>NC_083783.1:1123708-1601208 GCF_015708825.2 Lethenteron reissneri
ACACAGATTATGGCTTTTTCTCTACGATGGAACTCCGTAGGATGTCTTTCAGCACCATTGCGCCTCTTGTCTTCTGGCTGTTTTAGTGACCACACTGCCGCAGTGAAGCTCTCCGCGACGTTCCGATGGGGTCTGTGTAAGATAGCGCCACAAGGACACCGTCGTCTGCAAACAAATGGTTTGCAAATATTGTTTTGCAAACCATTGAATCGTAATCTGTGCTCACCATACACGGCTCCACAAGAAGCGATAGTCGATGATGGAGGCACTGCGGTGTCTTCACGATGGGGTGTGGCATCTTGAAGTGTGGGTTCAGCAATGGCAGTTACCTGAGCTCACGACTGACACACGATGCCTCAATGTCAGACAATGACTTTCTATCTCGATGGTTTAAAGAATTGTTAGACTATACTTGTGATCTATATAAAGAAAGCTGACAGAACTACCAGCATGTTGACGTGCGGTATTATCGTATATCATATGATCAAATGACGAGCCAACTCGTTTGAACTGAGCAGGCGTAATTTGCTGGTTCTCAAGTGATGATGAACATATGCACCTCTGGCGGCCTTGTGGCACGTTCCACCGAATTTGTCATCAGTCAATAGCCTCGAATGTGACAAAGCACGCGAGTGGACATGTGCTGGTATATGACACATGACAGTAAAGATATTGTGCCGATTATATCCCCTAACCCTATATTTAAGCTCTAAATTAACTCCATGGACTCATGACACGCAAACACTTGCAAATATCTCAGGGAATTTATGGTAAAAAACTAAAACATATATAGATGCTGGAAGCCAAGGTGCAGAGCGCATCTTGCCTCCCAAGTTTCGATACCCAAAATCATTATCGAGCCACCTTTTTGTATTTGGAGGCACCTGCGTGGCCTGACGTGGCCACGGGGAGCTGTGCCCCCCATGGTGCCATCTGGGGGCCACCTCTGCTGTGGTAGTCGGCACATTCCACTGCGCTTGTCCCGACTAATGCACCGCGCTCGTCACTGCTGCCCAGACCCCTGACCACTAGCGGCTGGGTGGGTCACGGTGGAGGGGGGGGGGGCTGCACGAGCCCCCACTGTGATTTCCCAGTCTCAGCTATCGTGGTGTGCTGAGTCGTTAACAGTTGGAGCACAAGTTAATTCTATTTTAAAATTATAAAAATATTAATTTAGTTATCAGAATCGAATGACTATTTTTCAGGAGGGTCCTGCATTGGGTTTAATTATAATATTTTTCAGCCAATGAATGATAAGATGTGTTTATTGATAACTTTCTTGTTATTATTTATTTTGGTGCCATTTCGGAATTTGTTTATCCATTTTTTAATTTGCTTGGTAGGAGTGGTAGGGGTTCTAATGCTTGGTGTGTACGTGTGTGTGTGTTGGGCTTCTTTCGTGCCGTGCGTTGCCAAGCACGTATATGGCATTTGGTCCTTATAAATAATTCATGTACAGCATTGTGGAATGCTGTTGGCATGAATGACACTGCTATATAAATTCAAAGTATTGTTATTAAGTGGGAGGAAACCGCAGCACCCAGAGAAACTCACGCATGCGAGGGGGCAATACTCTATCCCCCCCCCCCCCCCACCCCGTACAGATGGAATGAACAGATGGAGACTCATCCACTATGCAGCACTGACTTCTCCTGCGAGCCAGGGTTCGGCTCCTCCTCGAAGCCCAACGGGTAAAGGGAGTTTCGCACCCCATCTGTGCGGCAATCCACCAACCCCTCACTGCTGCCTCCACAGCGCTGGATCACAGCTGCCACGTGCAGCAGCGCAGCCACCACCGCCTGGGCGTGATGATGACGGTGATGCCGCTGATGATGGGGGCACCGCCGCACATTCCTGTTCCTTGGTCGTCCGCCTGGACTTGGAAAACCCTGATAACAGGAGCCAGCAGCCGCCCGTTGCATTACGCCTCTACATTAGAGGTTGCATTCTGGGGAATTAGCTTCACAATACCAAGATAATTTAATCATCAGTGAACTGTCATTTTTTATACTGGGCTGGAATACATTATCGTAAGAGTGCCTTAACTGCTATAAAACTGGAGAGAAATGTTATAAAGTCAAAGTCTGCCGTTAAACATTTAGTATGTTTCGACAAATCGCGTGATATTTCGCACAACTCTGAGGTTTTTTCTTTGCTCGCAGATTTATTTCTCATCACCCCCAGATGTGGCCAGCGTGACCATTCACCCTCGTCGCACAACGCAAGGGTGGCTGCTGCAACTGGAACAGCGAGAGGGAGAGACAGAGAGAGGAAGGGACAGAGCAGTGCACCACACTGTCGCACGCTCCAGGCGAGATGTCATAATTTCTCCATGATGCCCTTGAGGTCCCGCCGAGTGCAAGAGGTCCGGCGCAGCAAGTTGCACGTGCAGGGCCACGAGCGCTCATTCAGACGCGGCCCGAGCCCACGCGCGCTCAAAGTGCCGTTAACAGCCGAGCGCATTTCATTCTGGGGGATGGATTTCTTTAATCCAGTAATACCCTTCTTCTTGTTCACCATCCGCGAATTTGGCTATACACGAATTGCATCTGGAACCGTACGTGACTACCGCATCGAGAGAGGGAAAGTGATGAGAAAGTTATAATAAAGAAAGTGACGAAAGATAAAGTGATGAGCGAGATAAAGAGAACTTCTTGAAGTTTTACGAGCATCTGCAGATGCTGCGCGTACGATATTCATAGAGCCAATATCATTATCCACAACATGTACTTTTCACGAGCATCTCCGGAGTGGATCCCTTGCAAGTAACGATGGAATACTACTGCATAGCATGATGGGAGTTTGGGCGCGGTAACACCTGACTGATGTCTACCCCTGCTTCCAAACGAAGTGTACCGTTGTTGTCTTAACTTGCAAATACAGCACTGGTGTGACGTTGCGTGTAGCGGGGAAAGCTGCGGAATATGCATTTTGTGTTTGCTGGACAAGACGAGAGACAGCCAGATATATCCTTGCTTCATCTCCCATCTGTTAAAAAGAACAAAAAACACAAAACATCGACCTGGCATTGCTCAAAGTGCTGAGTGCATATTTTTTTTCAAAACACAGGGCAGCAAACCTGGCTAATGGGGTTGCTGCTGGCACTGCCGGAAGCTCTCGCGGCTGCTGCTGCAGGCGACGACGCCCCCCGACCCTCTGGAGTGCAAAAACCACGCGGCTGCTCGCGCTGCCCGAGTGCAAGAGAGGGTGAGCGAGGGGGGTGCTGGTTCCTCCGACCATGACGTTGGCTCCCCACCGTCGCCGGCGTCTAGGAACCACGCGCTGGTGCTGCGCTTCGCCGTCATGACCGCTGGAGATCCACGACTCCTCTGCCTCGGTCTCGCCGGAGCGGACGGCGACGCGGGGAGGGACATACCGGCGTGCGGCAATCAAACCCCACTGTCGCTCGGAGGCCCCGGGTCCGACACGGACCTCGTGGTTAGCAGAGGGATGACCTCCCTCTCCGCGAGCTCACGTCCCCGGCACGCGGTCCCCACGGCTCCAGCGGCCCCCGCCCGCTCCTCAAACACGTCGTCGTCTTCGTCTTCGCTGCCCAGGCCATCCACCGAGCGGCCCGCATAGGCCGGTGGCCTGACCGTGCGCACGTCCACCACCCCCGTCGCCGCGTTCAGCGTGGCCAACAGTGCGGGCCTTGCCTCGCGGCTCCCCGGAGTGGCCGCAGCAGGCGCGGCGGGCCCCCTGTTGACCTCGCACGTGGTGGGGATACGCAGGTCCGCGCCGTTGGTCGTCCGGTTTCCCTTCTGCGACCGTGCCTCGGTCCCGCCGCGGAGCCGCTTGCTCGGCCACTGCGAACGGGCCACGGGGCCGGGGTGGGTGCCGCCGTTGACCTCGGGGCAACCTCCGGGCGCTCTGCTCTGGCAGAGGGTCCCCGGGTCAGTCTCGGGGCTGCTCGGGGGGCTCATGACCCCCCAGTTGACGTCGCCGGAGAGCGGCGATGCCAGGTCGACGACGATTTTGGGCAAGGTTTGGCCGCCCCACTCGCCGGATTCTCCATCCTCGCTCACTACGGGCGGACGAGAGACACGGGGAGGAGGCCGGCTCGTGACGGCTGCGATGTCGACGAGGAAGGGACCCGGCACCGCCACGTCAAAGCACGGGGCGGTCCCATCCCAGCAGTTATCAACTAAAACTATAAACTATTTTCACCAGGAATGTATCTCTTTTTCAGAAGCGGCCCAACGAAGTGGCTAATCATGTGGAAATTTATAGCAGCCAAATACTCTAAACGCATGATGTTGATTCTAAATGTGGAGAGAAAAAAACCAGGAGAAAAATCCACGCTACCACGAGGAGAGAGACAACGCAATCTCCAAATATAGAGCAGGCATCGGGGTCGGGATCGAATGCACGTCCTCCTGTATACCAAGCGAGGTCGTTAGCATCTCGACAGCTGGCCACAAATGATAGCTCATATAGTTATGAAAGTGCATTCAGCCACGGTCTAAGAATGGAGTACATACAGCAAAGAAAAGTGCTCTACAATAGTTTGAGTAAATAAAGTTGTCTTTTTTTTATAACAATCATAACAACAGTTTGGTTACGTAACAGTGACGATCCTGTGACTGCAGTGTGAACGTTGAAAGCCGCCGCGTGTGTTGGGAGCGGCGCCACCCACCTGATAAGTGGCGTGGGAGGTGGCGCATCGTCGGCGGCGTCCCCGGCATGGGCGGCACGCACAGCAGGGAGTGGTTCACATCCTGCTCCGCGGAACGGGGGGAGGGGGGGGGTCAGTGGAGGCGCCACGGGGACCCCCCACTACGCGTGGTGGTGGTGGTGGGGGGGGGGCACGGCAGCCGCCCACTATGCATGGTGGTGGGGGGCACGGCAGCCGCCCACTACGTGTGGCGGTGGTGGTGGTAGGGAGCATGGCAGCCCTACTCCTAACCCCTCTATGTTAGTTACGGCTCTTGTCGATCCGCTGTTGGACGAGGTGGGGGGTTCGCGGTGGTTAACGTGCCGTGCGCCGAGTGTACGATGTTGGAACTTCTTTCGCACCATTCGTAGCTGACCGAGCTAAATCGGAAGGTGTCGTGCATGGGACAACAAAGTTAAACGCACGCAAAAATCAGTTCTAAAGAAACGAGCGTTAAATTTAAAATGCGGCCGGCTGCCTCCCTGGAGTTTCTTCCCAGCGGCGCCTCACATCAGTGGCATCCGAGCCGGCGCTGGGCACCCCCCTGCACAATCCCACACGGCCCTGTGGCCGGCATGGCGAAGTATCGCGATGACAACAACGAGCGATCGGTGCTCGATAGAGACGCCCTTCCTCTGTAGTGATGCTGCCCCGAGCGCTGGAGACATACGAACCGACTCACACGACCATCACGTTTGAAAGGGGCACCCCCCCCCCCCCGCACTGCTGTCTCTGTGTGGCCACGAGGCAACTCAGCACCTGGACAGCTGACAGTGGGCATCGGTCTGCCAGTAAGGCGGGGGGGGGGGGAGGGGCATTCTTTGCGTGTACAATCCGAATCGGTGAAACAACTGCCAAATGCTGACACGATACGGAGAGCCCCTTCACCCAGCGGTAGATTGACCATGGGCCGTGAATCATCGTTGTTGTTGTTGCTATTGTAGTGACTGTGAATGTCGCTGTGTGGTGCCGGGCTTGCGAGGCCACGGCGGATACTGTGTTGTCATTAAGTGTAGCCCGCTTCCTGGGCATAGTACCAGGCTTGGATGAGCACTGGTCAGCGCGGAGGCACCGCGTACAGTGTGCGGTGCGGGCTCCCGGTGAGGGAGCGAGAAGGAGCGTCAGCCAGCCAGGGTTACGTTGGGGCATGATACGCTGGTTGACCTGCCGAGACGTGACCAGATGATATTGGAGGGGGGCTACCGGTAGACGGGGGCTGCTGGGTGGTCACGTGGTATAGAGGAGCTCTCGGGAGCCTTCGGGAAAGAGCTCGAGAGATCTAGAAGGTGGGCGGGGCGAGGGGCGGAGCCTGCTCCTACCCGTTGGTGAGTGAAGATTCACGTCGGGTTGAAGAAGCCTCTAGCCACGCGGTCCGGGACCCAGCTCGTGGTCCGGACCGGGAGAGCGGGACCGTGTCTAGTTCTGCCGTAGCGTGGTTAGATGGGCGTTCAACACCCGAGTGTAGGTTACGCTATGTTGTGTGTTGAGTTGATGTAATAAATAGTGTTGCTCCCAAGACAACGTCTGCGATTCAGTTGGATTCACTACACTATCGTCATGACAGCGGCGACGCAGCTCATGAGGCAGAGCGGCGGTATGGGCTGAGGTGCATGCAGCGCCACTCACCTGACGCTGCATGTCCAGGAACTGCTTCCTGCGGATGAGGATCTCCTTCTCCTGCTTCTCCTGGTCCAGCGGCAGCGTGTGGCGGCTGTACGACGCCAGCTGCTCGCGCACACGCACGGTGACCATGACTCGCCCCGTTATCTCTCCGCTCGGTGACACGCGCGGTAACCGTGCCTCGCCCCGTGAGCCCGGCTTGCTTCAACAAAGGCTTGGTAAGCGAGAGCGCAATGCGTCGCATCTCAGCGTATACGCACCCCCCAGTGCCAGTAGGCAGGGGCGGGTTGACGATCGCTCCTCTGTATAATCCCAACTAAGCAATTTGCAGTGTACATTTCTTTTTTATTTGGAAAATGTTGACCGTGACGTCGACGCACAACGGCCGACTTCCCTTATCGAACGACGCCGTAGGACCTTTAACGTCCACTGGCGTGCGGTTGTATTTAGCGGTTGAACCGCGGACTCCTGCAACAAGCGGCGACCATGGACGGTGTGCGGCATGACCGCGATGGCGGGCCGCGTGGAGACCCGGATGCTGCCCGCATGCGGGGGCGCAGCAGCCCCAGCTGTGAGTGCGGGCGCTGCTCACCCTCTGTCGGGTCCTGTACATGTGCTGGTTTAGGATCTTGCGCACGTCCACCACCTGCTTGAGCGCCACGAGGGGCGGGCGAGATGGCTCCGTGATGGCTTCATTCCTACAGAGCGGCACCACCACCGTCACCCCACCATCAACACCGCCACCAGTATCACACCACTGCCACCACCGACACCACCGTCAACACCATCAACGCCACCGTAAAGTGAGCGAGTGGCCGTGCATTGTGTGAGTGAGTGTGAATGAGTGGACGCGAGTGTCTCACATGAACGTGGCGGTGGACGGCACACGGCTCAGGTTGCCGCTCTCCACCAGCTCCAGCGCCTGCTTCACCTCCAGCTTCTGGTAGATGGCCACGAAGTTGAACTCACGCAGCGTGCGCTCGCGGATCAGCCAGCGCCTCAGGTATCGGTTGTTGAACTTCTCAAATCTGACGGTGGCGAATGCAGGGGAGGGGGGCGACGTTAACGCCGTTTCTCCTGCGCCCTACGGAAGCGCCTCGTTTGGACAGAAGAGGTGCGCGCTCCGCCACTTTAAAGGCACGGGCAGGGCTGATCGACGCGCAATGGCAGATTCTGCAGAACGCCGCGCGGTAACTGAACAATTTATCAATAAAGGAATTGGAATGTGGTTCCGTATGACAACCGACGACGCTGCCTGAATTATTCGGGATCCTTTTTTTGTAACCAAAAACTAACTTCGGCCTTTAGTAAAACTTGACACATCGCTTCACTTTGCGTTGCTGGGAACGAATCCACAACGTTTGGTAAGTTGCCTCCACTGCTTGCTTCCTTGTGTCTCGGGGCAATGCAGGGTCCGGTACGATCAACCATTGGTCACAAATGTTGCTCACTCTCTTCAGTCTGAAGAAAAACTTAAGACTGAAGAACCAAATCAGGTGCCACATTTTCCCATGTGGCAACTTGATTTGATTGGCTCTGTCGGGTGGTGGAGGGTTATAGTTACCATTTTTGTTTACATTATACCCACACGATTGAACCAAAAATAAATCAATTCCGAATCATCTCTCCCAAATGTTAATAAAAAAGTAATTCGCGTGCTCTTTGTAAATCCACTGCTGAATGATGGCCTCCCCTGCACCGTGTCAGTCAACGGGATTTTTGACCATACTTCACCAGTCGGTCAGCGCGAGATGGTGAAGTACGGTGGGGACCCAGCAACCGGTTCGGATGTCACTCACCACCAATGTGAGCCGTGGATGGGAATCGAACTGGGGTCGCCTGGTTTGGAGCGCAGCACACGAGTCTCTCCACTCGTATTCCAAAGTAATGTCATCAACATCACCATCACCTTCAGTTGCCCAAGGTAAGAGCCACATTGAGACGGAGCCACTCTTGCTTCTTACAGAAGAGTCGGGGCGGTCACGACACCATCACAGGAAACTCCCCATGGGAATGAAACTTGACAACGCAAAACACTCCGGGAGCACGTACACATGGGGCATGGACGCACGGGGCACCGGCGCACGGGGTATGGACACACAAGGCACGAACGCACAGGCACACGGGTCATGGACATGTGCCCTTACTTGTCCTTCCAGTAGTGCTGGCCACAGTGTCCACAGACGTCCTCGATACCGACCAGCAGGTGGTCCAGGAACTGCGAGGAATTGCAAACACACACATGAACAGCAACACCACCGCTAATACAAAGATCCGTGTAGCCTTGAACGGACTGTTGGGCCAAGTTCGTAGCGCAGCGCGCTAACCGCAACACTACCGCACACACACCCACAGACACACACACACGGCATCACCACTGCTAATACAAAGATCACCCATGAATCCTTCAACAGACTATTTGGGGAAAGTGCTGTTAGCAAGCGCCTATAACTAAAACTAAACTATTTATTTTATTTTACCGAAGGTGCGCACCCAAGGCTGGAGTGAAACAGCCCTCCCCCCGCTCAGCTGTTGATGTTATTTGCGTGGAGTCGTCGGTGATCATCAATTCTCCGAGGTCCACAATCAAGTTTTATCATGGGCGGCTAAAAACCCAGGATTCAAACTCTCAGGATCTTAATGTCGCCGGCTCAGGCAACTTTGGCCACCTCCCATGCAATTTATTTCGTAAGTCCAACTGCCACCAGGAGTTTGGAGTACATTTGTGAAGCTGAGCGTGACGATGAGAAGTATTTTTTATGTTAGCAGGTAAGGCCCACTGAGCTATGTCGTTCTTTTTCAGAAGAGACCTGGCCACAAATGATAGCTCAACGCTGAGGCTTATCACATGGAAATGCATAGCAGCCAAATACTCTAAATGCTGCGTATTAATTCAAATTTTGGAGGGAAAAACCGGAGAACATGCAAATTCTAAATATACAGATATCAGGGTCAGGATCGAACCCACGACCTCCTGTATACCAGGCGAGGTAGTTAACATCTCGTCACCATAGCACCCTATATGAAGGCTGGCATAGCACACGAAGGGGATGGGTGGCCAGCACCACGCCCGGTCACAATTTTCTCCCCAGTGCCGATGTTCACACACTGCACCAGGTACTCATTTCAGGCTGAATTGACCCTGGGGAGACCGGTTCACATATTCACTACTGTTATTTGCCGTGAGCGGGAATCGAATGAAGTCCCACCTCTTGCTGTTAAGCAAGAGGGCGATTGTATGTGTGTGAGTGCGTTGAGTTTTTAGTGGGCAGCGGCAGCTCGACGATTATCTAAACCGGTCCTGGGCCTCCACTAGGTCAACTCAGCCTCAAAATGAGTACTTGGTCCTGTATGAGGTTCAAGCACTTTTTCTTACACAAGCGCCGCGGTGACGTTACCGCCACCTAGTGGTGAACGGCGGATGTTGTTGTCGAGTTCCATGCATGCGTGTGTGGCGAGTGGTCGCGTGTGGTGGAGAGCGGCGGTGGGCAGCGGTGGCGAGCAGGGCTCACCTGCACGGTTATGGCCTCGCTCACGGTTGGGGGACTCCGGCTCTTCCTCTTCACCTCCAGGAGGTCGACGAGCGGCCGGATCGTCATCCCCTGCGGTCGCGGTCACGGCAGAGGCAACGCAAGGCACGGTCGCGAGACTCGGACGGCTTCACATGGACACGCCGACCCACGGACTCGCCAATACCGATTACGCGCTACGTTTCGTTTACCTACAGGAGGAAACCGATGCAGAACAGGGGGAGATCATACACCCCTGAAAGGCACCTAAAGTCTGGAATCGAGACCAGGCACTTCTTGCCGTGAGGTACGAGTGTTACCACTCTCCTGTCACCCTGCCGCTCCTGCTCCACCCTTCCCTCCCCCACTCCACCCTTCCCTCTCCCGCTCCACCCTTCCCTCTCCTGCTCCACCCTTCCTTCCCCGCTCCACCCTTACCTCCCCCCCCACTCTTCCACCCCCGCTCCACCCTGCATCCCCCGCTCCACCCTGCCTCCCCCGCTCCACCCTGCCTTCCCCGCTCCACCCTTCCCTCTCCCGCTCCACCCTTCCCTCTCCTGCGCCACCCTTCCTTCCCCGCTCCACCCTTACCTCCCCCCCCCACTCTTCCACCCCTGCTCCACCCTGCATCCCCCGCTCCACCCTGCCTCCCCCGCTCCACCCTTCCTCCCCCGCTCCACCCTTCCTCCCCCGCTCCACCCTTCCTCCCCCGCTCCACCCTTCCTCCCCCGCTCACACCCTTCCTCCCCCGCTCCACCCTTCCTCCCCCGCTCCACCCTTCCCTCCCCCGCTCACACCCTTCCTCCCCCGCTCCACCCTTCCTCCCCCGCTCCACCCTTCCTCCCCGCTCCACTCCCACTCCCTGCCTCCCCCGCTCCACCCTTCCTCCCCCGCTCCACCCTTCCTCCCCCGCTCCACCCTTCCTCCCCCGCTCCACCCTTCCCTCCCCCGCTCCACCCTTCCCTCCCCGCTCCACCCTTCCCTCCCGCTCCACCCTTCCCTCCCCCGCTCCACCCTGCCTCCCCGCTCCACCCTGCCTCCCCCGCTCCACCCTGCCTCCCCCGCTCCACCCTGCCTCCTCCACCCTTCCCTCCCCCGCTCCACCCTTCCCTCCCCCGCTCAACCCTGCCTCCCCCGCTCCACCCTGCCTCCCCCGCTCCACCCTGCCGCCCAGCATGAAGGAGGCCCCAGTGCGCGCGATGGGGACGGCACTGCAGGGCGTGCACACCTGAACGAAGACGGTGAAGAGGATGACGATGATGGTGGCTGTGATGAGGAGCTGCTTCTTGGGGAAGTCGGCGGGCAGGAGGTAAACGAGCGAGAAGCAGATGGCGCCACGCAGGCCGCCGTAGGCGATGATGAACTGGTCCTTGGCCGTCAACGACACCAGGCGGTAGCGGTTGATGATGAAGGTGAGCACCACCACGCCTGGGCACACGGCGGCCACGTCGCCCATCGTCAACGCCCCCGTGACGTCGAACCCGCGACGAGGGGCCACACGAGCGGGACAAACGCGCCCCCCCCCGCCTCCGCCCCCCTTGGCTCCGTACGATGACGTCTACAGCCACTCCACCCCCCTGCGCCCCCCCGTGTGGTCCTCCCTTGGACTCGTTCCGATGTCGCCCGCTCGAGCGTTTGTAATGTGGCCCCGCGCCACGTTCACCCTGCGTTCACCCCGAGTTCACCCTGTGTTCACCCTGTGTTATCCTCGCGTTATCTTCGCATCCGTGGTGTTTCACGGCGCGGTTCTCATTACGGGCAGAATCACGCCGTGACCTCGGCACTCTGGCCTCTCACTGGGTTTATTTGAAATCTCCTCCATAATTATAAATCCAGGGATATCGTTTAAAGAAAAATATTTACACCGAATATATATGTGTGTGTGTCGCAAAACGGGGGGTTCGGGGGGGGGGGGTTGGGGACGACACCTAAGACTGGTTCACAGAGCGCGCTTTGCTCGAGTAACGGTACAGTGTGCCAACCAATAAACCAAATCTGTAAATAACAAACACCACCCTCCTGCCACCCCCCCCCCCCCAAGTTAAATTGCCACGCGCACAATCACAATCGGCTCTTCGTTGAGCACTTAAGCATCACGTGACAATTTATTTTGATTGGCCTCATCGGGTAGCGGAGATTCCTGACGACACCAACCGGGTTAGAACGTTACGCGGCCCAACCCACGGTGGATCACCGCGTGCTTGCGAGCTCGCGAGCATCTCGAGCCCAACGGGTCTGACGGCAATTGCAGGAACGTGCACTGCAGAACGAATTCGCGAGTTCTGCTGTTCCAGTCAGGTTGGCATTGGTGGATTCAAGTCTCCTGTGCTCGGTGCGGATAACGAATTTGTACAGATAGTGAGACGACATTGATTTTAACTCGAGCCACGTTTGAGTTGTTGAATCGCAAACGTTGACCGTGCGGTTCAAGCAACGCCGCTTCGGATCAACGGTACACGCTCCCCAGCGGCAGTGACGGGGGGAGCCAGGGAGCACGACGCCGACCGAGGTGACATTGACAGTGTTTTTGCGGAAGGTTTGTGCTCGCTAAAAAGGAATGGCCACAAGGTTCCACCGTGTGCGGTGAAACATGGACCGGCGGTGCCGGAAGCCGCGTGGGAGTTTAAATCGCTTGCTTTCTTTCCCACCATACAGCCAAGCCGTGCTGGGTGGTGCGTCAGGCCAGCCTGGCACGGCTCTGGGAGCACCGCGCATTGCTTTTCGACTGCAGAAGTGAAGCCGTGCCACCGACATGCGACGTGTGACGAACGAGTCGACACGCGAGGTAGATGATGCACGACGGTGTCACAGTCCACGGTGGTAAACAATCGACCCTTACAGATTGAACAGTACTGGGGTAACGGGAGCTTTAACGCGGCCGGAATCTCCAACTAATCAATCAAATCGTGGAGACGCACATTCGCAGACAGAGCCCCAACGCTGGCAATCGGTTCTAATGCCCGCCACCGACGAGTGCCACGAGCGCGGCTGCGTAGCGTCGAATGCAGCGGTGGGGTGAGGGGAGTTGCGTCGCCGGTTTCGGCCAGACGGAGAACGTGATGGTGAAACAACGATCCGATTGTCACCGTGAGGCCAGAGAATAATCGCGGGTTTGGTTCTGGCACGGCTCAGGAAATCGACGGCAGGGGGAAGGAAGGGAAAAGAAAGAAAAAAACGGGCATAGCACGAGGGCCGGAGGAGGGGTGCGGCGCGACCGTTGACTCCAACAGCCTTACCGAGGGCCCTCCACACGAGGCAGGCCACCAGCGTGAGGGAGAGGAAGGCCCAGTTGAACTCGAGGCTCCCGTTCACCGTGGCCACGCCCAGGAATATGAAGATGAGCGTCTCGCTCACGCTGCTCAGCATCTTCATGAAGTACTTGATGGTGGTGTGCGACTTCTGCGACACATTCGCCTCCACGTACTGCTTCATGCTCATGGCGCACGCCACCATCCTGAGTGGCGGGGAGAGAGAGGGGGGAGAGGTGGGGGCATGCGCGGAGCGTCGGGTCAAAGGGGGCATCGCACGAAGCAGGGCGATGTGTCACATGGAGCGTCGCACGGACCATCGTGATGCCCACTGGCACACAGAGGCCTCCTTGTTGAGTCGCGTCACCCTCCAAATGTTTCAAATTACTCAACCGGGATTACACACAGCTATACAGAGCTACAGGCAGCTTCAAAGGAACAACATCGCCCCCTGCTGTGAAACTATTGCAGCCTGCGCGTACGAGACGCAGCAGCGCCGTCCTGCGTGGTGATAGCCTTGCGCTATGAGAAGGATGGCGCCAGTGCCACGCGCGCAGCTAAATCGCTCTCAGAGAGGCGATTCTGCATGCGCAGCCGAGCCAGAAGCCGCAGGGGTCTGGGCAGCAGAGCGAAATGGGCACAGCGAGGTCACCGTCAGCCATGGCCTATCAACTGCTGGACGGTCTCCCCACGTAACCGCCATTCTTAACAGATCCTGCGATGCCACGGATCGTGCGTCGCCGGCTCCTGCGCGGAGACCGACCCCTGGCGCTCCGTCTCTGCGGTGGTGGTCGTGCTCTGCGCGATGACCCCTCTGCCGGAGTGGGGGCACACCGGCGCTCGGCCACCCGGGGAACGCCCCGGAGTCATCCTCCACGAAGTCCGATCGGGGAGTTTACAAGCGAGAGAGCGAGTGTCTTCGTTAACCCAGCCCCATTAGCAGTGCAGCGCGAGCGTCGTCAAGTAATACGCGGTTGCGCCTTTTACAGTGCCATTCGGATGCTTCATCGATTGTGAAAATAATTCGTGCGCAGGAGGATCAATGAATTGAGAAGAACACCTTTGAAGAGAGGCTTGCGTGTGTAGCTTCACAGGCAACTCAGGAGGGACACTTTAACCCAGGGACATCTGTATTAGGGCTTCCAGAGAGGATAAATGAGCCACTGCCTTTAATGTGCATCCAAACGTGCACACGCAGCCAAACAACAGCATCAGCAGCAGCAGCAAAGAGCTACTGTCACGGGTCACTTATATTGGCGATGGCATCGTAACAGTCCCCGTGTAATCAGGCTCGATGCACTTCAAAGGCACATGGAATGGGTTGAGTCACAAAATCAATAAGCGGACAAGACGCCTTCCCCTTCCTATCCACATTCATCTCTACAAGCAATAAATAAATAAAGAAGCGTTTTTGCATCCCACCAGTCGCATGACCCTCTGACAGTGAATTTTGTTTTTACAGCAACAATGGTTCAACCCAAGCAAACAAGCTTCACTTTTTTCTTTGAATCGTTATACCGAGAGACAGAGAGCAGGAAGGCAGGCATGACGACCGCTCGCTTACGCTGGCACTTCTCAATGGCGGCGCCGCCGACCGTCACCTCGTGGAACCGTTTCGAGGCTCACCAAGCGGAGGTCACGGGGAAGACGCAGGCATCGCTACGGAAACACGTGCCGCCACGCAACACTCGCCCGCAGACCGACGCGGCTCGCCGTCAAAACCGTGGCCGGCTAAAGCCGCCGGGCGGAGCGGAAGACGACGCTTGTGCCTCACGGCAAAGAGGGCCTGGGTTCGATTTCCCCACTCGGGTGCCTCTTTGCGTGGAGTTTGTCCGATCTCTCTCCCCCCGTACAGTGTGGGCTTCCGGGTTTCTTCCCATAGCTAAAGGAGACGTCATGGAATTGGTGTTGGCCAAACATCCCAATGCAAGAAAAACATTTAAACATCCAGCGGTAACATTGACCCCCCGACAGCAAAAGACTTGACAGGGCCGTCCAGTAGGAGAGGCTTGAGACTGCAGGTAAACACGGAGAATGATAATAATCAAACTAAGGGGCGTCACGGTGGCGAGATGTTAACTACCTTGCCTGGTATGCAGAGGTTGGGGGTTCGATCCCGACCCTGGCGCCTGTATATTTTGATTTTGCATATTCTCCCTGTGGTTGCGTGGATTTTTTCTCCAGGTTTTCCAGTTTTTCATTGAGATTATTTCGATTATTTTGGTGCTATAAATGTCCAAATGATACGCCACTTCATTGAGCTATCCTTTGTGGCCAAGTTGCTTCCAAAAAAAATAAGTTGATACCTCAGGTGGGCTTTGTCTAAAAGGATGGGGATGTTTAGTTTTATTTGTATTTGTTTGGGTAATTTGTTTACCTTTCTTGTACTTTGCACACCTATCATGTTTTTGTACTGTTTGTTGTTGTAACGTTCTTACCCCGTGCCTCGACTGAACATCTGTGAAAAAGAGCTTGATAGCTCATAGGATTCCTCCAGCATGAATACATATTCTGATTATGCATGTATGTTGAACGTCTTTCGCACCGTACGTAGCCAACCGCGTTAATCAGAGGTGCGGGATGATGCACAGCATTACACGAGTGCAGCCTCTCACATTCTCCAGCGCCCTAAAGTGTCGGAGCGAGTGACACAAGAGGTCCAATTAATCGACGTTTGAAACCCACTATGGCTGGGGATGCTCGATTGTTGTTCGGACACAACGCCGGAGACATTAAGTGAAGTGAAAATTTCAACATGCGCTCGGGCGACGAACAGATCGCCACGAATGCGCCCGCTCCCAATTCCGCCCTCAGGAGCTAAGCAGGGCCGTGTCCGGTTAGTCCTTGGGTGGGAGGCTGCCAGAGAACCCCAGGTGCTCTCGGCTGGTATTGTGAGCTGGCCACGGGATGACAGGAACAGCAAAGCAACGGTGACTCAATCTGCGCGGAGCCTTGAGGGTTTAGCCCCCGCGTAGGCGCGTGCTTTCTCCGAATTTTATTTCCATGCTCTTCTAAACTTGAAAGGGAGGCCTTCATCCGGCAGCGGACTGATCATCGCCGATAATGACGATGAACACGGCCAGGATGCTCTTCAGAAGCTCGCATTCGCACCGGCGTGGCAAGCTATCAGGTTGTCCACACCGCGGCCACCGTGCCCGGTTTGATCGCGGCGTGGGGGGGGTGGCAGCGTGGGAACAGAAACGGCGAAATCGGCGGATGACTGCTGCTGCATCCCGCACCCTGTCGTGACAGGGGAGGCAGACGATCAGAGGTCTGTTAGACCGAGGGCTGAAGAAACAGCCACCCAGGGCCTCAACTGCTACGATCCAAAGCCCCCGGCGATGCCACGGATTGCCACGATCCGTCGAGATTCAATTCAGTATCAGAATCTTTGTTTATCCTGGAGAAATCCGACGAGCTATGAAGCTCTTATTTGTTTACGGATGTTCAGTAGGGGACGGGTCAGAAAGTTACAACAACTAATACAAACAAAACGATCGGAGTGCAAAGTATAGGAAAAGTAAGCAAGTCACATGTAAGTAAATAAACAATCACCACAAATTCACGATGGTCTCTTTCTCGCTGTTGCTCCCTTTGTATGTTTCGTTTCCATCTCCTACCAGGTGGTGCATGAGGCAGGACAGCAAGTAGGCATGTGACGTACTTGTATGGATTGTGGGGCATCGTTCCATTTACAATTCCTTTGGGCCTTACCCCCCCCCATATTTTTATATTCCAAAAATCGATGCTCTCAACATCACGCCTAGTGGAGCTGAAGAATCGATTCGGGAATTTCACTGCGCAGCGCATCCCGTGTGGCCTTCAGGGTTGGCACCTCATCAGACCGGTGGAGGATAAAAGTGGGAGGAGGAGGAGGGAGGGGGAGGGGGGAGAAGCGATGGAGGAGGCTGTAGTAGTGATTTTTCCACACTGGACTGCTTTTAATAACTACCTCTAAGGAGCCTCATTATCCTGAACAAAACCAGGCAGCGCGTTTCCTACATTGCGAGGAGATTGGCCCTGCAGGGATGTGATGGGTTCAGTCGATCCCTGGCTGGGATTGGTACCACGGTGGCGAGATGTTAACTACCTTGCCTGGTATACAGGAGGTCGTGGGTTTGATCCCAACCCTGACTCCTGTTGTGTATTTAGAGTTTGCGTGTTCTCTCTCCCTGTGGTCGCGTGGATCTTTCTCCGGGTCCTCTGGTTTTCCCTCCACATTTAAAATCAACATCACGCATTTAGAGTATTCAGCCACTATACATTTCCACGCAATAAGCAACCTCTTTGAGCTACCATTTGTGGACAGGTCACTTCTGAAACAGAGCTGTGAGCCTTACCTGTTAAAATAAAAAGTTTAGTTTAGTTTGTTTGTTGTGTGACAGCCAATCCAAAATGTTCGTGTTTTTAAATCCCAGAGCTATAATATTTGCCAAATTAAGTGCTGAACGAAATTTTTATGAGACGCTTTTTTCCATGGCGTACTTACTGATTCGGCAGAGATCATCAACTGGCTGCCGCAAGCGCTGGTAAATCCGGTCTAAACCGCGAGTGGTCCGAGCCTGGACTTGAACGGAGGATCCTGGTGGTTCCGGCTCCATGCTCTGACCTCTGAGACACCTGCAGCCACGTGACCGCTTGTCCCCACACTCGACTCCTGCCCCCTGTGTCCCTGAAGCCCCTCTCTACGCACAGCGGTTTCCGTGCGATCTGCACAATTTTAATCATCAACAGCAGTAGCAGCCTATACCCTATGAAGGGTTGTTTGTAGATAAGATATCGAACGTTTTCTCAATGAGATAACGAGCGTTACACGAATGGGGCTGGAATTGAAAATGACAATGAAAAACCCAACCGCAAGCGTAAACACACGACCACCTCTTCACGATTTAAAGCTTTCGTGACTGCAGGGATCCATCTTCTTGGTTTTTTAGGTAAAGTCACGTAGAAGGAAAATAATACTAAATAAAACATAATAAAATAATTCTCACGACGTTTCGGCCACAACGCAAGCAGCCGTCTTCAGGTGGAATGGCATGCCCCAGGCTTGGAGCGACTATTGGAGCGACTATTTATGCTGGGATGGAGGGGCTAAGAGCGGCTTGATGGATTCTGGCTCAGCAATCATTGGAAAGATGTAATAAACCATTTAGGATCTTAACTGATTGTGTTCACGTTTACGGTGACTTTCAGACCGCAGCCCACTAACTGACATTGACTATATATCTTGAATTCTCCGAAGGGAATGGATTATTTGCTCCGCTGCAAGCTTCCTACCACCACTCTCCCATTGACATATTTCGTTGCTTCCTCTTAGTACCTTTCACGCGACGGTCAATGGTATAGTGTATAGCATATTGTATAATAATAAATAGTATTAAAGTGTAATGTTTAATACAATGTATAAGGTAATATATAGTATCGTAATTGTATGGTGAATATACAGCAGTGTGGTATACAGTTGGGTGGGTAGAATAATACATAGTGTAATATTACAATGTATAGTCTATAAGCATATTAGTTGCTGCGGCGCCATATTATTAACATTCCTTCCCTTTATTAATTCTAACCTTACTCCCTCCCTTTGATACTGCTAATCCTGCATAATACACGGGCATAATGACTTTAAACCCCTCGCCAAACCTCCTACGCATTTCACAAGTAGTACGAATCGCATATCTGCATTTCCCATAAATATGCTAAATTCCTCTTGATAAATCTAAATTATTTTGTCAAGCCGCTTTTCGCCCCTCCATCCCAGCATAAATAGTCGCTCCAAGCCTGGGGCGTGCCATTCCACCTGAAGACGGCTGCTTGCGTTGTGACCGAAACGTCATGAGAATAATTTTATTATGTTTTATTTTTATTATTTTCCTTCTACATGACTTTACCGAAAGAACCAAGAAGACACCTCTTCACGCTCGCTCGGCGATTCTTAAAACGCCACGGGCGCCAGCGTTTATGGCAAAACACCGGCAAATAAACCCTCGGTCGTCATCCCAACCGCGCTGGCGCTGGTGCTGGTGCCCAGCGTCGGGACAGATAGGCCCCCCCCCCGCTCGCGGGCCGGAACTGCGGCCCAGCTAGCGGCTGTTTGTGAAGCAGCACCGGAGCCTGCCGCCCTCCCCACCCCCCGACGTGGGCCTCGACATCGAGCGGCGATGCAGAAAGAGTGAGCGCAGCTTGCACTGCACCCGGTGTGAAGGTGGCGAGGTCAGTTACACAAAGACAAATATCCCCCCACCCCCTCGTATAGCCTTAACATACACAGGGGGTGGGCGGCCAGCACCATGACCGGCCTCCTTTGTCTCCCCAGTGGCGATGTTTATACACTGCACCAGGTACGCATTTGAGGCTGGGTCGACCTAGGGTTCAGATAATCGCCACTGGTATTGGCTGCAAGCGGGAATCAAACTCGGATCGTCGGGTTCATAGCGCAACACACTAACCACTACATTACCACTCCCTTTAAACACACACGCACAGACCGTTTACACACACACAACAGAGACAAACACACCACATACCCACGTGTGTGCGTGTGTGGGGGCACTCACGCCATGATGCCGGACAACTGGAACATCTCGGCGATGAGGTAGGCGAGGTAGCTGTAGAGGAAGACGAAGAGGGGCTCGATGACGCGAGTGTGGTCACTGAAGCGCGTGGTCAGGGCGGCCGCCATGCCCAGCAGCACGCCGATGAGCACCCCGCCCAGACCCACCACCAGAAACTTGGTGGCGCCGAGCAGCACGTCCACGGAGGTGACGACCTTCATCGTGGAGAAGGCTCGGAACAGGTTGTATAGCACCTGGCGTGAGGAAACGCGGCAAGACGCGGCGTCACTGAGCCGTGCGGAGCGACGCGGTGCCACGTGGTGCCACACGGTGCTGTGCCACATGGTCCCACGCGGTGCCACGCGGAGCAATGCGGTGCCACTCGGAGCGACGCGGTGCCACGTGGTGCCACGCGGTGCCGCAGGCACAGACGATGCTCTCGTTAAATCCGGCGGCCGGCGAGCACAGCGTGATGCGAAACGTTGGAAGAGAAAATGTAGAAACATTCCCGTTCAAAACTTTTCCAAAACGTAATTCTCATCATTTACTTTGTCTCTCTGGCCATGAAGAAGGGCCATTGCCTGAAACGTTGCCAATTATATATTTTTATTTTGAGTCTACAGTGCTCTTGACGTGTTGAATCATGTATTCTTGCGCACCACTGCCAACGCAGCAGCAGTAACCATCATCAAATTATCTCGTGATGGTTACGAAGGAAATCCGGGTGTCCTCGTGAGACAGCGAGGACGTGGGCATAGCTTCGATTGCTCGGCATTACGTCATCACTCCCACGACTCCAGCCAATCAGCTGCAAGAGCGACTGGAGCTGCGGAGGTTGCTGCTGTAACTACTGCTGCTGCTTTTGCTCTTACTGCTACTGCTGCTGTTACTGCTGTGACTGCTGTTACTGCTGCTTTCTCAAGGTCCTCAGGGCGAGTGAGGGTGTCGAGAAGCAGCACCGTCACGCAGATAAACTGCCGTCGTCTTCCCCCTAGACATCGGCAAAGGGACCGCGCGCTGGCAGCGGTGCACAAATTAAAGACGAAACTCGCCACCACGCTGCTCACCTAACGCTGTCATCTAACTGCTGGTCACCGATGGGCAAGACTTTGGCGATGAAATGGCAGGCGAAGGGGAGAATGCCACGACCACCATGGCGATAGAGATGCGAGGTCGGCTCGGTTGCCGGGAGGGAGGGAGGGAGGGAGAGAAAGACGGATTGTGGCGTCAGAGGACCGCGAGAGGGATGGTGGATTCACCACCCATACTCCATGGACATTCCTGCCATCGCATAAAACCGCAGAGGTTGCGCAGCTGCAGAAGATAATTCCCTGGTTAACTCCAGGTCACGGGTTATGCAACCTGGAGTCCTGCAGCTGTGCCTCGTGAAATGTGCACCGTGCCGCTCACCACCGACTACACTGTAACGCGAGATGTACGATTTCTGGTTCTCGTGCTAACTTGGGGCGTTTGGCGCGGCCCGAGCGGTGGCCGCTTGGGCCCAGCTGCCTGGCCAGGACGGCGTCGGCATCCACAGCCGCAAGGTGGACTCTGAGTGGCCGAGGGGCGCGAGTGCTCACGTGGAGTGGACACCACGGGCCCCCTCACACCGTCGTCATTATTCTCAAGAGCAGGCCACGAATGGAGAGATTTAAAACGACGAAAGCGAGAGCTGGCCAGGTGCTCCAAGCATCAAAGAGCGCTGGGGCGGCATCACCGAGGACGCTGCGTTCGTAGCAGGTCACAATGAAATCCGCGCCCCCTCTTGTGCAGCGGCGATGGCCTCAGCCTGGCCATGCGACGAGTCTCTCGTCACCGCCGCGGCTTCAACCATAAAATAGAAATATATATAAACATTAAAAGCCGCGTCTATGACCGTGCGCCCTGAACGATGCTTAGGCGGTGCACTTTAAATACCGCGGCGAGCCAGACGGACGGACGTGTTGGTGCCTTGTGACTGCGAAGCCAGGGGAGATAATGATGACAAATATAACCCCAATGGCCCTAAATATAACCCTCACAGGCCTACATATAACCCTAACCCGGGTCCACGTGCAGCCCACGGGTGACCTCTCTGGCATGGCGGCAGCCTCTCTCTATGGGTGCACACACAGTAGCCAAGGTTTGATGGTCGTGCACCACCTTCGATTAAAAACCAGCAGACTGTGCACTCAGTCAAGAGAACCTGCTGCAAGTAAAAGTCAAGATAAAATGAAATTCCATGCTATGGCAGGGGACAAGTCTGTGCATGAGGCATTAAATGCTCAACAACCAGTTATTACTGCGTAGGGCTCATTTCACCAGCCTCAGAATTGAGATGATGATGATTTCATAATGATGACAATGATTGTGATGATGCATTGAGTATGAAGCCTGTAACCCACATTCACATCAATGCAAGCGATTCCAAAGATATAATTAATCGAAAACCTGTTGCAAATATTCTATCCAGGATATATTATCCGTTTAAAATAAATAAATATGGTTACATTAGCCACAACCCCCCACTGAGCCGCACTGCGGCATCACAACACCACCCCGCGTCACAACACCACGTGGCGTCACAACACCACATGACGTCGCCACATTTGGTATTCGTCACAACGGCATTGCAGCCGCCTGTCTTGCCGGGCGATGATTCAAGGCGCTGCACAAAAGCGCTCTGCGACAGAATTTAGGAACGCGCCGGCGGGCCCCAGCGGAAAACCCCGCCCGCGGGGGGCGGGGGACTCACGGAATATTGTCGACAGGTCCTCGTGTTTTGGTTTGTGTGGACTAAACATTTTCCGCGGGGACGAAAGTCTCAGATTGCACGCCAACATGCGATTGATCCCCGTTGATTTTGTTTGTGAAAACTCGAGAGGACTGGGACAGGAGTCTCCACTTGCACGATCGATAACCCGGGGTGGGAGGGGGGGGCATGCTCTCACCTCTCCCAGTTGCTGTGGCGCCACGTGCACGCTTTTCACATTCCCTGCCCGCGGGTTGTGTTGTGTGTGTCAACGTATACCTCGCTCCGACCCGAAGCTCATTTAACCCCTCCGCTCGTTTGCCCGGGGGTGGCGTGTCAGTTGCTACAAGCTTGTCGAGTTTGCGTTTGCACGTGATCCGAATCCCCCCGGCGACACCGGGATGTTACCTACCGGGACGGTTACCAACCGGCCCCCCGGTGGCCTCCCCACGGCCACCACCAGAGCAGGGACAGGAATGGGGCGCGACCGGACCCAAGCGGCCGCTGCGCCTGCCAACATCCCTTCAGCGGGGCAGAAACCTCAACGGCGACGAGGGAGCTCCGACACGAATCACGAACACAAGCGAAGCTCGTGACTGCAGGGCAGCTGGAGACCCGAGATAAAACGCATCCACTCTGAGAGAAGGGATGAGAGTCATCGGCTCTTTGAACGACGCCGAACCCGCGCGTTTACTGCCAAAACGCGACGCCGCTGCGGAGTCGACGATTCCTCTCTCCTCTTTAATCCTCAAGAGCCGCGGCAGCTCCCCGTCTCATCCCCCAGCACCCTCTACGCATCGCAATCCCCTTTGAGGGCGAGGACGATAACGTCTTTAGCTCTCTACCCAAACTGCCCCACTCTGTTATACACGTCCGCGCTGCTGTGCCGCGTTATGGAAATTATTTTAAAAACGTTCCCCGCTTCACCCGAAAGGGGTATCCTTAAATTTAATAAACGCGCACGCGCAAACACGCTTGAAATTTAAGGTTGTAAAATCGCAACGGGCTCTCGCCCAAACAGCACGCTCAATCGAATGCGGTAATGGACGTTAATTAAATCGCTCAGACCCACCCGTGCGGCACAACCGCCGGCAACAGAGGAGTTGCAGTCCAACGAAGCGAGAAGCAGAGAGAGGCGGCAGTGGCGGCGAGCATTTGCCCGATGGGAACACGGGGACACGCGTGCGGTTTAAGCGGCCTGGGCCAGAGTGTGCACTGCACACGCCTCCATCGTGCAAAGACCTCCGGGGGGTTTCCTGCTGCCCTGGTTTCTCCGCGGGTTCTATCCCCAACCCGGCGTAGTTCGTGAAGCCCTCAACAACTGTACCGGAGGAATTTCAATCTGCTACAGATACAATGGGAGGCTGATCGATGCCCGGGTGCGGTCAAGGGATGGCTCCCTATTGCTCAACCATGTTATGTATGCCGATGATCTGGTAATTGCTGCTCACTCAGAGGAGGAGTTGGAGGCGCTGCTGCTGAACCTGGAGCTTGCGACGAAGAGGTGGGGCCTTACCATCAGCCCCACCAAAACTAAGCACCTGCCTGGGTATTTTGTACCATTGGACACTCCACCCCCAAAACTCCCAATTGGTGATAGGGCAGTTGTGGAGAGATTGGAGAGTTTCCCATACCTCGGCAGTGTGCTCATGACAGGCTCCAGTTTAACAGCAGACGTCTCACTTCGAATCAGTCGAGCGGCATTATCTTTTCATCGGTTGCGTAACGCTGTGTGGAAGCTACCTGGTCTCTCGCTCCGCACGAAGCTTCAGGTCTTTTCGGCCACGGTCATTCCCTCTCTTCTCTACTCTTGCGAAACGTGGACCCCTCTAATGAAACATCTTCGCCGGTTATAAACATTTAGGCTGGCCTGCCTACGATCCATCCTGGGTTTAACCAGGCTAGATTGTGTGAGGAGCTCACAAATCCTTGAAAGATCTGGACAAAGTCCCATCGGTGAGCTCCTCCGGCAGGCAAGGCTGCGTTGGCTGGGCCATGTAGCCCGCATGCCCAGCCACCGCATGCCTGAACAGTTTTTGTTCGGCCGGATCGAGGGGGCTAAATGGGCGCGGCACAGGCTGGAGAAGAGATGGAGTGATGTGGTACAGGAGGATGTGGAGCTGAGTGGACTTGTAGATGACTGGTACCAGCGGTGTCAAGATCGGCCTCTGTGGAGGAGGCTCGTGAAGGACGCTGCTACTGGGCAGTTGGAGGCAGTCGCACTCCAACAACAACGGAGAGGTGGAGGAGCGATGCTCACAACAACGAGCAGAGCGCCGGGTGGCTAAAGCACAGCAAGTTGGCATAGTAGGGGGCACAGGTGGTGCATCAGCCAGTCATCTCAGTAGACTCGTGGCACCTGGGTCTGCCCCGTGACCTCCTGCCAGTGGGCGTTCCACACTTCACGTGGCCTCAAGGTGCACATAGTCTGGCACAAGCATTGCGGTGACGTCACCGCCACTTAGTGGCGAATGGCGGTTGTTGTTGTGTGGGGAGCGGTGATGTCGCAGTTAGTGCTCTGCGCTGCAAACCCGGCGATCCGAGATCGATTTCTACTCGTAGCCAACACCAGTGATGATAATCTGAACCGGTCCTGGGCCTCCTCTAGGTCGACTCAGCCTCAAATGAGTACCTGGTGTGGTGTTAAACTTTGCCACGAGAGAGATAAAGGCAGTCGAGAGTGGTGCTGGACACCCACCCCCTTTTTGTGCTGTGTTGGCCTTCGTAGGTGCTGCTCAGGAACAGCACTTGCCCCAACAGTGTTAAAGGCTATAGGGGGGATCTTTGACTTTGTATATAACGACAGCCAGGGCCAGCATGTTGCTGCTGCAATTGGTCGCCTGCACTCCGTGTCACTCGCTCACTGGGAGGGTGGCCTGCACTCCGGGTCGCTCGCGCTCAGATGCTCACCGGACCTCTCTCTACCATTATCCATGTGAGCGCCAGGTTGGACTTGAACGTCTCGGCTCCAAAAGCCGGCACAAAGCACACGACCGCCCAGTTCCTCTTCTTCTCCCCGAACGATGGGAGAGGGGCTCACGGCGGCACGTCCACTGTTGGCGATCCACTTGCTGGAGAATTGAAGTGCTCAATGTTTATAATAATGCGTGTATCTGACGTGATAATCAAATCTATAAATGATGAGAAACTCCATCACAACAGTGTGGTATCAAGTGGGGTAGGGTATCGTGAAAATACAACACCACTCTAAAATCAGATTCATTCATGGGACTTACCCCCCCCCCCACCCTCGTCTAGACACGCGGGCACCCCACACGGCACTCGGCCCATCTCGGGATGGAATCAATCAGTGGTACGAGCCCACGGACGGAGATCAATACGGCTGACACGCTGCCAAGGCCACGATGCCTGGGGACCAATGAAGTGGAAAAGCCCAGGGCACCACTTTGACGCTGGTGACACGAGTTCAATTCCTGGTTGGGCTGCCACCTGTCCCATCGTCTTTTTGAAGACAGAGAGCCACTCTCTGTTGTTTGGCAGTTTCCTGCCCCCACTGTTGACTCCTCAGGGTGACCGGAGCCAGAACCAGCCCGCCGCACCTCCTGTGTCCCAAAGAGGTCCAGGTGGTACCAGTCCAGTTCCCAAACACACGCACGAAGATCCCCCCCTATAGCCTTAACACTGTTGGGGCAAGTGCTGTTAGCGAGCAGCACCAATGAAGGCCGGCATAGCACACGAGGGGGTGGGTGGCCAGCACCACACCCGGACACCTTTGCTGATGTTTACACACCGCACCAGGTACTTGTTGTAAGGCTGAGTCGACCTCGGGGAAGCCCACGACCGCTTCAGATAATCATCACTGGTGTTGGCTATGAGCGGGAATCGAACCCGGATCTCCAGGCTCATAGAGCGCTAACTGCTACTCTACCGCTCCCGCATGCACACATATACGCACACACACACGCACTCACGCACGCACACACGCAGGCATTCATGCACGCACACACATGCGCACACTCACTCACATGCACACATGCACTCACACGCGCATAAACACACACACACACTCACACACGTGCATTCACCCACACACACGCACACACGTGCATTCATACACACGCACACACGCACTCACGCAAGGCACTCTCCCTCTCTCGCGGACAGCGCAGTTGACCCCCCCCCCTTCCCGTCTCTCACCACGGTGACGGCGTCGTTGAGCAGCGACTCCCCGAACACGAGGATGTGGAGCTGCTCGTTGACGTGGATCTCCTCGAACACGGCCAGCACGGCCACCGGGTCGACGGCCGAGATGAGCGACGCGAACAGCAGCAGGTGCACCAGGCCCAGCGACGCGAGGCCCAGCGCGGGCACCAACGCGCACACCGCGTGCAGCGTCAGCCCCACGCCGAACACGTTCCACAGCGTGCCCAGCACCGCGTACCACAGGATCGTGCCCAGGTTGTCCAGGAAGGGACGCACCGGCATGAAGTAGCCGGCGTCCAGCACGATGGGCGGCAGCAGGTACAGGAAGAACACCTGGGCGGGGGGGGGGGGTATAGACAGTGCGCACGAGGGTTGGTTAGGGTGGCACCCAGTGGCATTCTGAGGTTCTGGGAGACCGGCCAGCCTCTGCGGGGTTGCAGCGATGCGTGAAAAGCATCGTTATTGATGAGACACTGTATCTTCTTGGTTCTTTCGGTAAAGTCACGTAGAAGGGAAGTAATAAAATAATACAAATAAAACATAATAAAATAATTCTCACGACGTTTCGGCCACAACGCAAGCAGCCGTTCTCAGGTGAAGAATGAAACACCACCAAGCTTGGATTTAAGCTGGGTTGGAGAGGGGGAGGTGGGAAGAAGAGCGCCTTGACAAAATAATTTGCATATCAAGAGGAATTTAGCATATGGAAAATGCTAGGAGGTGGGCGGGGGGGTTTCAAATTAATATTATGCCCGTACATTATGCAGGATTAGCAGCATCAAAGGGAGGGGGAAGGGGGGGGGTAGCATTAACAAAGGAAAGGAATGTAAATAGTATGTAGCTGCAGTTACAAAACAACCACGTAGAAAACTAAAGTATAAACTACATAGCATCATCAGACACTGTATGTTGAAACCGGTCGTGAATTTTGCTCGTTTTGAAACGACGCTGCTCAAATTGTGCACTCCCAGAAGTCTGCGCAGCCGATGAGTTGCGTATGAAACAGTTGTATATGTTATGTGGAGACCAAGGAACGTAGAGACAGCTTATCTGATTATTAAATTAGTTATTATTATTATTGCGCTTGCTTGCTCATGAAAGCCTCACCGAGCCTCAAGACTAGTTTTGTGTGCATTTGGGGGCGATGCTGCTGCTGTGTGCGATCCCAATTAAGTAACGGGGTGGCGCGCGATGTTCAACTCGTGGCCTCACAGCCTGGGGGCCAGACAACAGCGGGGAGGAGCACGTAAACTCGCTGCCGCTTATGGCGCGAATCCACACATCGCAAAAACTATAAACAAATTCGCGTCCCTTGGCAATGGTGCAGGAAATGCTGTTCGCAGGAGGGGAGACCTCCGGCCTCCGCAAAAGTTCCAAGTTGAAGAAGCAGAACTCGAACGAAATTTCCGCTGCAGGGACGACCTGGGCGAGGGTCTCCTCTCGCCACGACGGCCACCCCTTCCCCCCCCGCAAGGCAAACACGCGGCTTCCGTGAGACAACAAACAAACCCCAACGCTGGGACACCTGCCAAGGTCGAGTGAGTCACCCACGCGCTGGGTGCTTCTTAATTACATCTGGGTCACGAGCAGAGCGCGTGCGTGCGCTTAATTTAGCCGCGCGTGCCTACAGACGTGTTTTTATGACTCTAAAGCAGTGAAGAACATCGTTCAGGTCTTCTCTCTTCTTTCTCGTGGCATCCGAACAAGCAACCGAGAAAGCAGTGGGAGCGAGTGTCGGGTTTGGGGATTCTATTAGCCGGCACCAGTTAGCTGCTCGGTGCACAGCGGTCCGCGAGCGAACGCCGCGAGCCACGCACGGTTACGCGACGAGCAGATGGCACCTCACAGCGGCACGAGCGCATTGGGCAGGGCGACGCTTTTCATTCTCCACGTGCGCAAAGTTTGGCAGCGCGTCACCACCCCGTTACAGCTCAGCACCGTCGCCTCCCACGCCGGCCGCAGACCGGTGATAAGCCCCTGGCGTGTTAGATATTATTTTACCACGCAAGGCCCACTGAGCCACTATTCAGCTCTTTTTTTCACAAGCGACCTGGCCACAAATGATAGCTCAACGAAGTGGCTTGTCATCACGTGGACATTCATAGCAGCCAAATACTCTAAACGCGTGTTGATACTAAAATGGAGGGAAAAACCAGAGGACCCCGAGAAAAATTCATATGACCACGGGGAGAGACATGCAAACGCCAAATATACAGCAGGCGTGAGGGTTGGTATCGAACCCATGACCGCCTCCTGCATACCAGGTGAAGTAGTTAACATCTCGCCACCGAGGCGCCCAGGTCGACGCATCGGGAGATCGCTCTCATTCAACTGTCATGCCACTCATCTGGGACTTCCCTATTTTGGCCACGGGTAGCATAGGAATCTGAATATATATCTATACTGGAGGAATCCGATGAGCTATAAAGCTTTTTTTCACAGATGCCCAGTAGTTTTCACGGACGTCCAGCATCTCCGCTCAACCCCAGAGAGGTGTGCGCCACACGTTTTGAGTGACTCGTCCCGTTAGTGCCTTCGTGATAGTGCATTGGTGATAGCGATAGTGTGTGAGCGATAGCGATAGTGTGTGAGTGATAGCGATGGTGCGTTGGCGATCGTGCGTTGGCGATAGTGCGTTGGCGATAGTGCGTTGGAGATAGCGATAGTGTGTTAACGATAGCAACAGTGCGTTGGCGATGGGCGTTGGCAATAGTGCATTGGCGATGGTGCGTTAGCGATAGTGCGTTAGCGATAGTGCGACAGAGAGGCCCAGTCGTAGGTTCATGGTTCGAGTCCGTTGGCCGCCCTGGCTAACACTGCAGTGCGAACTGACCGCGAAAAGACCATGCACCGTCTGCTTCACAGTGGATGTTACAGACCCCGTGACGCAATTCCAAACGAGGTTCAAATTTATAAATTAAAAAAAGTACACCGCAAATTACTCAAAATGGCTATCACCCAGAACTCTGCATCGCAACATCACACACATACTGGCAAACTCATGCCGCATGAAACACAGCAGATCCTTCCTCCGTCATCGGCTCTGCACTACAAGAATGGCGCAAATAACAAATGTGCTCAATTATAATCGTAATTATTATTCTTGCTTGTCCCGCGTGCCCGTACTGGTGGGCCGACACAGCCCAAAAGGCTTTCCCACCTTGAGCGCACAGATGGGTCACCGGTTATGAGACCGGTGGTTCATTCCAATGCCTCATAGCATAGCCACCAGGTAGACTCGGCTCTGTGTGCCGTCATAGCTAATACCTCGTTCGTTCCTAGGAAGGTCTCACCGAGTTTCAGGGCTCTTTCTTTTCAGGAGGGTCCTGTCGGACGTATGAGAGTGGACGGTAGGCCTACTGCAACATCTCACTCATTGGCTGTACGGCCGCCTCGTTCATCCCCGAGAACGGCCGCTCAAACCTCTCCTCCCTGTCCTCACGCATGCGGCGTTGTTAGATGCCGAGAGTTTGCCGGCCCTTTGTCTGGGCTGCCCCTGGTTCTCCACCGGCAGGCTCGCTCGCTGGCTCTGTGACCCCGTTATTTAGACGATGATCCGGGCCCTCCCGTCATTGATTGGCGCCTCGCTCGTTTGCCCCGAAGTCTCATTAGCTAAATGGACAAGCGGCCCGTGAGCAATTGACCGCTCCCGCCCCGCCGGCTCTGCGGCCGCTCGCCCCCGCGTCATTCATTCCACAAAAAACAGGGTGAGAATGTGCGCCACGATGCAGAGACGCCAGCTGTACTTCTAAAAATACCGCGGCAACATTCACTTACCTTCCCTAATTAATAACAACAAGGTCACGGAGGCATTCTGCGCCCTGTGCACAGTGTACGCGCGCACACACGGCCGTGCGTGGTAGGGGGAGGAGAGGCGTGGGTGTGTGGGCACAGGGGCTCATCCTCGTACTGCTCTCGGTCCCCACATTTGGGTGCAACATCCTCGCTCGTCACACCCACAGCCGTGTGAGGACGACGCGGGTTCGAGCACGAATGTGACCGACAGGACTGTGGCAGCTGCTGTGGACGTGGAGCCGCAGTGGCGAGGTGCGCCCAGGAGATGGCAGTGGTGATCATGCTCCTCCCGATCCTCCTCCATAATGCTGTGCGTTCCAGGTATCTCCGATTTTCCACCTCATACGAAACCAAGCACTCGATCGTGGATATTCCTGGCTAAATAATTGGCATTAACTTTATTATTATGCTGGCGACTCAACCTTGCATCCGTCGGACCATGTACGGGGGGGGGGGGGAGGGGTTCCCTGCCGCAGCAGCTCCAACGGATCGATCGCCGCTCGGTTACACTACACCCCGCTCGGCCGACGACATCACAGTTTACACTTCTAATCAAAATATACCCAAAATGAAAAACTCCATCAACTCCTATCTAAAACGGCTCAGCACTTTCCGAGCCAATAGATCGCTTCAACTCTCAACATCCAAATCAACAGTCACCCTTTTCACACCTGACCCTTATCAAGCCAACTTACATCCCAACGTCTTCATAAACAATCAACGCCTCCCAATAGCAAAAACCCCAAAAATTCTAGGTGTAACCTTTGACACCATGTTCAGCTTCGCTCAACACGGCAGAAACGTCCATGAAAAAGTTAACAAACGAAATAACATCTTACGAGCTTTAGCCGGCACATCTTGGGGTCAACAAATATAGACTTTACTCCTAACCGACAAAGCCATTGGACGTCACATCATCAATTATGCCAGTGCCATTTGGTGCCCAAACCTCTCCTCTACAGGTTACCAAAAGCTCCAAACTGCCCAAAACCAAGCACTTCGCCTCACCACAGGATGCCACCTCAAGGCGGCCATTTACCTTCTCCACCAAGAAACCAAAGTTCTTCCGATTCAAGAACACTGCAAGCTTCTTACCGACAAATATCTGGCTTCATGCCACTCGACAACGCATCCTTGCACAAAGCTACTCAAAGCCCCTGCACCTGCTAGGAAAATTAAATCCACCTTGCTTTCCTTCAGCTCTGCCAATGTGCAATCTACTTTAAACGCTCTTCCACCAAACAGCACCACCAAATCAATTTGAACCACTTGCACACCGGTGCCACCATGCACTGCCTGAACGCCTACAAGCCCCCAATGTCGTGCTAGGGGGTTGGCCCCCACCCATAGCAGACGATGAAAAATCCCTGACCCGGCAATTCGCACCAAACTGGCTCAACTCCGTTCAGGTTACTGCTCCATGCTAGCCGATTACCAAAATCGGAACGACCCAAACGCCTCAAACTGCTGCCCTTTGTGCCAAGCAACGCGAGAAGACATCTCTCCCATTTTCTCAGTTGCCCAAAATCCGGAACAAAAATTAAATCGATTGATGTCTGGCTAAACCCTTCCAAATTGGCGACACAACGCCACCTATAATCAGACAGTGCGAGAAAAACAACAACACCCCGCTCGGTTACACTACACACCCCACTCACACTACACACCCCACTCAGTCTCACTGCACACCCCACTCGGTTACACCCTGCTCAGTGAGAGACGCAGTGTTTGTGTTTTGACAGTGGCCGTCAAACTCTGTGACGCCGCAGCCCCGGGAATGAGCCGAGCGCACGCTGCGCGTCCCATCATTAACGTCAACGAGTGGCGGGGATTGTTTGTTCGAAGCCGTCTCTCCCGTTTAATAGCCGGGCGCGTCACGGCGGGGAAGAGGAGACACGCGCCTAATGAGACCTTCGCTGCCGGTGGGGCGATTGCGACACGGCACGCGACGGACGGGCTCCATGACACGCTGCTTTATCTGCAGAGGCCTCCACGCAGCCCAGCCTGCTGCAGCTGCTGCTGCTGCAGCTACTGCTGCAGCTGCGTGAGAGAGGGAGGGAGAGAGAGAGGGAGAGGATGCGTGCGGCGCCCGTACCTCGGAGGACATGGAGGAGCCCTGGTGCTCACTGCTCGAGGTGGCGCCCGTCAGCGTGAGGATGCCCCCGGCCAGCAGCCCCACCACGATCAGCAGGCAGCTCTCGGGCACCAGTGAGGAGAGGCGTGATGACAGGTGGAAGCCTGCAACGCCGGCGCCACATCGGGGGGTTAGCGCCGGCCACGGGACGGCGAGCCGGCCGAGTGATCGTCAAGTCGCGCGCCCGCGCCGAGGGGGGACCGGGATGTGTTTGTTTGCTGGCACCGGCGGTGCCTCGCTCAAGGGCCCGAGAACTTTGTGTCAACGCTGCGGTGGATCGTGATGCCTAGCGGTGCCCGTAATCATCGTATGCATCTCCTTGAGTAATCGTATTAGACGTGGAACGGTCTCACTGGCATGAATTTATTGATAAGCACATAAGTACATTCATACTACAAGTAACAATACTGTAATAAGAGTCAATATACAGCCCATGTCAATTCACTGCAGGAAAAAGGCTTAACCATATTGAGTTCGTCATGGGAGTTGTCTGGTCAGCGTAGATTGGTAAAGGGGCAGAGACCCAGGACCGTGGCTGGGAATGGAACTGGGAACACCAATTTAAACACCAATTTCAAATGGCGAATCACAATCCACCGATGCCTCCATGACCATACTATATCACACCCGACTACTGTAAGATCCATATTTGTTCCTAGGTTCAGGTGGTAGTTTCACACACAATCTCTCGTAATTAGAACTCTCCACCACCCGGCCAGATTGTCATGTCGACACAGACATTATTGACACACAGCTGCCAATGCAACGATCAGACTTAGACTGAAAACGCCCCCCCTCGCCCTCCTCGCCCTCCTCGCGGGACGCTCGAGACGTCTCATGACGGACTTCAGCATCGGCGTTGCGATCAAACCGTGGTGCGTGTGCGCCGATACTTATGTAATGCGGTTGTAAACGGCCCTTCTGAGGTGCCGTCAGGGGGGGAGGAGTTAGGTCACGTGGGGGGAGAGGGGTTGAGTATAGAAGGAGGGGAACCGGAAGAGCAGGGAAAGTGACTGGGAGCCAGGAACAGAGGAAGGCCACGTAGGGCGAAGCGGGGTGTGGCGAGATCGCCACGAACACGGGGGAAGCGAGGATCGGCACCGTTGGCCAGCGGTGACCGACCCGAAGCAGCAAGGAGGCTGCAGTCAGCAGCGGGGCTGCACAGAGAGAGTGGGCAGCGGGTCTGCATACAGTGACAGCCAGAGGGTCTGCACATAGGGGTAGCAGCAAGTCTGCAGGGAGGAGGTTACAGTAGATGAAGCAGAGAGTCAGAGGGGTGAGGAAGCTATAATAGCAGTGAATAGCCGGGGGCTACAAATACAGGAGTTATAACAGAGTGCCGTGTGGGTAAAGACGTGAACCTGAATAAAGACACGAAGACAGAAAGAAGTGTTCGAGTCCTTTTATTACACTGGAGTCAGAAGTGAAACGGCATGGCGAAACAACTGAGGAAGAAGAATATCCCATCTCCGGCGTCGGCTTCATCATCGGACGACGACGATCTTCCTCCTGAGGTCGGCTTCACTTCGGCGGAGGGAGAGATCCGTGAGGGCCCGGGTGTGGAGGAGGTTGCCGCTGCGCCCGACCCATCTGCGTTGAAGGACGAAGATTTAAGATGGACCCGGATGGCGGAGCAACTGGCGACCCTAAAAACCGTCATCACGGAGTTGTGTGACCTTGTCACGCCAAGGGCGGCGTTGGAAGGTGATGGTGGTGATCGGCAGGAGCCCGGGTCGTCTTCGATGGCGCCGCCATCGACCACGCGGCGTGAAGACGCCATCTTGGGCGTGGCGCACCACGGAAGGCGGGAAGCCGCCATCTTGGGGCCGCCACGAAGATCGTCCGCCATCTTGGCGACACCGCGTTGCGACGCCTTGCTGAACTTGCCGCCGGAAGAGTCGGTGACGGACGGAAGCAGGCCAAGGAGCCGCAGTCGTCACCTTACAACTGTTAAGGAGTTCTCCATCGGGGGCGATTGGAGTGCGTTCGCTTGTCGATTTTTGGCGGCGGTACGAACGGCAAGGTGGACGGACGCCGAGGCGCTGGAGGTGCTTCCGACTCTCCTTGACGATGAGTCTGTTCGTTTTTTTCGCTCTATAAAAGCTGCGAAGAAGAAAACATTGCGTGGAGTGTTCGACGAAATGGCGGACGCGTACGAGCCACCGGATGACGCCCATCGCCGCTTCGTGCAGCGGCAACGCGCACCGGAGGAGTCGCCTGTAGCGTACAGGGGCGCCGTGCTGGAACTCGCGATGGCCGCTTACCCGGAGACGGAGCCTGACCTGCTGGAACCTCTCATCTTGGGGAAGATGTTGGAGTTATCCCGGGATCTGGGCATTCCTATGCCGGCTTGCGGTCACGAGAAACTCACGTCCCGGACCGCGGCTAAGTGTTTGGACGCCCAGTTCAATCTCCGCCGCTGGAAACAAGTCACGGCGTGGACGGGCGGTCCTGTCGTCGATGGGGGGGCCGTAGGGTGGGACCCTACAAAGGCCGTGTACGTGCCGGATGCGACCGGCCCAAAGGAGCTGTCGGCCGCCTCCACTCCGTGGCCGGCTCGAAGCGAGCCGGGGCCGCGGGCTCCGCCGCCGGCGCGGCCACGTCGGGACGGGGTGCCTGCTGCGCGCCGACCCGACGTCGACTGTTTCCGCTGCGGCCGTCGGGGCCACTATGCCAGGGACTGCTGGGCCCGGGTTCCGGGGCCGCCCCAGCAGGAGGCCTCGATCGCGGACGTCCCAAAGAAAGACCCTCCGGCACAGGCAAGTCGGTGCGCACCAGACACCCGGCAAGGCCTGACACCTCACTCATCGCCGTTGTTGTGCGACGCGGATGTTCTAAAATATGGGAGGCCAGTATCTGCGCCTTGTCGCTCGATAACGCAGTGGCGTAAGTTGGCTCGGCGGGTTGTCGCGGCCGCTACAGGTTCGTCCACTGTACCGGGGTCGATCCAAGGGGTGGACGTGCGTATTTTGGTGGATTCCGGGGCGTCCGCGACCATTATTTCGGATGTCATATTCCATCTTTTGAACATCCCACCGGGGGCCGTGAGGCCGGCTTACGCTTCCTGCATCGCTGCGAACGGGGGTAGTATGGGCATCGTGGGACAGGTGGACGCTAATATTTCTATCGGGGGGGTCTCGGCCTCGGGCGTTGTGTTAATTTCGAGGTCCCTGGCGGTTCCTTGCTTGTTGGGCACGGATTTTTTGGCTAAGATGCCCATTTTAATTAGAATCAATGAAAATTGCATTGAACTGCCAGGGGGCCGCAAATTGGCGTTTTTACAGTCCACCTGGGGGCGACCGGCTCCGGTTGCCCAGGTGCAGGCGTTATCGGAAGTTTCAGTTGATATTCCACCTGGCTCGCAGATGCTCATTCCCCTACGATACCGGAAGCCGGTTCCGGGTCGGCAGAGTGCTTGTGGAATTTTGCTGTCGCCGTCCGCCGCTGTTACGGGCGGATTGGCACTGGTGGGGGCGCAAACCATTGTCCGTCCGGATCAGCGCCCGTTTTTGCAGGTGTTAAATGCGACTTCTGAAAGCGTGTGTGTGCCGGCTGGTACCGTTGTGGCACACGCCACTACGGCGTTTACGGCTCAGAGTGACATTCCGGACGGGGGGCTGGTGGGTGGTGTTTCACACGACGGAGGGGTGGACGATCGTTGGATCGCCGAATTATGTGCGGAAAATTCGGCCCTTTCCGCTGAGCAGCGTTGTGCGATTCATAAATTATTAGCGAGCTATTCCGATGTGTTTAGCTCGGACGATTTGGACTTGGGACGCACCTCGCTGCTCTCTCATCACATCGAAACAGGGGACGCGGCCCCTATCCGCTTGAACTCGCGTCGGATGAGTCCGGCTGAGCGTGAGCACGTTCGAGGGGCAGTGGAAGACATGTTGAAAGCGGATATTATATCTCCGTCTAATAGCCCGTGGGGTGCGCCTGTCGTGTTGGTTAAAAAGAAAGATGGTAAATTACGATTTTGTGTGGATTTTCGGAAGTTAAATAAAGTGTCGGTGGCAGATGCGTATCCCCTGCCGCGTATGGACGATTCTCTCGACGCCTTGTCAGGGGCTAAGTTTTTTTCAACGCTAGATCTCTCTTCGGGCTTCTGGCAGCTTCCCCTTGACGAGCCCTCGCGGGAAAAGACAGCGTTCCGTACGCCGCAGGGGTTGTTCCAATTTAACTGTCTGCCGATGGGGTTGAATGCAGCCCCTGCCACCTTTCAGAGATTGATGGAGTTGGTATTGACGGGGTTGCAGTGGGAGACATGTCTCATTTATTTAGATGATATTATTGTCTTCAGCCGCACATTTGATGAGCATTTATTGCGGTTGGAGGCCGTTTTTGCCAGAATGCGTTCTGCTAATTTGAAATTCAAGCCTAAGAAATGTCATCTACTGCAACGTTCCGTTCGATACTTGGGACATATTGTTAGTGCGGACGGGGTGGCCACGGATCCAGAGAAAACTGCGTGTGTCCGGGATTGGGCAACCCCCGCCACGGTGGGTGATGTGCGTCGGTTTTTGGGGTTCGCCTCATATTACCGGAGGTTTGTTCCGAATTTCGCTACTATCGCCAGGCCTTTGCATCTCCTTACTGGGAAGGGGCACAAATTTGTGTGGGGACCGCCGGAGGAGGCGGCGTTTCGGAGCCTGCGCGACCTACTGGCTACTGCGCCGACGTTGGATTATCCGGATTTTGAACATCCCTTCATTCTGGATACTGATGCGAGTGACACCGGGATTGGGGCGGTGTTGTCCCAGTCAAAAGGTGGTGTTGAGCGTGTGGTGGCGTACGGGAGTCGGGTTTTGTCTCCCGCGGAAACTCGTTACTGCGTCACTCGCAGGGAACTTTTGGCTATTGTGTATTTTCTCCGCCAATTTCGACCGTATCTGTACGGTCGGTCGTTTATTGTCCGAACGGACCATGCGGCCTTGCAGTACGCTCTTAAGATGGACCAGCCATCCGGACAATTGGCGAGATGGCTGGACACGTTGCAAGAATTCTCCTTCCAAATTCACCATCGGAAGGATGTGCGTCACGCTAACGCGGACGCACTGTCCAGGTTGCCGCAACAATCCCCTTGTGCGTGTGCGTCGGGGACGCATAGGTGTGGACCGGCTCAGCCCCCCCCTCAACCTGTCGCGCGGGCAGTGGATGTTCTCGAACCTCCGCTTACACCGGGACCGGTTGAAGGGGGACCGGCTGACGGGATTTTGCGTCTTCCAAGGTCTGTGTGGATTCGGGAGCAAATGTTGGACGATTCTTTGGTGTCGTTACGGAAACGAACGGAGAAGGCGGGTAAGGAAGTCGGTGCGGGTGGTAATTCGGAAACTGCTCTCCGAGATGGGTTACTGATGTGGAGGGAAGGGATACAGGAACACTGGCGTCTCGTTGTGCCTGCGTCATTGCGCTATGAGTTGATTCGATCTTTGCACTGTGACACACTTTTACACCTGGGGGTGCAGAAAACCCTATTGACGCTGCAACGAGACTATTATTGGCACGGCATGACGACGGATGTCGTCGGTCACGTTCGCGCGTGTCCCGATTGTGCCCGCCGTAAGCCGCCTAAACATCCATATGTTCCGCCGATACAATCGATTAAAGTATCTCGGGTTAATGAGTTGGTGGCGTTAGATATTTTGGGACCCTTTCCGCCATCAGCTAAAGGGAATAAGTATTTACTGGTGGGGGTGGAGTACCTCTCTCGCTGGCCGATGGCCTGGCCCTTGCCTGACCAGTCAGCGGCGTCTATCACGGACGCCTTTCTATTTGGGTATGTAATGGACAAAGGGGCTCCGGAGAGGCTCCTTACGGATCAGGGACGTAACTTTTCGTCTAAATTGTTGGGGGAGGTGTGTGCGGCTCTTGGAACTAAAAAGATACGGACGTCCCCCTACCACCCGCAAACGGATGGTATGGTGGAACGGTTGAATCGGACTCTGTCCGCCATGCTGTGCCATACAGTCGGGGAAAACCAATCTGATTGGGATTTGCATATCCCTGGGGTGCTTTCGGCGTATCGCATGACGCCGCACGCGGCTACTGGATACTCGCCGTTTTTCCTTATGTACGGCCGTGAGAACGTGCCGCCGATTCATGACCAGTTGGGAACCGGTGCGAGGGGGCCTGTTAAGCCTCTTCCTGAGTATATTAAGGACAACGTTCGGCGTGTCGCTGAGGCGAGGGAAAATGCCCGCATGGCTACTGCCAAGGCTCAGGCCAGGAATGAGCGGTGTGCCCGACGTTCAAAGGGGGAGTGTCCCTGGAAAAAGGGGGACCTGGCCTGGCTTCATTGCCCACAGGTGCGGCCAGGTACATCTCCTAAATTACATCGACCTTGGCAGGGTCCGGTCCGCCTCATTGAGGTTCCTAACCCACAGTCGGCGCGTGTTCAGGTTGGTGCACGGCGTTGGTTCGTGCACACGTCCCGGTTGAAGCCATACATTGCCCCACGGCCGGATGCGTCATCTCCCCAAGTTGCCTTGCCGGGGTCTGTTGCTGCCGACTCGCCCTTGCCTGTGTCTGCTGACCTTGCGAGAGCGCCTGTCGTACCCTTCACAGACAAGCCGGCCGTGACAGCGCAGGGAGGAGGACCTTCCGCTTGTGGGACGCCGACCGGAGCCGCAGAACCCACGGGACCTGCAGCTCTTCCTATCCCTCCGCGGACGCGAGTACGGGATGTTTCTGGACGCGAGCGGGACAGTGGCGGGCCTCCAATGGCGACGGAAGAACTTGCGCCCGTCGCCCCTAAAACCCTTCCACGTTCCCGCTCGGCGGGTGGGCCGCCGACCGTCCGGGACGGCCCGGCTACCCGTACTCGCTCGAAATCCCTCACGTTTCGTTAGATTGTGTTGTGTTGTGTTATTGTTATAATGTTCTTCAATGCTTCGTGTCTTTTTGCGTGTTGGCCCTTTACACCCGCATTGCTTTTCAGGTTGCAATTCAGCCGAGGTCGGCTGGATTTTCTTTAGGGGGGAGGGTGATGTAATGCGGTTGTAAACGGCCCTTCTGAGGTGCCGTCAGGGGGGGAGGAGTTAGGTCACGTGGGGGGAGAGGGGTTGAGTATAGAAGGAGGGGAACCGGAAGAGCAGGGGGAGTGACTGGGAGCCAGGAACAGAGGAAGGCCACGTAGGGCGAAGCGGGGTGTGGCGAGATCGCCACGAACACGGGGGAAGCGAGGATCGGCACCGTTGGCCAGCGGTGACCGACCCGAAGCAGCAAGGAGGCTGCAGTCAGCAGCGGGGCTGCACAGAGAGAGTGGGCAGCGGGTCTGCATACAGTGACAGCCAGAGGGTCTGCACATAGGGGTAGCAGCAAGTCTGCAGGGAGGAGGTTACAGTAGATGAAGCAGAGAGTCAGAGGGGTGAGGAAGCTATAATAGCAGTGAATAGCCGGGGGCTACAAATACAGGAGTTATAACAGAGTGCCGTGTGGGTAAAGACGTGAACCTGAATAAAGACACGAAGACAGAAAGAAGTGTTCGAGTCCTTTTATTACACTTATACAGCACGGTGCGGTCACCCGCAGCGCCTTCAGAGGGGTGCCCACATGCCAGCTGCACCGCTGCCCATCGCGCTCGCTCTCCGCTCGCCAAAACATCTCTCGGAATGGTTATTAGTGCTACTTGCCGCGTAAGGAGTAAAATGACAAATTGATCTTTAAATCACGCAGAACGTTTCCCCAGGCAATGGGAATGCTAATTCGTAGCTGGGGTCAACCCCGCACGGTCAAGGTGATAACAGTGGCGGCTATAACTCATCAGCTGTCCGGGCTCCCCCCGCGATAGTGCGCGGCACGCGCCACCCTCGCCGGTGATCCCAGCCCAATCCTAAACCGAAGGACAGTACGGTGAAATCAACGGCAACTTGAAGGAAACCCACCTCTCGTCTGTTGCCCTATTATCCAGAACTTCTACAATCCACGGTTTTTTTAAAATTGTTGTCACGCGATGAACCACGCTCAACGCCGGGGATTGGTGGCGCCCGAAACGTCACCCCCTGCCCCGCGGGCGCCACGTTCTTACAAATTGCATTTGAACTCCATGGGAGCCACCGCCGTCGCTGCCTCTGCCCGTCAAGTTGTCCCGCGGGAGCCTGGCGGAGCTCCCACGTGGAGTAGCCTTGTCCCCTCACGAGTTTCCCGTGAACCGGCGCTTCACCCGGCTGCCTCAACTCTGCCCCCTATCGATCGACAGCGCAACGAGACCAACGGCGTAGGCAGCCCCCCTCCGGGGGCGGTGACACAACCCAGCCCGTGGCGCGTTCGCCGCTCGGTGGGAGAGGATCGCGGCTCGAATCCGACAGGCCGCCCTGCAGGGCGTTACCACGGCGATGCGGATTAACCGTAAAGATCCCCGTGACGCGATTGGTAATGAGGAGGCCATCGTGTGCTGTAGGTGTCACATGACACATGAGCAACATCGCCCCCCTAGCGCGAAAACTACCGCAGCCTGCATCTGTGAATCACGGCGGCGCCTTCCTTCACGACGATCGCCTTTGCGCCGTGAGGATGAAAGCGCCAAAACCAAATATACTCAACGATGAGTAATTAATCGAGAGGGGAGGACGTTCCTTGCGATGCGTCGCTGTGGCTGCGCGCACGATGATGGCACTTGTACTTTATGTTACAGTGGCCATGGTTGGATGCGAGGGGGCACTGGCGATATCAAGAGCAGCGGCAGCCGCCTCATTCTGCTGATTTATTCAGTCCGATTAAGGAGACCTTGAATTCTCTACCAGATAACGGTCCGCGCACCCCATTAACCTCGATACGCAGCTATCTATTAAATGCAACATCGCACGGCACGCTGCACACATTCTAAGGGATATATTAAAATGTCAACCCGACGTGCGCGTGGGATAGCCAGCCTCGAACCCGCGCGCAAATCTCCGCGCGTCTCCCCCCACCGCGCCGCCCACCGCACCGGTTGGCCCCACAGCCACGGCGCTAATGGAGGCTTTTAATTGACGGACGGCACAGGAGCAGAGGAGGACGGAGAAAGAGTTCATAAATAAAAAAGTGGACGAGAGGCTAAAAAAAGGATAGGATACAGGCTATCGATTGGCGATATTGTTTATAGCTGGACGCAAGCCCACAAAGACAAAGATCCCCCATGTAGCCTTAACGGATTGTTGGGGCAAGTGCTGCCAGCGAGCACCTATAAAGGCCGGCACGGCACACGAGGCTGTGGGTGGCCAACACCACGCCCGGCCGCCTTTGTCTCCCCAGTGGCGATGTTTACACACCGCACCGGGTACTGATTTCAAGCCAAGTCGACCTAGAGGAGGCCCATGACCGGTTCAGATAATGTCACTGGCGTTGGCCGTGAGCAGGAATTTAACTCTGATCGCCAGGTTCTTAGCGCAGCGCGCTAACCGCTACACTACTGCTGCCTAGACTGCACACGCACCTACGGGTCACACACCATGTGACCCCTACACCTGCCTCCCGTTACTCACGGAGAGTCGGGGATTCCAGGATGAATCACCACTCAACTCCTCTCACTACGATGAACTACAGCCCCTGGGTGAATCCATTGGTCGATGAAACTACCCCTCTCCCCGCCCCCCCCCCCCCCCCCCACTGCTGCATTAGAGTTATGGGGGGTGGATTGGCCATTAATCACCAATGCGAGTCGTGAAGGGGTAGGTGCAGGATCATTTCGCAGCTCACTCACCATTCATGTCAGCCATGGCCTAGGAATCGAACCCAGGCCGGCGGGTTCACAGTGCATGCAGCACACTAACAACTCGTTTTATTGATTGAGCAACTCTTTACTGTTTGAATACCGGCCGGGGCCTTCAGCACCACAGCGGTCTCCAGAGCCCACGCCAGCACAGCCCCGTCACTGTGAGGTGGCAAACCCCCTGTGCCGTCACCAACGCACGGGCGGGCTGAGCACGCGCAGGTGACGCTCCAGCCTCCCCCTCGTGGCCTGCGTGGCGAAGACCTGACCCGTGCAGAGGTCAGGTCAGGGTCGCGCCGCCCTTGGGGGGTGCTGGACCGCGCAGTGGATTTCCGCTTTGCCGACATCGTAAATCTCTCGTCAGGCTCAACGAGTAACAACCGATAAACATGCGGCGCGCGTCCGCGGGCTCAACGCAACCCACGCTCGCTACGGCTTCACAAAAGCTTAGCTTAAAACAAAAAATACGACGATGGTAAAATCAAAGGCATAAAATCCCAAAACGACTGTAATCGCAAAACAGCTGAAAAATCGCAAAACGGCTGTTAAACGAGGAGCGAGGACTCTCTCAGAAGCTTCCAGGGCCGGAACGCAGCCAGCTGACAAAGTCACGAGGCCCGGAACTCCAGACCTCGAAAGGCGCAACAGAAAGGGAGCGATCTTCAACCACAGAGTTGGTGATGCAGATATGCAGACGGGCAACACCCCGGGCCCGCCGAGTCATCCAGCAGAGCAGGACGATCCCGGCTTTGCTCGCACTTGCGTGGTGGGCTACTCTCAACGCGACCGCTATTGCTCCCGGAATAATCGCCTGTGTGCACGTTCTCCAGCGAAGCCCTTTCACGTTTCTCCGTTAGCCTGGTCGGACTCTGCCTTCAGAGCACTGCACACGGTGGCCCGCGGCGTGCCTAGCTTTCTTTGTTCTGAACGTGGGCACGCGGGCACGCAGGCACGCGGGCTTGTGACGATGCCAGCATGTGGGGCCAGGGGTTGGAGGTGATGGCTTCGATGATCTCTGGCGGTCAAGTCCGGTGTGCGACCAGCGTCGCCCGCGAGGTGAACGTCTGGCACCACACTTACTGGCAACTCCGGGCAGGGCTATCGCATTCACCGGATTGCGCCTCGCGGAGTAAAACGGACAACGGAGACCCCATGACGTTGAACCTCGATTCAAAACCTGGATTCTTTAGAACAGTTTCTTGTATTTAGTATGTTATACTTCCCCCACACTTCCGATTATATAATTATCACGGTTTTACTATTTACGATGTGAAAGAAGTAAAAAAAAACATACAAAACGGGCATTTGTTGACTTTATAGACTTGGGAATATTCCCGTCTGAATCCTCGTCTGTTTACAAACCGCAACAACGACCACCCTGAATCCAGTTTGATCTTAAGCAAAATGTATTTCTTACGAACGGTTGTTAAAAGTAATTTGTCCAAGAAAACATTTGCCACTGGGCATTTGTTAAATTCAAATGCTTTCTATATTCCTGCACTTGTTTTCAACGTCTTTTGCCATGCCATTGATTTTGCTCCGATTTAATATTTTACTGAAATTGCAGTACTTAAGTGTTTATGTCTTTGCTTTTGTTACTCTGGTGACCCAGAGAAACTCCATCCTGGTCTCGAGTTCTCACGCGGTCAAACTAAATCTATTTTAAACAGCTTAACTTAAAATAATACCGACACTTGTAAGTATCACAGGCGTAGTCCTAAAATGTTAACTCCACACTGTGGGTGTAGCTGCACAAATGTAGCAGCCAATTCTGCGACCAGATGAGAGCACGCTGCCAGCCAGCAGCACCTGACATGGACTCTTCCTCCAAGCTCCGATAATAACCTCGCTCGACTCAACAAACGCGTTAATCCTCGTTCGTTGCCATTCTGACGATGCTGTGTGTGGCCGACTGCTTTTGGCGTCTTTGGGCCTTTGGGATCTGTGCTCAGCAGCTTGTGTTTATACTCCCAAAAAAACCAAAATAAATCACGCAGCCATACATGGCCACCACTCATTGCAGTCCCTGTTTGTTTTAGTGGCCGTTCGTTTTTGTTCCATTGGTCTCGTTGTTGTTGTTGCTGTTGTTGTTTTTCTTGTGTTGCAAGTGCGGTGCCGTGAGATGCAATCGGAGGCGCCTTGAACAAAGACCGGACGCGACTCCTACGGCCCGGCCACACCACAACGTGAGGCAAGGTCGCAGCGAGCAACACGCGGCCCCCACCGGGACGCTCGGCCACGATGGTCACGAATAATCCTTCACTCGCCCAGACACCATCAGCCTTGCGGGGGGACAGGGTGTGACTGTGCCAGAGCGAGTGTGCTCTTAACCAGGAAAACGCTGGGGTACATGGGCGGTTCGAGTACTCAACTGCCCGCTGACAATAGCGACGTTCACTTACTCAGAAAAAGGCCCACGGGGCTTCAAGGGGAGAGCCCAGCTATAGTTACATTTGGCCAATTCCCGTCGGAGTCGTTCACCGTGCAATAGGATTATCCGAGTGGTCAGAGCAGCGGTCGCTAAGCCATCGATGGGGTCACCGTTTTCGAACCCTCCTCCCAGGTAATCTGCTCGCGGTCCATCGCGATGATGATCAGCGCCGGGTAGAGAACGGGCGTCACCATGGGGCGACGGAGCCCAGGCTCGCTTGGGAGCTCGTTCCCTGGTCTATCATTGACGCTTGGCCATAGGGCGAGGCAACCCGGAGCGTCCGGGAAAAGGTGAGCTTGGCGGACGAATACGCCCAGATGGCGGCGGATATATCCGAGTGCCCGGAGAGAAAACCAGGGCAGAACGTGGCGCTCTTGCAGGGAACCCGAGAGAAAACCCCTCCGTAACCGAGTCGGCCGATGTAGAACGCTGACGCAGCGACCGCGGTAGTCGGCGGCGGCGCGCCATCAAAACCAAATCGCTCCATTGGGAAAAGACGGGGACGGACGCTGCTGATGAAACCTGGGGGAAGGTCACGAATGACCGCTGGTAGCTCAATCTCATTGGCCAGAAGCTTTGATGAGTAGCTGCTGCGATCCTCAGCAGCTGCTGAGACATGGCCAGCCTGCCGCATGCTTTACCTGCATCTTCCTGTTCTTGAGAAAACCCCACTGTCCCCCCCTGGTATTCTGGGGAACTTTGTGTTGCCACAAATTAACACTGTGTCCGGGTTTGTTTTTTTGCACTTAAAAGGTGGCAACACAGAATTATATTATAGGATTACACACACGAACAATGTTATACACAAACACGCAATCACACTTACAAAAATCAAGATCCCCCATATAGCCTTCACAGACTGTTAGTGCTCTTAGCGAGCACCTATGAGGGCCGGCAACGCACTCAAGGGGGTGGGTGGCCAGCACCATGCCTCGCCACCTGTCTCCCCAGTGCTGATGTTTCCAAACTGCACAAGGTAATTAATTAAAGCTGAATCGACCGAGGGGAGGCCCAAGTCAGGTCAAATATTCACCACTGTTATTGGTCGTGTACGGGAATAAAACTCGGATGGTCGGGTTTGTAGCACAATGCACCAACCACTGCACCACCGTTCACCACACACACGATCACACAAACATAAAGATTCCCCGTATAGCCTTACCAGATTGTTGGGGCAAGTGCTGTTAGCAAGCACTAATGAAGGACGGCATGGCACACGAGGGGGTGGGTGGCCAGCATCACACGAACACACACGATTATACACAAACAAGTCCACTCAGCTCCACATCATCTTGTACCACATCACTTCATCTCTGTGCAATCGTGTGTTCGTGTTAGATTTTTTTTATATCAAACAGACGACCACACACGATTTCACACACACACGATTACAGACACAGCACAAGAGGAAATAAGAGTATCTTCTCAATGCCGCGTTGCTCACCCCCAACGTCGAGGGGAGCGCTTGAATCCGTCTCATAATTATCGTTCTAAACGAGACTCAGGGCTGCAAAAGTAATTCATCTGTCAACCGCCTTCCTCTGGTGAATATTTGCACCCCAACACTGCGAGACAAATCTCACACCCAGCACGCAGCAACTCCAAGCAAAAACAAATTCTGTCCACCCACTCGGGGTGCTCACCACATCGCCCCCCACCCCCCCTTCAAATTGATTAATTGTCGCAGCTCAGGGTTGCAATGCTATATTCTATTCTTGCACGTGATTACAGCAGCAGCAGCGGCGATGTGTTCAGGAGCTGAATGCCAATGTGGAGGTCTGCTGGCCGAGACAAGAGGACTTCAGGAGAGAGAGGAGTTTGTGACGTTTCGCCGTTCCTCCTCCTCCGCTGAAGGAATGCAGACCACAGCGGGGTTACTGTGTGCATGGCCACAATCACACGACTGTGAATATTGATTTGAAGCTTTCGTGGCTGCAGGAATCCATACTTTTTGGTTCTTTCGGTAAAGTCACGTAGATAGGAAATTAATAGATCACGACGTTTCGATCGCAACACAAGCAACCGTCATCAGGTGAAACAAACACAGCAGGAGAACTGCTGACGTAGGAGACAGAGCTGCTGCAACAAGAGGTTATATAAGATTTTGGTGGGCCCAACCCAAGGGTAAGTGGGCGGAGCTAAAGAAGGAATTTGTATGTAAATGTGAGATTAGCATGTCAATGTGAGACGGCCCAGCCACCGGAGGTGTGCCAATGAGAATATTAGCATGTCAATGTCAAGAGAGGCGGGCAACTGGAACAAAAAAACCCTAAGAGCAAGAGCTACACATGGAGAGAGAGAGAGGCACAGAGAGAGAGAGACACACACAAAGAGACACACACCGGGGGACAACTCACAGAGAGGGACATCCGCATAGAGAGAGACACACAAAGACACACAGAGAGACAATCACAGAGAGACACATAAAGAGAACAAAACCATAGAGACACACATATAGACACACAGAGAGAGAGACACACAACCTAGAGAGACACACTACTGTGGCTTATGTTTAATATATCTCTACTAGCTTGTTTGCCCGTCCAAGGATGGGTGTATTTCAGTAAATTTGAAACTTGCAAGCGAAAAGTAGACCGCGACGTGATATTCATTGCATCAATTCGTGTGCAGTTTGTAAGGCCGCGGTAACACAGACCTATTTAATTTAAAGGTTATAATCCCTTGTTCATCATGACGTCCTTTTTACTTTGATGTCTCAACAGCATGACGGAGATCGCGTGATGTGAGGGTTCTGCCTTTGTAGCGAGGGTCGTAAGTTGATGCTGAGGAGGGGGGAGGAGGCGCCTCGCCCCCCCATGTGGAGTGACGTCAGCCGCTCATGATTTTTAATGAGGGTGGGGGTCCATGTGGAGGACGTCACCTGTTCATGAGTATTAATGAGGGGGGCTGGCCAACGTGGAGTGACGTCAAACGTGGGACACACAGACATTCTTGGCTCATTATAGTAGTAAATGAATGTCTATAGGTCTCGATGTATGTCTATGGGTCTATGTATGTCTATGGGTCTCTGGGTCTTGATGTATCTCTATGGGTCTCTGCGTGGCCAGAATTGCACCACTGTGGTTCACGTCTTTAACATTCCATGCGTGTAGGAGATGTCGGCTTGTTGTTGATGTCCTGATGCGACTGATGGTTCCCACCACCGGTGTCTTCGAGGAGGAGGAGCCATCGTTGAGGTGGTGCTTGGTGGTGGTTGTTGGCAATTATCTTGTGCCTTGCGCGTCTCCATTTTATTCGACAATCCTGTCGAGAAACGTAAGACGCTGTCGCTCCTCTAGTGGCCGCATCGTGCACACATTCCGTGCACGTATGCAAAGCTTAATAGTGAAGGTTCAATGAAACGTCATTTACCCACCGCCCCCCCACCTCATATTTGCGAAATGTCACGAAGTTTTATTCGTGTACTTGGTCCAGTAAAACAAAATTTATCATCGTCAAATTGAAACTGACGAACAGCGGGTGCTGAACAAGGGTTTAACGTTACCCAGAGAGACAGCGGGGAGTTTGAGTGTTATTATACAGTCAAGGCAATCGTGCAGAAAGCAGACTTCTTTGGCATAGCTCCAAGCCAGCTCTGTATGACGCCCCCCCCCCCCCCATTAGCAAGATTGGCATCAACAGAATTCAGCAGGGCCCTCACTAGAATGCATCATTACCATTTGCGTTGCACGCGCGTCAAATCGCACGCCAAGAGGAGACGCGCCGAAGCCTGCCAGGCGCGCGGGGGGAGGGAGGGGGGATGGGAAGTGGAGAAGGGGGGGGGGGAAGTGGAGAAGGGGGGGGCAGCAGCGGTGTCCTGTGAAGGCCCGCGGCCGCAAGGCGCATCCTTCAGGCGTTGCTAATCAGGCGTTGCTAATCAGGCGTTGCTAATCAGGTGTTGCTAATCAGGCGTTGCTAATCAGGCGTTGCTAATCAGGCGTTGCTAATCAAGCATTGCTAATCAGGCGTTGCTAATCAGGCGTTGCTAATCAGGCGTTGCTAATCGAACATTACTAATCAGGCGTTGCTAATCGAACATTACTAATCAGGCGTTGCTAATCGAACATTACTAATCAGGCGTTGCTAATCGAACATTACTAATCAGGCGTTGCTAATCGAACATTACTAATCAGGCGTTGCTAATCGAACATTACTAATCAGGCGTTGTTAATCGAACATTACTAATCAGGCGTTGCTAATCAAACATTACTAATCAGGCGTTGCTAATCAAGCGTTGCTAATCGAACATTACTAATCAGGCGTTGCTAATCGAACATTACTAATCAGGCGTTGTTAATCAAACATTACTAATCAGGCGTTGCTAATCAAGCGTTGCTAATCAAGCACACAAGCGAATTAAGAGCCGTACAGCCGAACCCCTGCACGTGCACGATTTTTCTTCCGTATTCTGTGATGCAACGACCCTTCAATTTCAGCTTCTGACAGATGCGATTCTAAATCAGGAAAGCCTATCGGTATTATGCATGAGGCGAGCAGATTTGCTTACGCTTGGCATCATCACAAGTGAAAGTTTCACTTCTGTAAAAAAATAATTTGAGTAAATTCCGCTCGGATTCAATTTCAATTTCCTAAAAGCCCACGTGGCGGGGAGCCCAAGACAACCCACGCTGATCTCATCACCATCAACGACTGCTGCTGCTGCGTAATGCAACTGAAGTATTTAATGTCGTTATGAGCACTGCGCCATTTTTCTCTTGAACGAGGTTCAAAATAAATCTCCCGGTTCCAGCACAAAGATTGATGGATTGCGGGACGCACGGGAACTGCAAGCGACGTACATTTTTTTGGCTTTTTATTTTGTTAAAAAGGATTTAGAAGTTCCTTCTCGTACGGTCCAGCGAGCGGCACGGCCCCCTCTTACATTACAGTGTCGGAGGCAAATGCGTCACGGGTATTTACAACAAGAGCCCACTTGGATTATCACTTAATGGCACGGTTCACGTGCTATGAAGAAGGGCCATTGCCCAAAACGTCGAAAGTTACATTTATCATTTATATGCTTGAAAATATTAATAAATTCCCCTGAAATCTGAGTTCCACCAAATGACAAGCCCTGCGATGATGTTGTTGGAACAGTGGCTGCGGTATTATCGATCAACTTCTGAAAAAAACGAGAAGCCCCATGGAGATGTCTGTAAAAATTAATCAACTAAGATAAACCCGGGGCAAAACTAAATCTATCAAAGAGCCCAAGGAATGTAAATTGGCAAAGCCTCGCAAATTGCTGTACAAAAGTGGCTCCGGTAAAACCGGACAACCGTGCCAGAACGATGCAACAAAGACCCCTGGCATAGCCGAGGGAGGCGAGTCTGAGTTAATTACCCCCATGCTTGCGAGGGTTTTGCTTTGCACCCGTTCTCTCTCCCCGCTATCTTTCTCCCGTGCTCTCTCCCCACTGTCTCTCTGCCCGCTCGGGAGTGAGACGTCTATTCGCCACCGCCGCACGCTGGTCACATAACACGCGCCCCAGGCTCGTGCCGAGTCGGCAAAGGAAATAATTCTTTCCCCTGGGGCTCTCCGGATCACGAGGAACGCAATGGCACACGCCCAGCCGCCCCATCAGTCGCAATTTAAAAAAAAAGATGGGGATAAAGAAAGGGGGCTGAGAGACGGTTTCAGCCGCGGTGGCCATATGATGTAAACTACCTGGCCTGGTATACAGGAGGTCGTGGGTTCGATCTAGACCCTGATGTCTGCTGCTGTATATTTGTAGCCAGGTCGCTTCTGAAAAACAGCTACATAGCTCAGTGGGCCTTACCTAGCAATATAAATAAAAAAGCTTAGTTTAGGTTCGGAAGGGGTCACAGATCACTTGATCCTCTGCACTGTAGGAAAACCCACGCACGTGGGGAGGGAACGCATGCATGAGGGGCACGCAAAGAGCCTCCTTGCCGTACTTCCTGGGTAGACACCTGCTGCCTCTTCAGGTGGGCGTCTCTCACGCGTGTTGTCTCCCCATCGCTGGATTACAGGAAAGGGCCACTCACGGGGTCAATCGTGGGGCGAGCGATGCTCTCGGGGCCGTCTGCCTCTCTGTCGTTCCCGACAGCCGCCTGCGGCTCCTGCGAGCAACACGGAGGGAGCGGTCCACCCCCAGGCCCCTGCCTGAGGAACGCCTCTGGGCCCCACAGGGGTTTACTACTCACCACATGCTGCTGTTGTGCGTTAAGTTTGTTGTGCTTCTCCCGCACCTCCGATTAGCACGGTTGGCTACGTACCGTGCGAAAGAAGTTCCACATACAAACGCACAGCACCACAAGTGGCAGGAACTGCTCCGAGTTATAAACAACTTCGCTTCATCTCTGCAGCTTCTGGTTCCTTGTCCTCTCCTGTTTCCGGGCCAAAGTCCTATCAGCGCCTGCGCAAGCTCAGATGGCTCCTCCAGTGACATTGCCGACTGGCACACATGCATGTAGTGAGTCCAACCGAGTCGCAGACGTTATATCTTGGGAGCAACACTATTTATTCACATAACAGTACGTAACATAACACAACCTACGCTCGGGTCTCGGATGCCCATCTAACCACGCTACGGCAGAACTAGACACGGTTCGCTCTCCCGGTCCGGATCACAAACTGTGTCCCGGACCGCGTGGCTAGAGGCTTCTTCTCCCCGACGTGGATCTTCGACCACCAACACTTGAAGAACTTCGAGTTTCTCACGGAGCTCTCGTTATATGCTCCCGGGATGGGGCTGGCTCCGCCCTCAGCCCCGCCCACCTTCCAGGCATCTCGAGCTCCTTCTCGAATGTTCCCGAAAGCCCCTCGGGACCACGTGACCACCCCTCGGCCCCAGTCTACCGGTGGCCCCCCTCCAGCATCGTCCGGTCACGTGGCAACAGGTCACAGCCAGAGTATCATGCCCCAGGGTAACCCTGGCTGGCTGACGCTCCCTCTCGCTCCCTCACTGGGAGCCGGCACCGCACGCTGCTCGCGGTGCCTCCACGCTAACCAGCGCTCACCCAACCACCGCTAGAGTTGGTACTGCAGCCCGCAACCCGGGCTGCCCGCAATCACAACGTTACCGGCAGTGACTTGGCAAGCCCGGCACCATACGGTGACAAGTACAGTCACTACACACACACCAGGGACTGCTGGTATCCTCGCAGTCGGGCAGTGATGGCTATGCACGTGGCAGCTGTGATCTGGGGCTGTGGAGGCAGTAACGAGGGTTGGTGGATCGCACACAGATGTTGTAAAACTCCCTTCCCTGTGGGCATCGGGGAAGGGTCCGACCCTGGCTCGCCAGGAGAAGGCAGTGCAGCAAAAATGTGGAATCCACCGGTTCCACAGATGGAACTCGGGTGCCTTTGTGTGTGGGATTTGTATGTTATCTCCCCTGCCCTCCATGGGCTTATCTCCAAGTTCTCAGGTTTCCTTCCATAGCTGCAATAAACGTACAGTGTCACCGGTATTGGCCAACACCTCTCAATAGTAAAAACATTTTACCCGGAAATGTACTCAATAGAGATTGCACAGAGCAACTGCGAACCTCCTGAATAAGAGTGGGGGTTCAGTGAGGCCTTCCTGGGCCAACAAGCCAAGTGACAACCCTGTAACACGAGTGGGTGGAAGTGCTCTTCATCCCCTGGTCAATCAGTGCAGTGCTGGTTTACCTTTAACACCTCCACGCTCACCCAAATCCCGTGGCCCATCACCCACAAGGCCATCACCCCCTGCTCCGTCCTGTGGTTTGGCCGGCTTGACACGCCGACAACAGCAAGGCGCTTTGTAAACAAAAGCCGATTATGTAACCTCTTGTCTGTCAAGAAGAGGGTCAAAGAGAGAAGACTGGAGCAATCGTGAACTCAACGTCCGACGGGCAGGCGCGCGTTGTGTCCACGCTGCTGGACTCCCCCCCCCCCCCCCCCCCCCCACAAAGCGTTCCGTTTGCCAGAGCTACGAATGCCGTGGCACGGTGCACAAGAAAGTGGCGTGGTCGCAGCGCCGCACACCCGGCAGCCTTTGGTCTCCTCCCCAATGCTGACGTTTTGCACACCGCATTGGATACTCATTTAAGGCCGAGACGACCTAGAAGAGGCCCAGAATAGATTCTAAATATTCATCACCGACGTTGGCCGTGAGCGGGGATGGAAGTCGGTGGGGGTCGCCGGCGTCGTAGTGCGCGGTGCGCTAGCCACCACGCTACCGCTTCCCCGCAATCAACACCCAAGCAGCACCAAGGTGCCTGAACGATCGTGCCGCCACCGGCCTCCGCGGCAGGCTACGGCGGGACGATGATTCTTAGAGCCACCGGCCGCCTCGAGTCTTCCGAGAGGCGGCCGCAATTCGCTTTCTTGAATGAACCAATAAAAAATTTCCATTCAAAAACAAAGCTGCGTGTCACTGAGCACTCGTCAATAATGCTCAACACGCTTTTGGGGCAGCGCCGATGCCCAATCCCCGAGGGCGGGGGGAGGGCGGTTGGGTTCGGTGAGGTGGGAGTTGCTCGTGACTTGGATTGTCATTAATTATTTTTTTTACATAACCGGTAACAGCGTGAAAAATAGCTGCTATAAATCGGCTTGTTACACATCTAGAAATATCTCGAAGCGATTAACAACATTTTTGTTCATTTTGTGCCTGAGAAACCGAGGGAGCTGCTGCCACGGTGAGCAGCACACTGGATGTACAATCCAGAGGTCGCCGATTCGAACCCAGCTTCAGGCGTGTGCGTGCGTCAGTGTCAACAAGGGGCCATGTCTCCGAGTCAGCAGGGGAAGGGTTTGGTGAACGCCGGCCACACTGCGTGGACGTGTCCAACGACGGGAAGGGAGCCCCCAGAGAACCCGGGAGAAAACCCCCACGGTAGAACAGGGAGAGAGAACGCAGAAACTCTGCACGCAAGAAAGGCGCCCGTGTCGGGAATTGAATCCAGGCACACTTCCTGTGGTGCGTTAACACAAGCACCACCGCCCTGATATTATGGTAAATGTATATCCCGTATAATATACGCACGTATATTTTTTGTTACATTTTAAAGTTACGTTTGACTACAGTATCAACTTGCCGAGACTGCTCGTGTCAATTCACCGCTGCGTATGACCTGCACGGTGATGACAAATCTCCCACTCTTCTCAGGGCCGTCACAATGTCCAAGCATCTCTTCAACATCTCACGTCCGTCTGCTCCGAAGCAGAAGCCATTGCCCGAAGCTTCAACATCGCCGCGCGCGAGTTCCTACATCGCGGCGGCGTGACAGACCGAGGCGGTGGTGTTGGCTGTGCCCGTGCGCCGCTGCCAACGCGGTCGCCCGGCAAGGGAAACAAACCCGGCCGAGTGGTGGCGGGCGGGGGCGAACTCATGTTCCCCCATGTTTGTGGTTTCGCGCATTTCCACAAGTTGCACAATCGGCGCTGGACTCACATCCACAGCTCACGGCCACGAGAACCCGTTGCATGGCGGTGAATAATTACAGCTCCGCACGCAAGCGCACACGCGGCAGCATCGCGCCCGAAGCGGCCCCCGAGGCAATTTATAACGACTGGACATCTGTGAAAAGAGCTTTATAGCCCATCGGTTTCCTCCAGTATGAATACATTATTCTGATAGTGAGCTTCTCGGAAGCGGGCCCTTTAGGTCCTATGAAATCCTTTGCCATGGGATGGAAGGCTGAACGGACTTCAATCTGCCGGGTAGGTGCATGTCAATCAGGCTGGCAACCCTCACAGGTCCCGAAACACCCTCGGACGTCCCACCGACGTGACCCACGAGGGACCCCCGCGCCCCCATCCCTCCCCCCACCTCGGAGGAGTTAAAGCGCCGGGGCATTTTCAGGGTCTGGCGACGGGGCAGCGAGACGGGCAGCCACCCTGACCACCGTGCGTGGTGTCTGCGTGTCCGAGTGACGAGCCAGGACGCACGGTACGCCAGATGGCGTTTTGCTCCCGTCGTTGTCGTTTGCAAAAGGCGAGAACTTACAATCCGTGGGCTCATCTCTGGGTGGTGATCACTGTGTTTACTTTGTCACAGGAAATCAGACTTGCCTAGTCAGTAGCTCATATCAAGATAGGGGGTCATTTGCACTGCAGCGTTGCAAAGTTTTTCTGCACAACGGCAATGGTGACTTGAGAGCCACATTGACAACGCTCCCAAACGTGTAGCGCAATGAGCGTTGCTCACGTTCAAATTGGCCTCAGTTGGTGGAGATACACGGTGGCCGATGGGGGGAGGTGACACAAGGGAGTTCAAGTGAACAGACCGTCAGGATTCGGATTCAGGACGGCGATTTCAGTTTAAAACTTTTCGCTCCCGTTTTTGCCAAACCATTCACATAATTTCTCTCTCATCCCTGTCTCGCTTGCGCAGCTTTGTTCACGGCTGCATTACCAAGCGTACATCCCGCACAAGCAATTTTCATAAATTATAAATAATCTGTTGCATAATTTATGCACGCAAGCCTCATCTCTGACGAGTCACGTGGAGGTTACTGGCTGCTGCTGCTTCGTGTGAGCCCCCAACACGAGAGCTGTTTACTTCCTCCTCGAGTTTTTGTTTTCGTTAAATCGTTGCCTATCACTGCGAGTCGTGACAGCTGGAACAACATCATCATTTGCGCACCGTGGGCCGGACTCTCCGTGCCGGCACGCCGAAACGAGGTATTCATTGCCCACTCGGTCGCGTTCGCTCTTCCGGTGTTTTTCGTGCGAGTAAAATGATCGCGAACCAAACCCACGGCCGTAGCTCCCTTTATTAATCCTACACTGGAGAACCAATATGGCTCTTCCTGCGTCGTCTAAACTGTACCCTTATCACGCGCGAGCACGTTTTAGCCGGCGGAGAGCGCAACAAATAAGGGCACGTGCCCGTGCACACTCAACAAAGACAAATGGCTCCCGTATAGCCTTAACAGACTGTTCGGGCAAGTGCTGTTGGCGAGCACTTATGAAGGCCGGTACTGCACACGAGGGGGTGGGTGGCCAGCACCACGTCCGGCCGCCTTTGTCTCCTGAGTGGAGATTTTTACACACTGCACCAGGTACTCATTTGAGGTTGAGCCAACCTAGGGGAGGCCCAGAACAAGGTCTTGACCGTACCATGGGCTAACTGAGTGAGATGACTGGCAGATGGACCTACTGTGCTCCCTACTGTGCCAACTCGCTGAGTTTTACTTGCCCAGCGCTGTGCTCGTTGTTGTGGACGTCGCCCCTCTGCCTTCCGTTATTGTTGGAGCGCGACCGCCTCCAACTCCCCAGTCGCGTCCTTCACAAGCCTCCTCCATAGAGGTAAATCTTTACACTGCTGGTTCCGGTCATCAGTAAGTCAACTCAGCTTCACATCCTCTTGTACCGCATCATTCCAACTCTTCTCTAGCCTGTGCAGCGCCCGTTTAGACCCCTCTATCCAGCATTTCAGAAGTTGCTTAGACATGCGGTGGCTGGGCATACTTGCTACATGCCGTAGCCAATGCAACCTCACCTGCTGGAGGAGCTCACTAATGGGACTGTCTAGATTTCTCATAATGTTTATGAACTCCTCACACAATCCAGTCTGGTTAATCCCAGAATTAATCGTTGGCAGGTCAGCCTGCATTTTTCAACCAGGGCAGATGTTTATTTACTGGGCTGCACATTTCACAAGCAGAGAAGCGAGGGCATAACTGTGGCCGAGAAGACCCGGAGCTTTGTGTGGAGCGAGAAACCAGGTAGCTTCCACACAGCGCTATGCAGCCGATGAACGGACAATGCCGCTGGATTGCCAAACGGGATCCGGTCATGAGCACACTGCTTGGGTATGGAAACTTCTCTGCTCTCTCCACAACTGCCCCATCACCCATGGGCAGTTGAGAAGGGGGCGGAGTGTTTGACAACAAACAAAAAAACCCAGGCGGGTGCCGACACGACGGCAAACGAGACCGACAGCAACACGAACAAGCTAACGTAGAAGAGCAGAGCCACCGGCCACTCTCAGGAAAGGGCGAGCGATCATCACAACGCAGAGTGGCCACCTGAGAGCACAAGCGGGCGGCTTTCTCAACCAAAGACTATTGTACAGTGGACCCAACTGTGCAAAAAAATGCCACAAACTTTTGGAGCAAGACATCAGCTGTCTTAACACGGACCAAACGCTACCACGGTCGCAATATTGCGTTCGTCACGGACGCAAAAATCGGGTGTGTGTATGTTTGAACTTCTTTCGCACCATGCCTAGCCGACCGTGCTAATCGCAGGAGTTGGGATTTGAAGGCGAGGTCTCGTGGACCGACCACCGAGCGCCGCGGCCTCGGCAGCGCGGTGACGACGGCGCCAGCTTGGGTCTTATCGCCGGGATTTGCTTCTCAGCAAGGTGCCGCGTCACGAAGTATTTTGAGAAGAGAATTTTTCCATGAGCGGCGTTGCACTCGTGCCGACTGGGAGCCACTCGGGAGGGCGGGGGCTTCATGTCGCAGCGTTTGGCCACGTGCGTGGTGGCAAGTGGTGGCGGCCCAACCCCCTGTGGTGGTGGGGCATTCACCGCCCGTTGTCGAGGCTTGCAGTTAGAATCTGACGGACCGCCCTGGTTATTGCTACGTGCGTGTTAACTGTAAAACACGGCTCCGTCCACTTTAAAATGTACGATAAAGACCAACCTCGGTCGTTACAAAAAAAATATAGGCAATTGTGTGCCAGCGTCATGGTTCAAATTTGCCTATTTCTTTACTCCACTTCAAATGACTCAATTGAGATTACACCTGGCAATGACATCGCCCCCCTACTGCAATATTACTGCAGCCCGTGGTATACGAAACACAACGCTATAAGAATGATGTGAATACCAAATACTGTTAAACTCTATCTCCGTGACCTGATTTTAATTCATTAATTTGGAGTCGGAAAAACCCGGTTCTCTTTTCCAAATTTCTGGAGAACATGTCTATTTACATATCCGGGGTCCAGACCTCGGATAAGTGAAATTATTCAGCAAAATTCTTCCAAATATCTAGAGTTACCCAGTTACCCAGAGTTACCCAGAGTTACCCAGGGTAAAGTAGTGGGTGAACAGACCTGAGGACCGCATCCTGCCGCTAACTCGAGAATGTCTTCTGGGATGGGCGGGGGAAGAAATCTACAGAAGAGCGCAAACTCGAAGCATGAAAAAAAGCAGAAAACTAAAGAAATGTAAACAAGGAAGCAGTGAAACGAGAACGAGGGAGGGAGGGAGGCCCCCACGCCTTTGCCTGCTGGCCACACCACAGGAGCGGGGCTCTTTAGAAATATCCAGGGTTGAGACCTGCAACGCGACCGAGCGAGCGCCCGTACACGCGCGACACGGACCGTCAGGCCGTGCTCGCGGGCATCGCAAACTCAAGAGAATCGTCGCTGCAGTGTCGCCGCACTGCATCAGGGAGATTCAGGCAGGCCGCCAGCGTCAATCACCGCTGATCGACCGGCGATGTCCCTGAACTCGTCCTGTTTTTAATTTAAAAAATCACTGCCGGCTATATCGTTACAAAAGTGCGCCTGCCACAACACCCGTGACTGCCGCTTCAAGGGAGACGACCCCTCAGGATCTCGCCCCCTACACCCACATCTGGAGGAGTGCTGCACTCTGCAAGCATTCACATTCCGAAGTGTGGCCCGCACTCACCAGCGTGGTGAAGTACGGTCAAACACACCCACGTGACTGACATGCGGCATGGGGGAGGCCGTCATCCAGCAGTGGATCGATTAAGTCTGCATTTCATTGCCACTGTTTTAAACACACACAGTCCGCATTTTTGATTAATTCTGCTTTGCGATTAAAAACCCCGCGAGTGGCACACAATGCAGCCGCGCCGCCCCGGAGCGTGCTGGGTTAAATCTCTCTTATTGTTTGGACTGCGAAATCATGGACCCAGCGGCGCACGCGACAATCTACACCGCGCATGGAAATTCAACCTCGTGCCTTCTGAAAGCAGCGCAAAATCGATATCAATGGCATAACGGAAACTTTACAGGCCTCGCTGCCACCGGTAACGAGAGGGCCCCTGATGCATCGCCTCTCACGCCGAAAATACTGCCGCACCTTTTGATCTCTTAAGTGCGACTGGCTGCGAGGGTGTTACAGTCGGGGCCTTTTCCGTTGCTAAGTTACTCCGTTCGCAATTTCAGGTCGACCTTGCTGGGAGCTGTTCATCAAATTGTTATTCTGGAGGAAATAACAGTGCCTGAAGAAACCCCGCCACCTACTCGGCCCGCAGCCCACTTGGTGTCCTGCTGCTCACAGGCACCTGGATTCCACTTCAAGTGGAGCTGGCTTGAGTGCACAACTTCAGTGGCCGGGTTACAGGCAAGGTCAACCACGCCCGGTGTGATGTGAAGACTGGATATATGCAGTGCACGCACACAGACAGAGGAAGTCTCTGTTTCACGTCCAAAGCAAAACACCAATCGGGTTCATTTAACAATAGGCATCGTGAATCAATGCTTTCCAACTGCTTCTGTTTACACAAAGTAAATCGTGGACAAGTTCCAACCTCTCGGAGTCTCATCAGCAGGGTGCCTTCTGTTAAACAAAGGCGGCCAGGTCGCCGGGTCGATAGGCACTCGGCAAACACCGCAGGGCCCGGCGTCACGGCCAGCCAAGCGTCCGGCCTATCCTCACGTATCCACGCAACACACTCACAGGCTGCTGCGGGAACTACTGCACCTCCACTCTACCCTATCAGGCAATGGCAAAGTGAAGAAGCCCGTGGTTCCTTCTGCAGGATTCCAGGCGGGCCTCTCTCTCACCACGTCGTGGCCACTCGCAGAGGCCTGACAGCTCAGGCCCCTTGCCGACGCGTTAACAACGCGTTGCACCGATGCGTGCCGATCGTCACGTAGTCCCACCGGCGGGCGTGCACTGCGCTCTACGAGCAATGGCGAGTAGCGGCACCGGCGTTTGTGTACTGCGCAACACACAGGACACAAAGACGCCCCCGCGCGTTGCAGCAGCAGCTGGTGGATTCTCTGGCCCCATATTCTCAGCTCTGGCCTCAAGGCCATGTGCTTAACTTGAGCCAGCTTTGGGCATGGTCTCCAAGGCCATGGCTCAGTGTTTCCGTGAGCCAAGCCGGAGCCGAGCCACGGCTGAGCTGCTCGCTCAATGCCGTCTTTGGAAGCGGGCGAGCCGCCAAAACCAGAGCCGAGCAGGGCATTTGAGGTTGAACCAGAGTGGAGCCGTGACTCAGTTATTATTTGGGGAGATGTTTGCTAACGTGGCCTTGAGATCAATAATTATTCTGCACAATTAAATTATAAACAAATGCTGTTCTGCAACATTTTGATTTCCATAACAAAAGTGCTTTCGTCATCACGTTACGAGATGGAAGAGATCAACTAGGAAGCTCGACTGCGGTTAGCGGTGGATCACCTTGTGCTCCATACAGCCCTGCACGATGACGCCGCACGTCAACGCCTGCGGCCCACAAGAAGAGGCGCTGCCGTTCAGCACCGGTGCGTTGCAAGACAACGCAATCACGGCGTAGCTCAGGGAGCGACTCTGAACCGCGACGATTCGTGGGACTGCCTGGAGGGGGCTGTGAACCGCTCCACCACGAGCGGGTGACCCTGTGACGCTCACCAACAGCATGCCAGGCTCGCTCAACGAGAGAGAGGCGGCTACGCACGCGGTGGCTCAGGTGCAGCGCCACCGCCGCACGGTTACACTTCCACGACTGAATACTTCCCAGGCCGATTGGCACCTGTTAACAATGTACATTGAAATGAAAATGTATAATTATTAATTATAATAAATTCATGATAAAGTTGTTTTGGTTAAATTGCGTATATGTAAATGTGTCGTGAACCCACCTCCACCCGACACAGCCACTTAGTTACTTCTTCAGCACACACTAATGGACAAACCTCACTGATTGGCTGTATCGGGTGGAGGTGGGTTTACTGCACATTTATATATTCGCAATCTAACCCAAACAACGTTATTATTAATAATATCGGTCCTGAAACTCTACGTGTTACATTAATAATAATGTATTGGTCTCAGTGATGTAATGACTCAAGACTTGTCTGAGCGATATAATTTAATAAATAAAATTATTACATTTACAGTACTTTCTCAAGCCACTCCTGGATCAAGGGCTCCCCATGCGTTTTGGTCAAGGGGGGGGGGAGGGGGTTGTTTGGCTATACTTCACCACACTGGCCCGTGTGGGTTGGTGCAATGTGGAGGGGATCTCGGCAGGGCCAGCTCAGCGATCATTCGCCACTGACGGGAACCGTGGCCGGGGAATCGAACTTCTGGTCGGCCGACTCCACCGCTGCTTTAACCGCCCCAAGCCTTGCCCTCTGCTCATGAATATAATTGTGGCATCTTGACCCAGGATAGCCGGAACGGCCCAGTGCCATTGGGGAGTTTGGCCGCCGATTATATTACTTAATGAGCATTTCACTTGCGGGAGAAAGCCAAAGCCCCCCAACTAAACCCACTGCCAGGACACCTCTATTATGTTTCCCACGTGCAAGTTGTGTTGTGTATAATCCGCACGCACTGTGTGGAGGGGGTTCCGTTTTCCCCCACAATATAATTTTTTTAAATTTCATTCCACCGGTGTCACGTCACGAAGCGGACGCCAGCGTCCATTCGGAAGCCACGCACCGACCGATTGAGAAACGTGAAAGGAGACATCACAGAACTGCTCTTGAGAGCCCTTCAATGGACCTCTCATCCACACTGGGTGATGCCGCACATTTCCCACAGTCCCTGCCCGCGAGAGTCGACGTTTGTCGTCATGTGGCGGCGAAACCAACATTTAATTTGTTTACATTCTTGGAGCCAATGAACATTGCCTCGCTACGCTTGTGAACCAGGTTGAAATTGAGGGGCAGCTGAACCCCGGATCGACAAACCAGGAACTCCGTGGTGCCGCTTCACGCCCCTGACCCCACACAAAACCTCGCCGAGCTTGTCAAGGAGCATAAACCATCATCATACAAACTCCAGTCACCCTGGCAGCAGAGGCTTTTGGCTGGCCATCGAACAAAGACGGTCACCACATCGCGCGCTTTCAGATGCGCTTCTGCGGCCGTCTGGAAGGCTCTTCCTTCCGATATTAGGAAGCCAGTGGGAGCTACGCACTTTAAAATCTACTTCTAAAACTCGTTTCTTGAGAACTGCTTTTTGCATTTCGTTTGTTGCCCTTCCTCCCGCACAAATCCGACGAGTGCGTTTGGCTACGTACGGTGTAGTCCAACACACACACACATACGAGCCACTTCCTTCACCGCAAATGCTTTGAGATGACACCCTCAGGGTCTGCACAGACGGGCCACAAACCGACTTTGCTGTACTCACACTCCTCCTGACCGCCACCTCTTGGGCCAAGCCGGGCGGGGAGCCGCACAGCACCGTGGACGAGCACTGCGCGAGCTGCGGGGCTGGCGCTCCGCAAATGTGAAGCTTTGTAGATATAGCCCCACCACGATAGCATCAACAACAACGATAACACTCAATGGGTTTTCAAGGTGGAAGGGGTTGCCCCCATGGCCGCCGCCCCCACTGTATCCACCGCTGCAGTAGAGGAACCGCTTACACGTTGACGAGAAACGCAACTTGTGCGAGCGCCTGTTTTGGCAACAGCTGCCGCTGCCGAGGAGGAAGTTGAAGACAAAACCACAGACCCTCGGGCACCCCACCGAAAAACGGGCTGCACTGCCTTGCACTGCCTTGCACTGGTTGATATCAGCAGCGGATAGAACATAGCTGCATCCACGGGCGGCCCTAGACTAGCTGCCAGCCACTGACGCCCTAGGCAAACGATGCAATCGGCGGCCCCACCCCCAAACCCCAAGGGAAGATCTTGGCTGAGGATTTTGGTAAAATGGGAAACATTTAGCTGCTATTTTTTCCGTTTATGTTTTTGTAAGCGGATTTTTTTTAAACAGTGGCATAATTACTTAGTTTGTCCGTCTGTCTGTCCAACCAATACATTCCCAGCAATATTGGGAAATAAATTATAATTATTTTCCCTCTGTATACGCACGGGGATTGAAATAATGACATCTTCGTTTATTTTGTTTGGATTATTTTCCTCGAATTTGGCGCCCCACTTAACCTGGCGACCGCCTCGTTCACCTGCATGGACGGGCCGCCCCCCCCCCCGGCTGCACGGGCGGCAATCAGCAGCGGATAGAACACAGCTGCTGTCGATTACGTACGGTGCGAAGGACGTTCAGCATACATACTGTACACACGTGAAAAGGCAGATATTAATTATTCAGGGTGACGAAATACTGCACAACCACAATTCACTTCGCTTACGTCTATCGGGGGGGGGGGGGTGTTGTCATGCAAGCAGACCGCTCACTGGACGCAGAGCCAAGGCGACAGGGCGAGAGGAGCACAGACAGCACACAGACAACACACACACAGCACACGCACAGCACAGAGACATCACATAGACAGCACACAGACATCACACAGACAGCACACAGACAAAACACAGACAGCACACAGACAGCACACAGACAACACACACAGCACAGAGACATCACACAGACAGCACACAGACATCACACAGACAGCACACAGACATCACACAGACAGCACACAGACAAAACACAGACAACACACACACAGCACACACACAGCACAGAGGCATCACACGGACAGCGCACAGACAGCGCACACAGCCCACGAGGCTGTCGCCTCCACAGCAAACGGCAGCGTCACCGCCAACCCCCTTTGACAGAATACTCTCACCGCCTGCACTTGTGGGCAATTCACTTCCAATGCATAACCACGCTGACCAGTTCTGGTGAAGTATGGTTGAACAGTCAGACAACCCCCCCTCCCCTATTCCCACTCCCACCAACAAACTCCCACGGGAGACTCCTTCATCCAGCAGTGAATTGGCAGCTGGGAGCGGTTCGCGTGACCCCTGCAGCCGCAATTGGCCACAAGACACCGCAGTGGGAACAGCGCGAATCAGAATCGAGTCTCTTGAATCCCACGGCTCTGAATGGCGACACTCCCATCACAGTCGGCGGGGCTTGCCCATGGTGACCTCTCGCGAGTGAGACTTCGCACCGGATAAAGATCTCCCCCCCCCCCGTATAGTCCAGACTGGTGGCGCAATTGGTGTTAGCCAGGAGCGCCTGCACGGCACACGAGATGGTGGGGTGGCCAGCACCACGCTCGACCGCCTTTACCTTCCTAGTGGCGATGTTTACACATCGCACCGGGTGTCGTATTAATTTGAGGCCGAGTCGACCTAGGCGAGGCCCATGACCGGCTCCGATATTCCCACTGGTGTTGATGGTCGAAATTAGGGCCGCCAGTTTCGCAGCTTAACGCGCTCTGCGCTCACCGCTCACCATGATGGGATCGTACAGGACCACACTCACTCACACGCGTGCATCATCATCATTATTCAGCATTCACGGCCGCGTGGAGCTCAGCAGCCTTCAGACCTTAAGCACAAAAATTTAACTCCCGGTCAGGGTCGGTTTCAGCCCATCACCATCATAAACATCGCCACCTGAATCGGCCTCATCATCCACCTGCGGTCAGTAAAATGAGCATCACGCGATAAAAAAAAACAAGTTATAAACGTGTCGATTGAGCAGCTCGCGGTTGTTTCATGGACAGACTGGCCCCCGTCATAGGTACGTGGAATGTATAGCGGGGAGTATTGCTTAACGTCGTGAAAGCGAGTGGAGGGCAGCCCGCGGCTGGCCGTGGAGACGGCGCCTTGCCCTGCCCGCCCCCCCACAGAGGCCCCCATTAACTATTAAATATGAAGGCACCGCCACTGTAGCGAGCGACGCGGGCTCCATTACCGCGCCATTCGACATTGAGAAGGGCAGAATGGTGGTGGTGGTGATGGCGGCGATGTGTGATGGTATTGCGTAGCGATGGCTGATGTCGCTTTGCTATGGTGGCACATTCAACAGTGACACCCCCCCCCCACGATACGCACCACCGCGCGCCCATCCTCCATGATCGTCACTCATCCTCAACCCATCCTCACCGATCTTGGCGAGCGACGCGAGCAGGATCCACAGGGTGATGCCGAAGGGCACGCGCACGTGGTGGAAGTCCACGCTCACCACGTGGATGCCCGTGGCGAGCACGTGGTCGTGGTGAGCGTCGCTCACGTTTGTGGTGGAGCACGGCGACTCCGCCGAGCTGCAGCCGTGCGGGGCGGACTCTGCGCCAGCGCACGGCAGCGGCAGCGCGAGGAGCAGGGACAGCGCCGACGCCACCAGCGGCAGCAGCGGCGGCGGCGGCGCGGTCAACGACATCGCGGGAGGAGGAGACGTGGACGAGGTGGGGAGTGTGAAGGTGTTGGAATGCGTGGAGGTTCCGGGTGGAGGTCCTGCAGTGGAGGGAGGAGTCTGGCGTGGAGGAGTTGGGATGTCGGCACTAAGTGGAGGTCACGGAATGGAGGAGGGAGTCAGGTGGAAGAGTCGGAGTGGAGGTCCAGGGTGGAGGTCCCGGGTGGAGCTCGGGGTTGCTGCGAGCTTCTCGCTCCTCGCTCCGGACGGGTGCCTCTGCGCAGCTGCCGGCAGCGCGATCTCATCTCGGGTGCCGCCCCCGTCCAGGTGCTGGCGCGGTGTCTCTGTGGGCGCGGGGCCACACGCAGCGCAATCAGCAGCAGCAGCACACCAACTCACACCGCGGGAACACCACGGGGGTGGAGGGGGGTGGAGGGGGGCGGAAGGGGGTGGAGGGGGGCGGAGGGGGGTGGAGGGGGGCGGAGGGAGGTGGAGGGAGGTGGAGGGGGGCGGAGGGGGGTGGATGGGGGCGGAGGGGGGTGGATGGGGGCGGAGGGGGGTGGAGGGGGGCGGAGGGGGGCGGAGGGGGGTGGAGGGGGGCGACTTCCCCATCCGTGAGATGGACCGTGCAGCCAGCCAGTCGGCTCCTGCGAGGAACCACGCAAGTCATTGCTGCTTTATATCAAATCGCAGTGATCTGTCCACTGCTGGACGAATGCCTCCACAATTAAGTCATCACCGTCCCTCCTTCACGGTGTCCGCTCCATCTCCGTCGTGGTTGCCCCGCGATGCGTTCCCTCGCTTGGCGGACACGCGCCTACGTCGGCCTCGACCTTCGCTTGGCCATCATCGACCCGTCCTCGCACACAACGCACCCATCACAGTACTCGACAGCATGCGCGTAGACTGCACTATACCGAACACCGCGGTGAAAGCCTGACATTGCACTTTAGTTCTCTTAATCGATTAAAAGTTGCGACGTTGGAGCCAGCGGTGCAAATTCCACATTCGCACGGCCGGGAGCGAGGACATCCAAACGGCGACCACTGATGCTCGCTTTACAGAGTGGCATTATCAACGGCCCGACCGCGACTGCTTATATAACCTGTACTGTACAGTCCGTCATCATCAGCGCTTTCCCAAGGACGCGCCGCTCCTGCTGCTGCTGCTGTCCGCGTGTAGCAGCAGCAGCAGCGGCAGCAGCGGCACCGCTCCACCTCCTGCGGCAGCCACAACGCAGCACCAACGAGCAGGCCGATGCGCGCATCTCTCTTACGTCGATGGCAAATTTAAATGCGCAGCCACAGCGGTGCGATTGTGGCCATGCAACCCATAGAGACCCATAGAGACCCATGGAGATACATAGAGACCCATGGAGATACATAGAGACCCATGGAGATACATAGAGACCCAGAGGTACATAGAGACCCATAGAGACCCATAGAGACCCATGGAGATACATAGAGACCCAGAGGTACAATCGGGGTCCGTAGAAATACATGGAGATACATAATTACAAGCCACAGAAGTGCGATTGTGGCCACACAACCCAAGTTACGGACCGCACAGTGGACCCGCTGTGGTGTGCGCTCCTCCAACAGCGGAGGAGCGACGCGAAGTCTCTCTCCGCTGAAGCCTCTCGTCGTGGCCAGCAGCAGCAGCAGGCATCGACCTCCTTGACCTTACTGCCATCATTCGCAAGCATAGAACTGCCTTTAAGAAGTATATAAAAAGCGACGTTTCGGGTTACGATGCTCTAAAGAGCACAATACCTCTATGGCCTATGTGCCGTGAAGTGCCATTGCCCCAAACGTCGCAGATTATGGACTTTTCTTTTTAAGGAAGTGTTGTTATTATTATTGACCAAGGTGTTGCGTGTTTCAGCTGCTCACGACAACACCCACTGCTGCACTCTGTAATCACACCTGCAGCCAACCCCATCCGCGCAGCCAATCAGCCATTTATTCATCCAATCATTAACTCGTAAATTAGTGTAATTAAACCATTCACGCATACAATACATGTACTGTATTCAACCATACATTCACTCGTGTATTCATTTATTCAATACGGTGTTATCAATTCACTCACTCGGCTATTCACTCAACACGGATGTACACGGAGCACTGCACTGCGCTGTGGGTGCCGGCTATGCCTCCTGGAGAGCAGCAGCAGCAGGCCGTGTGAGCAGCAGCAGCAGCAGAGGCTGTGTGAGCAGCAGGCGGCGGTGTAGCTGTGTAGCGAATGCCGCGCGGCAGGCTCCCTACCTACAGCAGCAGCAGCAGCGTCGCGCTGGCAGCGGCCCGCACCACGCCCGCAGTGCACGCCGCGGTGAGCGGCCCGCTCCGAGCTCCGCGTTTATACCCCGCACCCCCTCGTAGCGCAGCGACAACAGCCGCACCCTCCCCTCCACCCGTCCCTCTGTCACACAGCCCTTCCCCTCCACCCGTCCCTCTGTCACACAGCCCCCTGCCCGCTTCGCTTCGCTATCCCCCTCTGCCGACCGCTCGTTTCTCACCGCGCATCCCGTCTCCCGCTCCTCCCGTACCCCCCCCCCCACCACCGCCCCACTCCTTTTCTCCCCCCTTCGCTCCCCTTCCACCTCAGTGCCCGACTCACCGCGGCCTCTGCATCCCGCCCGCGTCTCCGGGGCCGCGACCCGGTCACCCTCGACACCCGCACCGCGCGGTGTTACAACAACAACAACAGCAGCAGCAGCAACTGCGTGCGTGCGTGCATCCGCGTGCGTGTGACGCGTGCGTGCGTGCGTGCGCGGTATCTGCAGCAGGCGTCCCCGGCACGGGAACGTCGCGGCGGGGTGGATGCGAGCCCCGTGGTGGCTTCTCGGTGGAGCCGCGCGCCGGGGTCTCGCCGCCTCGGGGCTCGGAAGCTGTCGCACACGCACCCGGGGCGAGGTCCGGCTCGGCTCACAATCACTCGGGGGGTGGGGGGGGGTGCCCGGAGCCTCCAGCCAGTGGCGGCTCAGCCAGCGGTAGAGAGCGAGCGGCTCGCAATCGGGAGGTCGCGAGTTTAAATCGTGGTGGTGGTGAGGGATGACTCAGCCCATCATCCCTTCACTCGGTTTTCTTTCAAGTAAGTGCCACTTTGGGGATCGATACAATAGGTACTGCTTTGGGGGGGTCAACAGCGGTTGTGCTGCGGATACTTCTTGTCCCACCACTGCCTCTGCAGCAGGGCTGTGAACAGGAGATGAGCACCGATGCCTTCATGCGACTCCTCTGTGAATACCGCTGCTGCTGCTGCTGCGTTGGCAGTAGTGCACAAACAACAACAACAACACAAACAACCTCAACACATTCGTCAATAACTACGTGGCTTCATAAGACAACAACATACAACGTATAGTTGGCGACGCTTCGAGCCATATCCTGTCTTCATAGCGCGTGTGCCAGCCAGCACGTCGCCGATGTCACTGCCTCTCTGCTCCACAACGCACGGCGGAGGCTGCGCGACCCGCTCGGGCACTCTGCCAGATGTAGGCGCGAGGCGACTAATCAAATCACTTGCGCTCTCATGCCAATGGATCGTCATAAAATGCGTCCGATGGAAGGTACGGATGGCGTCGCGTTGGCGGAGCCGGGGACGATGCTCGTTTCTGCGTTGTTGTCTTAACTCGGCTGCTGCTTCTGCTGCATTTGATTCACCTTGCCCTGAGAGGTGAATCACCTCCCTGTTCGCGTTGTACACCAGCAACGTTCATCACCACCACCACCACCATCGGCTCTACCACCACGGCAGAGGCAGCAGCAGCAGCAGTGGGGAGACACCGCCTCCTGTGCTTGCCGCGATGGTAAAAGCACGCGCAGCGCTCAATCACACGGCTCCGTACGGCTCCGTACGGCTTGATTGACCCAGCTGCCTCGGGGGGGGGGGGGTCTAGTAGGGGGTTATTGGGCTCGGGGACTAGGGGTTGAGCTAGGGGACTAGGGGTTGAGCTGGGGGGCTGATGTGTAATTCCACACTCTTCCTGCACCCCCCCCCCCCCCAGTTTTTCAGTCGCGTATCTCGCTCCAGTGATCGTGTTCCTAAACAAGGAGTAATGTTTATGGCCTTCATCAGAACCTTTATTTAGACTGGATGAATCCCATCAGCTATTATGGTCTTTTTCGCATATGTCCAGTAGATGAAAGTATCTCCACATTTGCAGCGTCGGCCATACAAGTTGCTCGACCATACTTCGCCACGCTGGTCACTGCGAGTTGGTGAAGGAGGAAATGGCCCAATGAAGACCAGTTCAAGCATGGCCGCTGGCGTGGCAAGCAACCGAACTTTCTTCCCACGCCTCGGCACATCTCCACCGTAACACTGCGTGCCCTGTGCTTTGTGTTGTACCAATGTCAGGTGTCATAGAAACACCGCGTACCGAATAACAACATCAACACGCTGTCCCTTTTGGCCCGCTTCGTTTCTCTGCAAGATTCGGGTCATGGGTGAGGGTACTGGATTTGCATTGAACGGGCGCAAAGAAGACTCGGCAGTGAGCGCCTCGGAGTGTCCATCAACCCCCCTTGCCCTGGGGATAATCGTTCACCACCCACAGCAGCAACAGCAGCGCCTCGTTTCGCTTTTGTTTCATCTGTAGGCTCGAGAGCCCAGTGAGTGTTGTGGGAGCGGTGGTGCGGTGGTTAGCGCATTGCGGGACCCGAGTTCGATTCCCGCTCACGACAAATAACAATCACGAATATTTGAACCCGTCCGGGACCTCCCCTAGGCTTACTCCGCCTTAAATGAGTCCCTGGTGCGGTGTGTAAAACATAAATCACTGGCGAGGAAAAAAGGGGACCGGGCGTGGTGCTGACCACCCACGCATTTCGTGTGCACTTGCCCCAACAGTACGTTAAAGGCTATACGGGGGATCTCTATCTGTGTTTGTGGGTGCTGCCGCTGGCCAAGTGGCAAGAGGCGCGCGCTGTGGAGTCGTGCGGCCGTCTCGCTGGCGCCCCCGCGTGGCCGCGTGGGGTGGGGAGCACTCGGAGGCAGAGCCGCTCGCCCCCCCCAACCCAGCCACCGTGTCTCAAGCTGTCCGCACGTCCTCTGGGCGTCAGCGTTCGTCCCTCACTCCAGGCAGCCAGCCAGCGAGCCATACTTTGTTCTTTCGTAGAATAAGACAAGATCAACACTCGCGTTGCCGTGAAGAATATAAGCGACACATTTTAAACTGAAAATTAACCTATTTCATCAGGTAAGCACCACTGAGATCTTTTTCAGAAGTGACCTGGCCACAACAAAATGGCTTATCATCACGTGGACGTGTATAGCAGCAGCGTGTTTCTAGATGGGCAGGGAAAAAACGGAGGAGCTGGAGAAAAATCCATGTGACTTCGGGGAGAGAGACATGCAAACTCCAAATATACAGGCGTCAGGGTCGGGATCAAACCCACAACCTCCTGTATACCAGGCGAAATAGTGAACATCTCCTAGCCACCGCGGCGCCCATTTTAAATGAGCACATAGTTATCCTTCCTTCCCATCTTCTTCTTGTTTAGTGCTGCCTAACGGCGTGTGCGACTTCACGATGATATTGGTCCCGGTCTAGCACGGCGTGTAGAGTTTGTGCTGTTGTTAATTGTAGCCATGTTTTGATGTTACTGAGCCATGTCGTTTTTGGCCGTCCTGGTCGTTTTTTCCCTTCGATTTTTCCTTCCAGGATTTGCTTTAATAGCTGGTATTTGTTTAAATTAAGTGTTTTACACATCCCATCAGCCGTGCATTTGTCGTTCTGGGGAGTGCACGACTGAAGTAGTTCGTTCAACACAAGCACAACTCTGGACTGGTGTTCAAGTATCTCACCATCAGCAGTCGGGCTCGCTTGAACCTTGTGCTGGTGAGAACTGGCAGATGTTTATACTCGGCACGGACCCTCTCTGCGTGTTCGTGACCCCTGCGTTCTGCAGCGTCGCGCTCACCTCGCTGATGCCCCAGCGCCTGGCGGCCTCCAGCTCACGGCAAGTGCTGCCCCGTGGTCGCTGCGCGCACCTTGCTGTAGACTCACGTGGCACGGCTGTTGCCATGATCATCATCATCATCGTGCATAGTGCTGCATTCCAAGGGTAATATTAACACAAGTGGACACGCAGTGTCGCTATTTCTATAAGGCTGAGAACCAATGTTGAGGAGAGGTTTGGTTTGGCAGGTGGAGAGCGGTCATCACGCAGGTAACACCCGCCTGGCGAGTAATGGCTTGTGCTGGCTCGGCTGCATCATTCCAGCCCATGCGGCGCTTCTGTTTAAGCAGCTGTGTGTGAGACCATCACCGCTCATCATCTCTTGTGCAAGAGAAGCCTTGGCTCAAGTTAAACTAATAGATCACGGTCAGAGTGCACATATTCAGGATTCCGAGTCCTGAGCTCAGAATTGAATGCAGGGTCAGAATGCATTGCTAAGAAGGTATCGAGGCTCTGGTTTAAGCCTCTACATTTATGGTCCAGTGGGTATACTTCTTTTATACAATTAAATAAAGACCTTTGTATGTATGTCTCAAAGACCTCTAAGGTACTTTCCGACAAGGTAGAAAGCTGAAATTTGGTACAAATGTAGCTTTTAGGACACAAACAGGAAAATTCTGAAAATCAGAGATTTTTCATTTTAAGGCCTCCAAATCTCGATTTAAGTGCCCCATAAACATGTTTGTGCCTGGTTTCATTCAGAAACCGTTCAAAGTATAAAATTGCGGTTTTTTTGTTTGATAGAGCGTTAAACAGCAAATACAATTAAAGCGAGAACCATTCTATATTTTATTGTTTTTGAGATATTTCAGATTCAAGCGGGTTTGAACGAAAAAATACGCATTTTATGATGTTAAAATCTAAATGATTCGAAAAGGTTAAAGATAGTAGAGCTTTCCCTCAGAGTATTATGTTAATACATTTTGCTCTTTCTAATAAAAAAGAACGGAATGTTTAAATTGAGCGGTTTCCGATGGGTACGTCTTTAAATATAGGAAATTAAATCAAGTCAACAATATTTGTGTTTTTTGCGGAAAAATACACATTTTTGGAGTAGTTAGTCTGATCGTAGATTCAAATTGTAAAGATCATATCAGGTTCATTATTATATTGATTTAAACCGTTTGCCTGGTGAAGACAGGCTTTATGAACGAGTATATATAAAACCAGCTTGGTGACTACATATAACCTATGGTTACATGTATTTACACAGGAAAGCCACACAAAGCACAAAGACTCTCTTTCAGCATTAGGATGTTGACCTTGTATGTTTTAGCTAGAGGAGAAAACCGGAGAATCCCTTGGAAACCCATGGCGATTAGGGTGAGATAGATCATAAAAAAACTCTACTCACTCACTCTGCAGAAGAGGGGTAGAGAGATCATACAAATTCTAGATTTGAAGTTTTCGTGACTGCAAGGATCCATACTTCTTGGTTCTTTCGGTAAAGTCACGTAGATGAAAAATAAAAATAATAATAAAAATAATAAAATGAAAATAACTAAATGTAGTTATTTTAATAATAATAAAATGAAAATAACTAAATTTGTTTTTTTCATCTACGTGACTTTACCGAAAGAACCAAAGAGGATAGATCATACAAACCCCACTCTGCAGAACAGGGGGTGAACATACAAACTCCATTAACTCTGCAGAACAGGGGGTGAACATACAAACTCTATTAACTCTGCAGAACAGGGGATGAACATACAAACTCCACACACAGATGCACCCGAGTCGGGAATCAAACCCAGCGCCCTTCTCGCTGTGAGGTGCGAGCCTCACCGCTGACAGTGTGGCATTTCGCTGTGGGAGGAGCAACCCAGCTGATGACCTACATTGTAAACGCTCCCCTTGCAAGAGTCTCATTGTGTGCCGGGGAATATTTATAGGTGAGGACATTGAGGTCCTGATGTGCAGATAAAACCATTTTGTTTCACGATCTTTTTGTACAGTTCCATCAGATGGTGAAGCTTTTTTTAATCCCAGTGCGATAAGCTAAACTACTAAACATTTGTTTTATTCTATCAGATAAGGCGCTTTTAGCTATATTACTCTTTCCAGAAGCGATCTGGCCAAAAATGATAGCAAAATAAAGTGGCATGTGGTAATTTATAAACGCATGTTTCTGACCATGCGTTTATACATATATGGGACACAGATCATTACGTGAGCGGAAGATGATGAGGTTTCTGCTTTCACTTTGTTTTCAGAGGAATTCAATTATTGGAACATTTCCTGCGATGGCTGAAACAGCCAATCGTTTCTGGTACCGGCAGTGCCTGCTGCTGCCGCCGCCTCAGGAGTCTTGCCCGTACTTGACCATGGCCGTGCCACAGCTGCCGACCGACACGGCCGCTCACAGTCTGCCGTTGCTGCTGTGCTGCCAGCTTCTCGCATGTTGACGATGTTAAAGGTGGCTAGGAGATGTTAACTATCTCGCCTGGTATACAGGAGGTCGTGGGGTCGACTCCGACGCCTGCTGTATATTTAGTTTGCAGTGTCTCTCTCCCCGTGGTCACGTGGATTTTTCTCCGGGACCTCCGATTTTTCCCTTCACATTTAGAATCAACATCACGCGTTTAGAGTTTTTGGCTGCTATACATTTCCACATTACAAGCCACTCAGTTGAGCTGTCATTTGTAACTGCCAGGTCGCTTCTGAAAAACATATTTGTAGCTCAGTGGGCTTCATCTGGTAAAAAAAACAGTCTCTGAGATCACGCTGGCAGAGCATCCACAAGTGTGTAGACCTCTGTAAGTGGCCGGTGTTCTTCTGTGCAGTGACCGTAGCGCACAAGGGGATGAGCATTGCAGAGAGAAGCCACCCACCACTGACATTCACCGCAACAGCGCCGACGGCTGCCAGCGCTCGAAGCAGGAAGATTAGCACGGTTGGCTAACGTACGGTATGAGAGAAGTTCAACATTCATACACAAGGAGGCACGGCAGACTTTTTTTATGCTGAATCATTTACTACTGCGGGCATCGTGTTACACAGCATATCACACGCCACAAGCCATCACGACACACACAGAGGGCGCTCGCCTGGCATCACGCCAATTACGATACCTCACCGCCAACTCCTGCGTTACAACGCCAAAGCATCCATAACAAACGCATCTCCTTTAGGTAGCAGCATTTTGGATTTAATCTCCATTTCCATAATTATACAGTCTCACGTATCTATCTCTCGATATATCTACGTCTCTGTGAAGCAAGGATTAATTGCCCTGCTGTCTCCAGTGCAGTCAAATCGGTGCCGCCAATGCCAACATGGTTTCCACGTTCCCACGCACGGCGCTCTCGCACAGTCCAAACACAGACGGCGGGGAGCCTCTAAATCACACAGCGGGGGTGGGGTGCGACGCAGAGGAGGAATGCACGAGTCTGGGGCCACGCTCTGGGGCCCCCCACTCTGGGGCCACGTGAGCAGGCGGTGCGCGAGCGGTGGAGTGGGGGGGGGGGCAGTCAAATGAAGGGCTCGCGTGAGCCAGGTCCAGCAGGAGCACGGGGAGACTGACTCGTGCTGCGAGGCAGCGCCTGGCGCGAAGGACGCACGTGGACGGCAGCGGCAGAACGGAGGCCGAAGCTGCGCATCGTGGCGCCGGCAGCCCCGCCAAGCATGCGGACGGGAGAGGGGCCGCGAGTGGGAACACGTCACGTTCTGCCGGGACGTGGAATCCAACGGGCGACCCTCAGGATCGCGTCAATCCTTGACTCGAGTCACCACGTCGCAAGGTGAATTGATGTCCTTCAGAGCCGCGCGCCACCGCATAAAGCGATCCACGACACGGAACCACTGAACGCGTGGATGACGCTGGATGGCCTTCCTTCGCGCTACAGTTAAATTTACCCCTCGGGGAACGGGGTACGGCAAAGAGAAAAGTGAAATATCGTGGCTTTTACCGCAGCCTCCAGCGAGCGCGCCGTGACGGCTCGCTGCGCTCGGATCTCGCCGGTGCAGCCAAATGAGCTGCCGCCCTTGACCAAATCAACCCCGCGTGGGAACTCGGCTCAAGCCGCTTGGCACGCAACATCTGATGAGATGTTTGATTCCAAGAACGGTGTAGCCTGGTTAAACTCGCCACGGTGGTGAATGTTAACTCACTCACTTGGTATATGAAAGGACCTAGGTTTGATCCCCACCCTGACGCCTATATATGTTTGCATGTTCTCCCCGTGGTCGCGTAGATTTTTCTCCGGGTCCCCTGGTTTTTCCCTCCACATTGAGATCAACATGCGCCTAGAGTAATTGGCTGCTATAAATTCCCACGTGATAAGTCACTTCTTTGAGCTATCATTTGTGGCCAGGTCGCTTCTGAAACAGCGCTATATGTAAAATAAAAACTAAAATAAAAACGTTTTAAACCGAGATGCTAGGCTGCTATGAATTACCAGGTGTTTAAAGGCAAGGGCTGCGAGTTGACCAGGAGGTAAGAGGACAGCAATGGATTCTTAAATCAATATTTGCAGAGCTATGTGTGTTGATCCTCACCGAGAGTACCTGGTGTGAGAGGACTTTGTAAAGTTGGCATGTCCAACAATGAATTAAAATGTCAGAATCCTAACCACGTGCGTGGGTAGTGAGGGCTAACGGCTGTCCAAGAGGCTCCAGCAGGAGATTCGGTGAACGGGCAGAGCTGGCTGTGTTAGCACCGCCGCCTCTGCCGAATTGTGCGTTCGTTCTACACTGCCACGTCCACCTGCCTAGCTCTGCTCACATGCGGTGCCCTCTTTGCCCTTTCTTATCCTGGCCCACCTCTTGCTCATTGTGACTGCTTCTGTTTTCGGAAAAGCCAGAAATAAGGTAATCTCAAGCGAACTGGGGCGCTGTGGTAGCGAGATGTTGACTACCTCGCCTGGTATATAGGAGGTCGTCAATTCGATCCTGATCCCGACCGCGACGCCTGTATATTTGGAGTTTTCCTGTTCTCCCCGGAGTCGTGTGAATTTTTCCCTGGGTCCTCCAGTTTTTCCCTCCAAATTTTGAAACATGCATTTCAATCAATCAAGTCTTTGTTTCTATAGCACTATTTCGTGCAAAGGATGCCATTCAAAGTGCTGTACAGATTTAAAAAAAAACATTATTAATAGACTAAATCACAAGAATAAGTAAATTAAATTCCATACGAAACCAAATTGCATTACAACAAATTACTGTCAAAAGCATATTAAAAAGAATAACAACACTATAACATAATATTAAGTAAAAGCAAGCTTAAAAAGATGAGTTTTTAGATTTTACTTAGAACTGCTTAAGGATATTGAAGTACCTCATATCCCCTGGCAGCTGTTCCACAGGCGAGCCCATACACACTGAAGGCCGCTTCTTCCTGAGTTTTGCTCCTGGCCCTTGGGACGACAAAAAAACCGGAACCAGAGGATCTGAGGGATCTTGTTGGTTCATATCTACAACGCATAGAATACATGTGTGCTAGTGCCAAACCATTCAACGATTTAAAAACCAATAATATTTTTTTTATTGATCCAGTGACTGGCTGACAGCCAGTGCAAGGACCGTAATATAGGTGTTACGTGGGAGCTCTTTCTGGTTGTTGTGACCACCCGTGCTGCTGCATTCTGAATAAGTTGTAGGTGACATATTGACTTTTTCGGAAGACCGGAAAAGAAAGCATTTCAGTCTGCTGATAATAAAAGCATGAATCAGTTTCTCAGTAGTTAACCGAGAGAGAAAAGGCTGCACCTTAGCTATATTTCTAAGATCATAAAATTCCGTTTTGGTGATATATCTGATGTGGGCTTCAAAATTCAAATCCTGATCAAACAAAACACCTACGTTTTTAACCTGCAATTTAGCGTTTTCTGTCAGCGAGCAAAAATTTGTAAGCAGTTTATCTCTTTGGGCTTTTGCTCCAATTACCAGGACCTCTGTTTTGGCTTTGTTAAGTGCCAGGTAATTCAGTGCAATCCACATGGTAATATCATCAATGTACTTCATAAGGGTATCAATGGGGCTTATATAATTCGAAGAAACCGAAAAGTATAGTTGCGTATCGTCAGCATAGCAATGAAAATCAATCTCATGTTTCCTAATGATATTGCCTAGTGGTAGCATATAGAGACTGAATAAAACAGGTCCCAGAATAGAGCCTTGTGGAACACCACACGTAATTTATGCCTTTGAGAACGACAGACTACCTATGGATAGGAATTGCTCTCTGCTGGTCAAATAGCTCTTAAACCAATTTGAAACTGTACCGGAGAGGCCGACCCATCTCTGCAATCTGTCAAAATACTATTAGATTCGAAGCTTTCGTGACTGCAGGAATTACTCTTTGGTTATTTTGGCAAAGTCAAGAAATTACATTAAATAATAGAATACCCACGTTTCGATTGCAAAACAAGCAACCATCATCAGGTACAAATGAATGAGAAAACAAACATAGCAAACTTGGAAATACAATGCAATACAACACAGAGAGTCGGCCAACAAAACAGTCAACACCCCACCTGATTGATGACAGGTCAAAACATAGACACGGAGACACACAGACATACACACAAGCAGAGAGAGACTCACACAAAGACAAAGAGAGAGACACACACATAGGCACACAGAAAGACAACGTCTCTGTGTCGAGGCCTTAAATAGAGAGGGGGGGGGGGCAGAGGGGGAGTTGTGTGGAGTTCCTGCCCATAGGGGACGGACGAGCTGGACACTGGACTTCTAAACAAACAAGCACGGAGCGTTGTGTGGAACCACTGCCCATAGCGGCTGGAGGAGAGAATGCAACGTTGCCGATCATTGTTTTAACGCTGTGGGCTCACACGAAATTGATTTTTCCAAGACGGAGGTACTTTGAAAACCTACCGGCTACCTTCAGAGATTTTTTCACGAAGCCATCCAGATATATAAATACAGACACAACTTCAACCGAGAAGATGGGTACAAACTGACCAATCATTGGAAGGACGTTATTAAGTAGGTAAAGTGTTAACTGACTGTGATGTTTACATCCTACCTGCCTATGTCAGCTGTTATTTACGACTCTCTGTCTCTCTCTCTATGCCTCTCTCTTAGATCTCTCATGCTCACATTTCCTTTAGATTGCACCCGTTGGGTTTCACTCCCTCGTCGAGGAGGCCGCCTTCCTCCTATCTTACAGTTACATGCTAATTTATCACACTAACATCACGCTAATCACTCACATTAACATAGCCACTTCCGTGCCCTCGTCGATGAGGCCGCTTTCCTATCTTACAGTTACATGCTAATTTCTCACATTAACATCACTAGCCCCGGCCACTTTTTTATGACCCTTGGGCTACACCCATTTCAAACCCTTTAAAACAGTCTGCCTCAGCAGCAGACTAAGCTTTCCCACCTGATAACGGACGCTTGTGTTGCGCCCGAAACGTCGCGATTTATTGAATTATATACCTAAGTGACTTTACCGAAAGAACCAACGAGTATGGATTCCTGCAGTTACGAAAGCTTCAAATCAAGATGATACCATTCTAGTGTAAAACTAATCGACACACAACTTAGCAACCGGACATTCAGGGTGCACCTCCCTGATCAACGCAGCCGGTAGAGAATTATGAACAATGGCCTCCCTCAAGGCTCGGTACTCGCACCGTTACTATTTAACAAGTGACCTGCCTTATTCTTGGTTCTTTCGGTAAAGTCACGTAGAAGGGAAGTAATAAAATAATAAAAATAAAACATAATAAGACCAGGTCTTCACCTGAGGACGGCTGCTTGCGTTGTGGCCGAAACGTCGTGAGAATTATTTTATTATGTTTTATTTTTATTATTTTATGACTTCCCTTCTACGTGACTTTACCGAAAGAACCAAGATGAATCCCTGCAATCACGAAAGCTTTAAATCGAAAAAAGTGACCTGCCATGTACATCACCTTGAACGCTCATATACGCAGATGGGATAGCCCTTGTTGCACAAGGCACAACACTCAACAACAATGCCAGTACTCCAGCACTGGAGACTGTGACCAAATCCATCCAAAACCACCACAAGCGCTTTCCACTTGAACAATCATGCGGCACTTTCCACCATTGCTGTGTCCTTCTGTGGCAGCCCAATGCACTAGGACCCTACACAAATATATCTAAGAGCAACCATGGATAGAAGCCTGACCTTCAAGCCCCACATAAAACAGATCTTTGAAAATAAAAAAGTCAATAAAATAAACGTCCTGCTACGGAAACATGCAGGAATAACCTGCAGCGAACTGCTACCATATCACGGATCTACTCAGTGACACAGCCACTGCGCTCCAGCCTGGTCCAGGAGTTCATGCAAAAAAACTGCTAGATGCCCAGTTGAACAACGCAATGCGCACCATAACCAGAACACTGAAACCGACACAAATTCCATGGCTCCCTGTAGTAAAGCCGTTACGCTATCACGTGTCCGGCTCTTGACCAATGGGAAGCTTCCAATGCTGTGTCTAACAGCAGAGTTGAAATCCGAAATCGAGTTTTATTGCAAATGTAGTGTCCTCTTGGCGTGTGTGCATGTGGTGTGTGGCGCACACACTCAGTCGGAGACGAGGTAGTTGCAGGAGGCACCGTCTTTCTCTATATTTCCCGCTACACCCACTCCGGCCACCTCTCTCTCGACCACGCTGCCGTACAGCCCGGCCTAGACACAACCCTGACTGTGTTGCACCGACGGCGTCGACAGAGACAGCCAACTACTGTTCGGCCGTGCAATTATCAGGCGAAAGCGGTAGCGACAAAGGCGGCGAAGACGACAACGACGACGAGACGAGTCCACTCCCAGAACCGGCAGCCTGGAGCTCTCGCTCTCCACTGCTTTCATTCTACTCGGCACAGCCTGGCTCCGCCCTAGCCACTCCTCCCTTCTCGAACCTTCTAGAGGGTTCCAAGGGCCTCCCTATGAGGTCTTCCGTGACCCTTGCCCCAGTTCCTCCGCCCTGCTGCCACACCCGTGTATATGCTCCACGGCGTATGCGCTAACTGTCCACCGCAGTTGCCGCTGCTGGACAGCAGTCCGTGCTGTGTCACTACACTAGTGTAGTGACTGGGAATGTCACTGTGTGGTGCGAGGCCACGGCGGGATGTATACTGTTGTGTGTACACCACAGACACGGGGTGTAGTACCAGCCCTAGTGGGGGCTTGGGTGAGCGCTGGTTAAGGGCGGTGGCACCACGCACAGCTCCCGTTGAGAGAGCGAGAGAGCGTCAGCCAGCTAGGGTTACGTTGGGGGCATGATACTCTAGCTGACCTGGGGACATGTGACCGGATGATACTGGAGGGGGGCCACTGGTGGAGGGGGCCAATGGGTGGTCACATAGTCCGGGAAGAACTCTCGAGAGCCTTCGGACAAGGGCGAGAGAGATCGAGGTGGGCAGGGCGAGAGGTGGAGCCAGCCCCGGCCCGATATAAGGGGGGCCCTGTGAGGGGCTCGGGGTTCTTACTGTTGGAGAGGCAGGAAATCCACGTCAAGCTTGAAGAAGCCTCCAGCCACGCGGTCCGGGACCCAGCTTGTTGTCCGGACCGGGATAGCGGAACCGTGTCTAGTTCTGCCGTAGCGTGGTTAGTTGGGTGGCCACCACCCGAGAGTATGTTGTGTTAATAGCCTGGAGTATGTTGTGCTAATAGTTTAATAAAACGTGTTGCTCCCTAAGACAACGTCTGCGACTCAGTTGGACTCACTACACTAGGATAACAAAAACGAGTTTTACATTAACAAAGCAGATTTAACAATGAGGCCCGCTTACACTGCCTAGACTTAATATTTTCACGTATAATTATTTTACAAGACTAGTAGAGCTCGACGCTGCATATTACCCGGTTGTTGCGTTCTATTGATCTATTTATGTCTGGTGCCTTTTGGGCTTACTCTGAATTTGGGGTGACCCGTGCCTGGCTTCGAAGATTCTGTTTAATGCACCTCTGATTAGCGCGGTTGGCTAAATACAGTGCGAAATAAGTTCAACATACATTCATTATTCAGAATCAGGATCATAATCTTTATATATACTGGAGGAATCCGATGAGCTATGAAGCTCTTTTTCACAGATATCCAATATTATTAATCACAAGGTAGCAGGTCCGCTGCGCCCAACTGAGACTTTCCACAGGGCACGCAATGAATGTCCCTGGCTTTGAGGAACCTTTGAAGGGTGGGGTTAGTCACGTGATAGTGTGCTGGCCCAGGGTTACATGACTGCGACTGCTCTTTCATTGATCGACGGGTCGAGGAGCCAAAGGCTGTCACCATGGAAACCATGCCGGTCGCCGCCGATGGGATTAACAGTTCAGTGACACGTCAAGACCCATCACACCTCTCGTTTCTGGCGTTGTCTACTTGCCAAGTGCCTACTCCAGTCTACCAGCGACTAGTAAAGTATGTTCAAGCCCTGGTTGTAGCCTTGACAAGGTCTCGCCAACCGTAACATGAATTAAACTTGAACCAAACTTGACGCGGTCTCCGTTTGGTCGAAGCACAGAATTTACTCGCATGCCTGCTCTCGGCTCGACGTTCACCGTCGTGCCCTCCTTTTGTGACTTGCTCAGAGTGTGAATCAGGCTCGCTCCAATCGGTGCCACCTCCAGTCCCAATGGTCATCAGCAGCAGGAAAGCGCCATCCTGTCGGAGACAACCCAGGGAAAATCGGCGGAGTCCCACGCGCCGGTGTGCAACGACGGCCAAAATCCATCCACCTGGTATCAGATTACGGTAAATGCAGGGGCTGCTCACACATGTGGACACAGTCGGTGGTTATCACTTGTAGTGTTACCGTTAACAGACTACTTGCTGTCTGCTTTACAGTGCACCTTAATTATTCCACGATGGCATTCGCAAGATTAAGCCATGGTCCAAATAAAAAAAAATTACACCGCAAATTATGCAATTGGGATGACGCATAGCAATATTGACCACCTACTGTAAAACACCTGGCAGGACTTTCCATCGTTTTTAGGGCAGTGTGCTAACCACTGCACCACCGCTCGACCACAGACACGTGCACGTTTACGAAATTCTTGGGGTTTCATATTCCTGGTTCTTTCGGTAAAGTCACGTAGAAGGGAAATAAAAAAATAAAAAAATTCCACACACCCAGCCATCAGATTTACCATGGAAGTCGAAAAAGATGGTAAGCTACCTTTTTGGGATGTTCTAATACAAAAGAGACCTGATTGTTCAATGAGCCACTCTGTCTTCAGGAAAGCTACCCATACGGATGCTTACCTGAAACCGGATTCCCACCACCATCCATCCCAGTAGAATTCCCTCATCAAGACTTTGCACCATAGAGCCCAATGCATCTCTGACCAGGAGCACATTGCCAGTGAACTCAAGCACGTACACCAAGCTCTTAAGGCTAATGGTTACTCCGACTACACAATCCGCAAAGCCATCACTCCAACCATGAAGAAGGACCCTCTTGAGGAGCCATTCAAAACCATCACCTTACCCTACATTGCGGGGATCACAAAAAAGATCTCTAAAATCTTGAATAAACACAAGATCCAGGTCCGATTCAACACATTACATAAAATCCGTGATCTGGTTCTGTCTGTAAAATATGTGATTCCGGACATACAATACCCTGGCGTCTACAAACTGAGTTTCCTCTATGGTAGTAGTTACATTGGAGAAACCAAACGACATGTCTCGGACCGTATCCGTGAGCACAACGCAGACTTAAAACACGGTAGGACCAACACCTCGGCCGTGGCAGATCACTGTTATAATTCAGTGGGCTCCCATGACATTGACTTCTCCAAGACAGAGGTTCTTTGCAAGCCATCTGGCTACCATGAGAGATTCGTTCATGAGGCTATTCACATATACAAACACAGAGACAATTTCAACCGAGAAGATGGATTCTGGCTTAGCAATCATTGGAAGGATTGGATAAACCATTTCGGGTCTTAATTGATTGTGTTCACGCTTACGGTGACTTTCAGACCGCATTCGATTTTCTTCTCCCCCCTCCTCTTTTCCGAACATAGATGGACTCGTCTATCTGGCAAACTGCCAAATCGCTGTCTGTGGTGCTGACGTTAGGAAAAATCGCCACTTTTTTCAAATTTTCTTGCTGTGGATTTCACACCTGATGATTATTGCTTGTGTTGCAGTCGAAACGTGATCATTTTTATTTTTTTTATATTTTTATTATTTTATATTTTTATTATTTTATTATTTCCCTTCTATGTGACTTTACCGAAAGAACCAAGAATATGAACCCCTGTAGTCACGAAAGCTTTAAATCAAAAGCTTGGGGTTTCGTTCACTCCCTGCCACCGCTTCTTGTGTCCCCAGATTCCTTTTGGAAGGAAGTATGGGAAGAATGGGCTCATGCAGTCCCTGCAGCAGGGCTGCTACACGCCCTTTACTCCGTTGCAGGGATGAATGTGAGTGATTGAGCAATATGATCAGGCTGGCATGTCTACAATCCACCCTGGGTTTATAACCATCCTGGGTTTAACCATCCTGGGTTTAACCAATTGATCAAATGTCCAAAATGTGATTTCCCATTCATGAGTATATGCCCAAATGAATGAAAAACCTTTTCGTTCGGATTTGAATGATACTGTGATGGAGTCGATTTGTCCGATGTGGAGTGGGAGGGTATTCCAGATGATAGGATCTGCATATGAGAACGCTCGTCCATCAATGGGACCATGTCTACCACGCTACACCACCACCACACTGTGCCTCCTGGCAATGTTTTGTCTGTATGTGTGCGTTCTTCTCAGTTCCACTTTGAGGGAGTTATGGCAACATTCTCAGTGGTGGACTACATGGCGGCCGTGAAGCTCAAGGCGCGGTCGCGTAAAATTGTCTATCCCGACAACTATAGGGTGAGCGTGTCGGGAAGGAAGGCGGTGATAAGCCAGCCCTTACATGAGATGCACATGTTACATCAGCTGTTTGTAGCCCCCTCCTTCAAGTGAAGGGTGGCCAGGAGATCACAGATATATCATAGATTGTTGAATCCATCAGTCCAGAGCTTTGAGTGTCCTTGAATTGAATGTGTTGTGATTTTATTCCCCGGATAGTGCAGCTTCTGTCATGAACATAAACGCTCATTAAGGGAATTGGCCAAACAATCCTAATACAGGACCCTCGTGAACAATCGTCTTGAGGCTCAGAGAGCCTCAAGGAGAGGGCATAAGGAGAGAGCATTATTATCCGCATGTAGCCTTTCATTGTGGCCCCAAGAGGTTACTTGGTTGTTAATTGTGATCCCCTGTGATTCCTGGAAAATACAGCTGAAGTGGACTGAAGGGCTAGGGCAATACGTGCACAATTGGGCATGGGTTAAATGTATTCCAGCGCACACAAACACATGCGTTTAGGCACAGATGTAAGAATCATTTGATTTCCAGTTGAATAGCGTGTACCACGTGTGACGACCCGCAGCTATGAGAGATTCCAGCGCTAAAAATCGTAAAAAAAATCTGGATAAATAATAAAACCCATTAAATTGTGGGTGGGATCCGAGATTCATTTCAAGAATATATTTTTTTCCAATAATTTTCATGATCTCGTTTGCAATGCTTCTCATTATTCCTCTCTCGTTTTTACGATTTTTATTGATCCGTTTGCCAAATTTCTGCCATATTACCCCTGAAGATACAAAAATAAAACAGCATAGAACTTGCATCCAATTCCAATAATTTACACATAATTGGTGACCCGGGTCACTAGCAAATTAAGCATATGCTGGTCTCTTGGATTCTCTATCACTTGGTTGCACAACATACATTTGCATTGTGACATACATACACGCTCATGCACGATCCGACGCAACTTTCGTGACCACGTGCATGGAAGGATCGATGCGTCCCTGTCGGGCGAACAAGGTGACCGGCGTGCCGGCGGCCAGCTGATCGGTGTCGCCGCTTTGTCCGTGTTGCAGGCCATCGTCTTGATGCGCCCACTCGTGGGCCCACCGTCTCCGCTCGCTGCGGAACTGACGGAGGACGACCGGCGGCTGATCGAGGTGAGGAGGCTATGCGTACGGCCGGCATGTGGCTGCTGTACACTCAGCGCCGTTTCGTGTGTATGTGTTGTCTGCGTGTGTTAGAACATCAGATTGTGTGTGTGTGTGTGTTGGTACATCAGATTGTGTGTTGGTATATCAGATTGTGTTTGTGTTGGTACATCAGAGTGTGTGTGTTAGTACATCAGATTGTGTGTGTATATATCAGATTATGTGTACATATTGGTACATTCTATTCTTTGTAGGTATATTAGATTGTGTGTGTGTTGAAATATCAGAAGGTGTGTTGGTACATGAGATTGTGTGTTGGTACATCAGATTTCGTGTTAATACACCAGATTGTACGTGTTCGTACATCAGAAGTTATTACCACCACTATCTTCATCATCACATCAACCATTATTACTCTCAACATCATCATCCTCACCATTGCCATCATCTTCATCACCACTCACATCATCATAATCACCTTCATCACCATCACCTTTATCACCATTGCCATCATCGCCATGACACCCTTCAACTCTACCGTCACCACGACCTCAATCCTCGTTACCAACAGGAAGAAGCAAAGCTACCGCAGCCACCAGCGTCCACACCTCTGCCACCCACACCTCTGCCGCCCACCTCAGCCGACATTCAAGGCCTCATCGCGAGCTTCTTCAAGGAGTAAGGAGCCTTCCAATTCCCCGCACTAACCCACGCACACGGGTATCCCAGCCTGCACTCTTATGTTATATTTCATCATCATCATCATCAGGCATGATCATTGTACTGCTGGGTAAATGCTTCCCCAAGCCATCACGATCCCACTGTCCTGCAATGTAATAACCTACTTATAATCTGTACACAAACTAATTTAATAGCTCCAACTCCTGGAAGGCCTTACTCTTAGGGGCGTTCCCTCCCGTTGCTGCCACTGTATTTAGTTTTGACCAATGGCCATTATTCCTCTGCCAGTCAGAACGGTGTGTTTACACTACGTATGTTGTGCACGTGCCTCTCTGTCTCTCATTGGTGCCGTTTTCTTGTTGGTTTGCCTTGCTTCTATAGTTTAGTCCCATTATATTAATGATATCGTGAACTCTTCATCGTATATAAAGGTGCAGCCCTGCAATTCCCTTCGCATTCCACTGCCGATGGAATTGTCGCCACTAGAGGGAGCTCTGGAGACCCCTCTATGGGGTATTTGGCCTACTCTTCCATACTGATCGTACATGTTGGAAGTAGAGGGAGTACCCACACTTGACCCCAACACTGCTAATTGACCTGTGGTGAACAGCTGGCTGGACAGAGGTGCGGGGATTCAATCAATTTGCACCTTTGCTTCAACATTCGCTTACAGGACATTACACTGGCAACCTCTGAATTGCAAGCCCAGCGGAATAACTGTCACACCACTACAATCACACCTATGATTGTATACTTGCATCGTGAATAGAAAAATTAAGTTGAGTTAATTAATCTATGCATCGCTACGTGCTTAGTTTTTTAAGTGTGTTGTGTGTGCATTTGCAGGTAATACAATCTGTATGATACTGCAGACCGTCAGGGTCTGCTCAAGAAGTATCATAAGGATGTCCTCATCACCATCTACACCCCCTCAGAGTGAGTTGACGCATTAATACAAACACACACTCACACTGGCCTGCAAGGCTGTCACATGAAAGGATGAATTGGTATTTAACACAGACCGCTCTCGAGAGACTTTATTACTTACATTGCTTATCATCGGTACAGGCATTTAATAGCATTCATAATAACAAAACATTGTATATCGCTATCACATGGCAGGCCATTTCAAGTTCGCTGGAACGCGCGGAGGCTTTTTCACGTCGCCGCAAGCAGCCATTCATTAGCTTGCTTTAAATGCTACGAAATTAAACCTGGCTTCCAAAAGTGGAATTTAAATAATCGGTTTCTTTGATACCAGAAGAAAAAAATGCTTTACGCACAGGCTGAACTTGAAATACAATTGTTGATGCGAGTGCAACCACCCCCTTGCTTAATGCTCCGGATATCGTTTCAACCTCCAGAAGCAGCCTGGGAGAGGATGGTGCAGATAAGGAGAGCCCGGAAGATTCACTTGAGTGTTGGTAAAGAGCGATGTTTGCACTCATGTCATTGTGTCACCCTGCATCACGCGGTTTTGTTGTTCTTCGCCCGCACTTCCCATAAGCATAGTTGGCTACGTACGGTGGGAAAAAAGTTCAACATACCTACATGCGTATGTGTCGCCGCTCACGTCACGCGATTTTGTCGCCTGCCTACCCCCTCGTTCAACAGCCCGAGTCAAGCGGCTGACGGTGGAGGTCTTCCTCACACGCATCACGATGCGTCTTCCTTCACCACCACCATCAGCCGTGGCACGGTGAGCCGGCCATAGCCTTCCACCCTCACGCCCTGCTACTGGCTCTGCCTACACACAAAGAGCTGAGCTTGTCCGGCCTGAGTTCGCAAACAATTGCGGTGCACAAGCCCTCAATTTACGTTCATAATTTTTACTATAATAATTTTTTACTTGTTCGTTTATACCAGGGGTCGGCAACCTACGGCTCCGGAGCCGCATGCGGCTCTTTACGGGCTGCTTCTTGACGATATGTACGTATGTACAGTATGTACTCAGATGCATTGCGGCTCTTGAAATACTGAATTTTGTACCGAATTGGAAAGAAATGGCTCTTCTTATTTTGGTTGCCGACCCCTGGTTTATACCCTAATTTGTACGTCAAAATGTACACCTTAAGCGTAAATTATCTTAGATGGATTCAATCCATCTTCTTCGCCTTAAATATACATTATCCCTAGCCTTGACACTCAATCCCATCATGATCCCTTGCCCACATCTGAAGATTATCTCTAACCTTGACATTCACACGAGCCCAGACTGTCACATTTACTCGAGCCACAGCACTAACCCTAACCTAGACTATGCGGTCGCCACCTCTTGGGTGGCTTGCAAATGAGGGACGGTCGTGTTTACTTGTGACTCTCACTTTACAGAATACTCAGGTGAATTTCACTGTCCATGGCTTCTTTAAAGAGAGTATCTGCATAGTCACATTCACCATCAGCTTCATCATCATCCTCATCAGCAGCAGCAGCATCATCAACACCATCACTGACATTTAACTCCACCAGGTGCATTCTGCACCGCCTATCATAGACACCACCTCACCATTCTATTGATCCTGCCCTGCGGTTTGTGTCCACGGCGTGGCTCTATCCGTGCGCCTGTGCCATGTGTCGATCGTCAGTCAAGAATTGCCGGGAGTCAGTGAAGGTGTTTTGGTGAGTGGTGCAATTGGTGCCAACCATGGACGGCAGGTGAGTCACTTGCACCGTGACAGCACACATCATCGTGACAGCACACATCATAAAAATAGGTGCAATACTCTGGTTTTCCAGAAGGCAGTACAGCAAGTGTGGACTAATCTCCATCTTTTCTTCTTTTTGGGATAGAGCGTTGTTCCTTTGATTTTGTGAGGTTTCTCTAGGTGCTCCCACACGTGTCAAGTCGTGAATTGGCAGGTCCCTCCTTGAAAAGATTTACTGGACTCACTTTAGCTTGCTGGATAAATAATTAACGTGTTATTATTATTGACCTGCTTGTGTTCCTACCCGGCAGGCCATCTGTCGTGAGCAAGCGGCTGTTCATCCGCCAAGCTTATTCAAGTGAGATCCCCCCTGTACTTGCCTCAAACACATCACCACCGTCCAGCAGCTCCACGCACACGATGCTCACCTTGTCACGTCGTTCTCCGACATATCTAAGGATGACACCGTAGTGGTTGCAAAGATTGGCGAGAGCACGTAGGACTGCCCTACGGCCACACGCACGAACGCACACGCACGCACGTACGGTGCCATGGGCTGTAGAAACCCGGCGCTAACACTCTGTTTGCCTCCTGTGCACGCTCACCCTCACAGATGCCTGGAGCAGAACAATTGGGATTTCTCCAAGGCGGCCGATGACTTCATCCACCTCAATGCGAGTACCGTGCCGCCCACACTGCTGACCGACACGCGGCGTCACAACTGGACGGGTGTGTTCAGATTTGGCGAGCGTCGCTCATGACGCCGCTTGCCTCTCCTTCTACTCTGCCCCTCCTCCTTCCCGCATCAGCATCGCTGCTCCGGGTTTGGTTGTGGCTCCTGCTCCGGTGCGGATCTACCAAAACCACGGTCGGCAATCGTCATTCCCATCGTCAGAATGGAGGGAAGATTCCGGAGGAGGAATTTATATAATCAGCGCTCACCCCACCGAATGGATCCTTCCACATGTTTCTGTTTTGTGTCAAACTTTGATTGTTTTTTGTATTATAAAATGTAATAATTATTATGCTATTAGTTTTGGCTGTCGTTGTGACATCTGTTAAAAGCATCGCTACGGATTGCAGTGCACGCAGTACAAACCATCCTTGCTTAGCGCTCACGATGCATTTTACCATTGTAGAAATGGGGATGTGTTCCCGACAATGTTATTTCTCATGTATGAGCAATATATGATTGGCTTCATTGGGTTATTTGTAAAATCGCTAATAAAAATGCAGATTGTAAACAGAACTTTATAATCTATATAACACGTGACTGTACTCACCAGTGCATTCTGCTGTACTCTTGGTGAGGTTCATTTTATATGGAGCCTGAGACTCTCATCTGGCTAACTGTAGTGTAATCACATTGAAATTCCGTTTCCTTGTATATAGATCACTGTCCACAGAAGAAATTTGTTTTGTGGGCCAAAGCATTAGTTGCTGCATATCCAGTAGATCTCGAACATCATTCACTGATTAATTCCTGTTTTTCCTGCATTGGTATGCAGGAGGAAAAAAACATTGGCAGATATGCTCAAATCCCACATATCTAACAAGCTGATCAGCAGCTTTCAGAATGTTACATTGCTCTGTATCTTGCCATCTTGGGAATCAATTGTGAAAGGGAGGGTTATTTTTCCAAGCTAAAGCTGATAAAAAAAAATATGTCTCCCATCAACCAGAGAAAAACAACGTTGCCTTGTTTTTCCTTGCACTGCTACTTTCTATCTATTGAGAATGAGACTGTGCGAAATGTTGTTGCTAATTTTGCAATGAAAACATTTCTAAAAGTTTATCTCCAGTGTTAATCTCTTTCACCTTATGAAAAAAAAACACTTACAATGACAGGATCCTGCATTTTTGTATCTGCACTGTGCCTAATCATACAGAGACTCAGGATCATCCACAAGTGTGTATAGCTCTGTAAGTGGAGTGATTGTAGCGCACAAGGGAGTGAGCATTGCAGAAAGAAGCCACCCCTGACATTCACCGCAACAGCACCGACGGCCGCCAGCGCTCAAAGCAGGAAGATTAGCGCGGTTGGCTAACGTACCATGTGGATGAATTTCAACATTTATACACAAGGAGGCACGGCAGATTTTTTTTATGTTGAATCATTTACTACTGCGGGTATCGTGTTACACAGCATATCACGTCACAAGCCATCACGACACACACAGAGGGCGCTCGCCGGCATCACGCCAATTACGATACCTCACCGCCAACTCCTGCGTTACAACGCCATAGCATCCATATCAAACGCATCTCCTTTACGTAGCAGCATTTTGGATTTAATCTCCATTTCAATAATTATACAGTCTCACGTATTGCTTCAGCAGTGATATCTATATCTCGATATATCTACGTCTCTGTGAAGGAAGGCTTCTTGCCTTGCTGTTTCCAGTGCAGTAAAATTTACCCAGCTAATGCCAACGTGGTTTCCACGTTCCCACACACGGCGCTCTCGCGGAGCCCAAACACAGGCAGCGGGGAGCCTCCAATCGATGCCGCAAGGGGGGAGCAGAGGAGGAATGTGCAGCTCTGGGGCCATGCTCTGTCTGTCGTCATAATGGCCAGAGGTGATTGGGAGTTTCCCGAGATTGTGCCACTAATTGTCTCCCACGTTGATCGCTTTGCTCGTGGCGTTTTGCAGTGAGTGCACGTTCCACTAAACGGCAGAGGATATAATGAAATCAAACTTTTTAAAAAGAAAACTGGTTTCACGAAGTAATTTTTTTTAAAAAGTAGATAAACAGTAGCGGCAGCAGGGGTCAGGCAAACCCCACGAAACTTGAGACATGCGCACGGTCGAATTCTGCGCACGTGCAACCCCACGCACGCATCAGGAGTGTTAGCAATCGATCGCAATCGAGGAACCGATGCATCGTCCATCGCACCCCCATAAACCACCGAGCCCCGTTAGGAAATCTGATTGCTCGGCGTGAAGGTTCAGAGCAGTGTCTCGGTGCAGCCGCGGGACCGACGACATCAGACAGCGGCGTCCCTACCGCACGCCGGCTCCACAAGGAACGGTGGGAGCAAGATGCAGACGCAACGGGGTGGACAACGCACGAATCCAGTGGTAGTGCGGGACTGGGACCGACCTCACCTAGGAATGTCATTCATGTGTGTGTGGCAGCATCACTCCGCGACTCGCTAGGGCACATTAACGGACACATAACGTACAAAGTGCCCTATTGCTAGTCACAATCTTGGCATTGATTCCTACCTTTCTGTGTTTGTGTGTTCTCCCCGTTCTGCGTGGGTTTCCTACGGGTTCTGCAGTGTCCTACCATAGCTAAACACACACACATACAATGTAGCTGTTCTGGCCAAAACACATCCCAATGCTGAAACAAATTACCCAATAAGAATCACCGATAGCAGCAGCATTCCCCCCGACTGTGATACATTGGCAGCACCCTCCTGAATGGAGTCTGAGACTCACCCGGCTGAGGCTCTCCTGGGTGAACGACATCACTGGTCCCCTTTACGGAGCCCATGTCGTGCCAAGCGACTCACTCTTGCCATCGAGCCAAAATCGGGGGTCTTGGCGGTCCGACGTTTGGTCGGCCATGCCGATGAGCGCAAGTTGATTAGCGCACATGAAGCTTCAACACCCCGCTGGAGGCAACAGTTGCACTGAATTAAGAGTTGCACCGTTTAGCGTAACCCATCTCGTGGGGTGCATCTAGCCCACGCAGCGATGAGGCAGACGGGGCATCCTCTCGCCCGCACACCGCCTTCAGTTGGCCCCGGGGTCGCGGTCGGGGTTGACCCAACCCCCAAAGCCCCTCTCCAGCTCACGTGCCACGGCGAGCGTCAGCCGGTCCTGCCGATGATTGCCCACCACCTGTATGCCCAGTGGGACGCGATCTTGACCCAGGCCCAGAGGACACTGCGTCACGGGCAGCCCCAGCACGTTGAATATGCCTGCGGGGAAGGTGGGCCGCAGGCAGACCACGCGTCAGGAATTTGGGAATCAATATCAAAAGGTTCAACAATTTCGTACTTTCCGAGAGGAAGCGAAGTGAGCAGCGATTGCTCGGCAAATGAGGGCTGACCCAGCATCTGCGCGCAGCCAACGATGTACCGGTGAGCAACGCTCAGCGCATGCAGAAACTCTGACAAAGTATTGAACCGTGCACGTGAGGATCAGTTGTTTACGGGTTACAAAAACTGCACACAAATGTTACACTCAAGTAATATTCAGGCGAACACGTTGAATGTAACCAAAAAACGAGGAACAGAAATGGCACAGTATGAACAAGACAAAACATTTTCGATTTCTGAATTGAGTTCATCATCGTCATCCCTGCTTAATCCACTGCTGGATCAACGTCTTCCCAAGCTCGTGCCATCTGTCATGCTGCAGCGACATAACAATCCACCTCAAGCCGATTTCATTGGTCCTGATCTCGATGGCTTGTGGCATCGCTGGCTGGGCAGCAGGCGGGTCGACTCGCCACATGGCTACCCTCGCCGTGGCGTGAACTACGGCACCGGTCGTCGCGGGCGTCGTCGCGGGAGAACCCGCGGGCGCTCACCCGTGTACGCGAAGTTGAAGGGCGTGAGGATGGGCTCGTTGTGGAAGGGTGCGGGGCGCGGGTGAGATGGGTAGAGCAGCACGCCGTCGTCGCCCAGCAGCGCGCTCAACTCCGCACGCAGCTCCCCACCCAGGCGCACGAACCCCGCCGCCGCCTTGGGGTTCAGGTTAGCCAGGCTCTCCATGAGGCCCAGGCCTGCGGGATCAGCACAGGGGCGGCACGTATTTATCTTGATCGAGTCCGATTTGGGAAGGTTTTACCGCAATGGCAAATTAATTTCACGATGCATAGAGCACCACCGTGCCCCGTGGTCGACGAAAGAAGAGAACCTGCTTCTGCGCCAGGGCCACAAGTCAGCGCATACTCCGCTGCCTCCTCCCCCATGACCCAAGCCTCATCTGGCTTCAGCTAGCAGCAGAGTCGCAAGCCGCGCTGTAGCTGTACAACATAGTTTTCTACGATGACAGTCGGTGAGACCTAAATGCGGCCTCGGTCCAACGGAAAGGTTGAGAACCGATATAATAATGGACAGGGATGACAAAAAGCACTCGGAAGCTTGGGTGTCGGAACTGGAAATGAGAAGTAAAGTCAGTGCCATTCTGAAATGTTTAAACCGAATAACCGATTGTGACAACATGCGTACGAGGTCAATTGGGTGAACAGGCAAAACAGCGAGAAGGTGTTGTTTCACCACGAGAGAAAGAACGGCATGCTACGAGCACGCAAAATGCCATCTCGCTCACGGTCCGGGTCGCATCGGGAGTTTTATCGTAAAAGTCGTGCAGATGTATGTTGCTGCCCAACAGCATTCCTCTTGCGCGCACTGTCTCGTGTTTTCCTGCCCCACTGGGCGCCCTCAAACCGGCACCGCGCGACACACTCACGTCCGCAAGCCGAGCGGTCCAGGGTAACCGCAGAGGCCAAGTCAACAGGGCCCCATCGTTCCCAACAACGCGACTAAAAATCTAAAAACTAAACTACCAGGTAAGTCACACTGAGCTGCTATATTGCTCTTTTTCAGAGTGATCTGGCCACAAATGATAGCTCAACAAAGTGGCTTATAATGTGGACATTCATATCAGCCCAATACTATAAACGCGTGATGTTGATTCTAAATGCGGAGGGAAGAACCGGAGGATCCGGAGAAAAATCCACGTGACCACGCAAACTCCAAATATACATGCATCAGGGTCGCTATTGAACTCACGACCTCCTCCATACCAGGTGAGGGAGTTAACATCTCGCCACCGGGGCACCCCAGTGATGTCCGCCCACGAAAAACGGCGAGGACGTTTGACACGAAACACATGGCGGCGACCTTGGTGCCAAACCCAGGAATTGACAGCCGCGATGCCGCGGCGATGGTCCGGGGTAACCGCAGAGGCAGAATCGACAAGACCCTCACCATGCCAGCCCAGAGGAGGCCATGTAACCGTGAAGCCAAGAATGTAAACGTAGTGAGAGGTGCTGCGTTTCCACAAGCGGCAGCGCGGTGTAGCGGTGGTGGCGGCGGCGACTGACCGATGGCGGGCAGCGTGTGCCTGGAGAGGCCGAGGGGCCACTTGAGGAGCTCCCTGCGGGGCGAGACGGCGGGGCCGCGGTCTCCCATCAGCTCCGCAAACGACTGAGCCGGCTGCAACACAGCCACATGCGCCTCTCGCTCGACATGCGGCAACAAAAACAAAGATCCCTCGTATAACCTCTAATAGGCTATGGGGACAAGTGCTGTTAGTGACCGCCTATGACGGTCGGCACGGCATACAAAGGGGTGGGTGGCCAAAACCACGCCCAGCTGTCTTTCTCTTCCTCGTGCTGATGTTTATTACACACTGAATACCAGTTATTCATTTAAGGCTGAGTTGAAATAGGGGAGGCACTCAGGACTGGTTCGGATATTCGTACGCGGGAACCGAACTCGGGTCGCCGCGTTCGTAATGCAGCGCGCTATCGTTGCCCACACTACCCCACACACACACAGGCAAACAAAGACCCCTCTTGTATAACGTTAACAGACTTTTGGGGCAAGTGCTGTTAGCGAGCACCTATGAAGGCCAGCACCAAGCCCGGTCGCCTTTGTCTTCCCAGTGGCAATGTTTACACACCGCACCAGGTGCTCATTTAGACGAAGTCGGCCAAGGGAAGGGGCCCAGGACCGGTTCAGAAAATCATCACTAGTGTTGGCCGTAAGTGGGAATTGAACTCTACGCTACCGCTCACACACACGCTGGTGACCAGCTTCACATCACGAACGACGCTGTCTGGAAAAATCCTCGCCCGCATCGCAGTGCTCATCTTGGCCACCGCCGGGAGAGCTGGTGCCTCCCGGTGGCTCCTCTGGCGCCGCCCGCACCTTCCCATCTTTGCCAGGCAGAGACATCGTGGCCGACCAGATCTGAAAGGAGAACTTGAACTTGTCCAGGGCCAGGCTCTGCACTTGCACGCCGAGCCGCTCTTGCAGGTGAACGATCACCTGCACGCGGGCCGTAAAGACAAAGATCCCCCGTGTAGCCTTAACAAAGTGTCGGGACAAGTGCTGTTGAGTGAGCACCTACAGGAGCCGGCAGGACACAGGAGGGTTGGCTGGCCACGATCGGCCGCCTTTGTCTCTCCAGTGCTGATGCTTACACACTGCACCATGTGCTCATTTGTATTGGTCATTGCGCAGTGCGCCAACCACTCCACTACGGCGGGTCGCACACGCTCAGCGACACACAGCGACGTGCAGCAGAGGACCCACAGTGCGACCGTCATATTTAAACACGCACAGCTGGGTGGCACCGTGGAAGTGTCAACTCAGTTGGTTATGATTTAAAACCCTGGTCGGGAATTGACTCGACCAATAAAGTCTCTATAGTCATAAAATCTGGACTATTTTGTAGGAAGTCAACAGTGAGCATCCTATTGAAGGTATTTGCCCTGCTTAAAAGCCATGTAGAATTCTCACGGCTGGCTCAGAGCTGCAAATGCGACTGGCGTGGCCCCACACATGGCAGCACTTCCACTTTGACCTCTTACTCACTCCCTCCCTCACTCACTCACTCGCTCACCCGTCTCTGTGCGGCAATGAGCTCGGCATGGACGCGTTCCACATACGGGGAGCCTCCGTCGTGTTCCATCGAGAAAAACCGTAGCCGTCGCAAATCCACCTCCTCCTCCAGCTTCAGGCTGCGCAGTACAGCATGGCACAGAGACGGTACACAGGCAGTACACAAGCAGTACACAGGCAGTACACAGGGGGGTGGAGGGGCATTCCTGACATTTCAAGGTTAGGGTTCTCCAAGAATAAAATAAACCATACAATGTGTTCTCTCTGGTAAATGTGAATAAAATAACGTTCGGTGCCTCCTGGAGCCGCCACCGATGCAGTGCAGGTAGCGACGCTTCACAATGACCACATGCTCAACAGAGCACGTGGCACTGTCCACGACTCACCTAGGAAGGCCTCACGGAGCCTTACAACTCTCTCTTGGTACATGGGACCAATGCCCGTTATTTGGCATTTTACACGTGGGAGTGCCGAGAGCGAACCCGCTGGTACAAGAGGATAACGTTCATTATCGGTGCTCACAGATGGGCCCACAAACCCCTCCCACACCCTGGCCATGCAGCCATCTCATAACTCCGTGTGGCCCAGCAGCCCGGGGCCCGGTGTAGTTCACCGAGCAGCAGTGGCGGCGATGGCTATCGCGTGGAATACGCTGCTCAGATGCGTGCACAAACGACTCTGTCGGCAATGCACCAAATCCGCTGGACTGTGCCATTGAGGGAGTCAATGCTCGGCATGTCCCTGCACTCGTGAGCCATGGGGGTCACGATCATAATTTAAGTTTACGGCCCAGACTCAGTGGTGTACATTCCACACTCCTGCAGCAAGGGAAAGTTGTTTATATAAGCCAATTACTATTGAGTTTAAAACGTAGGTTTTCTCATCCAATGTTGGGCAGCGGAGGTTCTTAATGACCCAAACGTGGCCTAACTAAAAAAAAAATTCACGAATCAACCATCGTTCACTTTCAACAAGTGGGACGAAAGGCCGGATGACCCCAAGCAGCATGTGAGCTCAGGATCCACGTGGAAAGAGGGGGGGGGGGGGCAGCACTCACAGAGAAGCCTTGGGCCCAGCCATGATGCGCAGTACGGGCAGCAGGTCCTGGGCGTAGCGGCACATGGGGCCCGTGACGAGGAGCTCGCCCTGCGCGCCTGACGCGTTGGGGAACTGCCCCCCGTTGGGCACCACCCCTGCACTCGCGCACGACCGTGGGGGGTCAGCAGCGGGCCCGCCGCTCCGCACCGCCCACCGATGCCAACACACTCACAACAAACACTGCTCCTCTGCCAGCGTCGGCCGAGAGCCGCCGAGGAGACGAGCGGCACGGAGAGGCCTCCTGTGCGATGCGCCGAGGCGAGCATCTTCAGACTACACAAGACAAAAGATTTGCTGGCTGGCTGGCTGGAGGGAGTGTCACGCCCAAAGGACGTGCTAGCTGTTGTTAATTCTAATTATGTTTTTGTAACATAGCGCCGCACAGTATCCGGTCTCTCTCGTAGGGAGAGGACGACTCAGAGACGCGAGAAGGAACCACAGACGAGCCGGGAAGGCAGCAGCAGCAATGCGGTGAGTTGGCGCTACCCACAATTGCCCAAGCTTTGCAGTCTTCTATATATGTGTACGAGGGATAAACACTCGATACCAGGGATGTAAAATACGCAGCCCGTGCCCAAGACCCGGTCCCCCAAGCCCCCTTTCTGTGGCCTGCCACGCATTTTAATTTTTACAACTTTTTTTTTTTTTAAAGCTTCTACCTCTAAATAAAAACCTGAACTCAAACCGGACACTGAAATGGGGGGATTTGGCACACCCTGATGCAATTTTTTTTAATAAACTCTATTGTCCCGCGTTTTTTTATTTTGAATCAGTAAATTAATATTGTATTATTATGCCTTTCATTTTCATAGGCCCAACTGTGTGGCCCATGCGAGGTTGCATTTGAATCCAAACCAGCCTGGTGTGCCATTGAGTTTGACAACCCCTCGGTGAGGTCCACATTTTTTCTGTACCGCCCTCTCCTGGTGAGCCAGGGCATGGCTCCTACTTGACGACGCCCATGTGGGAGTTTTGCAACACTCGCGTGTGATCCGCCAACCCTTGCCCGCGGGCGAATCTAGGGGAAGCGCAGCCAGAAATTGTTACCAGCAACACGCTCGGTTTGAGCAGCGAGGGCAACTTGTTGAGCGGAGTGACGGAGTTAAGTTTGGGTCACAACAGGGAGAGCAGCGGAGACTGCCGGGGAGGGCTGACGGTGACTATGATCCCTAAACCTGCCCCGGGTCATCAGGCGACGCTCGCTCCATTACCGCGCATTCACGAGACATCCTTTAAGACTCGTAGTTCCAACCAACTCACGCCGACACCCTTGTAAAGCTGTAAAACCGCACGTTTGAGAGAAGCGGATAAGAATGGGCACGGACCGGCATTGTTATTCGACACGCAACGTTAACGTGAGAGCCTGCTGTAGACGGGCACACGGCACAGTACCCAGGGGTAGCGACATCGCAGGCCGGGAGGGAGTGAGCGATGCGTGCACCGCACAATGAAGCCCGCGACCCGAGTTCGATTCCCACCCACGTCCGACGTCAGAGGTGAGCGACATCTTAACCTGTCCTGACTCTTTGTCGCCATCAGCAAACCGGCACCGATCAGCGCGGTGAAGCTTGATCAAACAATCACCAGGACTGACACGGCCGTGAGGAGGCCTTCATCCAGCGGTGGATTGACAAAGGGCCTCCTTACATTATTGTTGTTGTTTGGGTCATTCGGTAAAGTCACGTAGATAGGTTCAAAGACATTTGTTTTGTTATTTTCTTGGAACCTATCGACGTGACTTTACCGAAAGACCCAAAGAATATGAATTCCTGCAGTCACGAAAGCTTTAAGTCAAGATTGTTCCAAATTGTCTAAAGCAGTGGTGGCCAACCGGCATCTACCAAGCCGCATGCAGCTCCCAAGCCGCATGGAGCACATGAGGCTCTATTGAAGGGGCGTAACGTAGAATGTCACAGTAGCAAAGAATAATTAATTAAAGTTGTATAAGTAGTCTGATATATTATTAAATATACTATTGGCTCTTTGCAGAACTTGGGGGTACTCTATGGCTCTTGGTCTGTGACAGGGTGGCCACCTCCATTCTCAAGCGAAACCCGCTGCACACCGGCGCGTCGAGCGGCAGAGGGGGGCGGCTCCGCACCCACGCCGTGCTCACCTGCCGTGGGCTTGTGTCCGAAGATCCCGTTGAAGAAGGCCGGCATGCGGATGCTGCCCCCGATGTCCGAACCGATGCCGACGGCGCAGCCCGCGGCCGCCAGCACGGCACCCTCGCCTCCTACACCCAACATGCACAATACAGCACTTGGCACGCCGTGCTCAGCACTCAGCATGCACCACGCACCGCCGCGTATCACGCCAGCTCAGCACTCGAGTGTGGACAAAGCTGCTAGCCCTGCAATTGTTCGCTCGCGCAAATGGCCTCCGCCACGGGCGGGCTCAATAGTTACTCTCACTACGGGACATCTGCCCTTCTCGTCCTCGCTGCCCAGATGCCTTGGAAGATTTGGGTAGCCACATCCTACTCTACCGCAAGCGACCTGCAGTGGTATAAATGGTGAGGCCTTTTATAATACCGATGGGTGGACAGAGGTGCGAATATTTGGGAAACTGGCCCTGTTCCACCATGAATAGCAAGTGCGGTGAGTTGAGCCGTCACAGCAGTGGCCGCCCCTCATGGACAGGGCCTTGCCGTGGCCTAATGCAGCCAGCACGATGCCGTGACCGTCCTTGCTGTCCCAGGGATGGCAGGGATGCCGCGTTCACCACAGCCGGTGGCCCTGAGCCAATGGTGGACGATCCACATTCTCATGGCCTGTCTGCCCTTAGGACTACCACTGCTTTTTGTGGTTAGTTTGTTGTCTTTCCCCCACATCTCAGATGAGCACGGTTGGCTTCGTATGGTGCGAAAGTTCAACTTGCAGCGTGCACAGAATTCGCTCGCTCTCGAAGAGCGCGAGCGAATCGGAGGCGCAAGGAGGAACCACACACAGACACGGCGGCGGCAAGGAGCCTGTGCCAACAATTTCCCAAGCTCTGCAGTCCTCTCTATATGAAGGCATTATATCAGAAGGTCCTCTCTATATCTTCAGGCATAACACGCACGGAACAAGCGAGAGGGTTGGGGGGGGGGGGGCAGGGGCACTCACCGGAACTGCCGCCCACAATGCGGCGCGTATCGTAGGGGTTGCGCGTGAGCCCGTACACCAGGTTGCTCGACTCGTACCACATGCACAGCTCGCTGCAGTTGGTGACGCCCAGCGGGATGGCGCCGGCACGGCGCAGCGCCGCCACGGCCGCGGCGTCCTGCTGGCTGCGCACGCCATTCCTGCTGAGCAGCCCCGATGAATTGGGCAGGCCTGGGCACAACGTTGACGCGCGCTACCACCACAGCGCTTCGACGGTACCGCTCGCTAGCCCACCTGCCTGCCCACTTGCTAATCCGCCTGCTCGCTCACTCACCCACCCATCCGCTCACCCACCCGCTCGCTTGCCCAGCCGCCCACCCGCTCACTCACCCGCCTGCCTGCTCACCCGCCCAGCCGCTCGCTCACCCGCTGGGCACGTGCAGTATTGGGGCAACGTACGGCAGGGCGCGACATTGCCGTGTGCGATCCCAATTGAGTAGCAAGCGTTGTCATTGTTATCGTAGGGATGTTTGACCCATAGCAGTTACAGTCTGTGTTTGTTTAGCCGCGGGAGGAATCGCACGTCCAATTAGCACGGTTGGCTGCGTACGGTGCGAAAGAAGTTCACCGTACATACGTACGTACAAACGGGAGAACCCGGAGGAAAGCCACGCATGCGGAGGGAGAGACAGAAGGTACTGACTCCACGCAGAGGCGACCGAGTTGGGAGTGGAACCCAGGACCGTCTTGCTGCGAGGCGCGAGCGTCACCATGGCGCCACCTACCTTGGATGGCGAAGGCCTCCTTGGCGGTGAAGGGGACCCCCAGCAAGGGGGTCTCCTTCTCCAGCTTCTCCTCGTCCCCCGTGGTGGACGCGAGTTTCTCGTCCACGCGCGCCGCCTCCGCCAGCGCCTCCACAAACCTGAAGGGGGCACGTGAGGGTGATGAGGGTGGGGTAGCCTCAGGAGGGTCCTGATAAGTTTTCTGCAGTAGAGGGGCGATGTTGCTGATGCAGCTGCTGTGTGATCCCAATTCAGCATTTGTGGGTGATTGCGAGCATTGGGATGTTTAGCCAACACCGGTTACACTGCAGGTTTTAATTATCTATGGAAGGAAACCAGATAACTCGAAGCAAACCCATGCGGAACAGTGGGGAAACATACGAAGAAAGGCGCCCAGGTCAGGAATCAAAGCCAGGCACCACTGTGCTGCCCCCTGGCATTCAGTGCCCCTGTCAGTCCACTAAAGCCGGGGATTCTTAGCGTGGTGCCTGTGACCCCGGGGAGCTGTAACGCTACCTGGGACACGCATACAGAGTTGCACGATACTGCACTTCGCATCAGTCTCAGGATATTTTGGTGTCTCTTGAAACAAAAATCCCAAAGTAGCACAATCACAAATTGCTATCGATCGTCATAAATAGCGAGGGTTAATTTCACGAAGCGACAAGATACAAACGAACGGTGGATATGGGGGTTCTTCAGTTCGTATTGCCGCACAATGGTGAGAGTCCAAAGGGACACACGAGACAAGCTTATCAGCTGTGAGCGGGGGCTCAAAGGTGGCTGCCGCTGACATTGCGGCTGCAAAAACGCTGAGAGAGTGGACCAACGTTCCGCTCCTTTGCCTTCTTAAGGTGATGCCGTATGAGTGGCTGTTAAATTCACACAAACGCCCTCGGCGAGCTTCTCCGCACACCCCACACATTTTCTGGCCGTGTCGCCGGCGGGTTGTTTGGCGTTCCGCCCCAAGCGCCGGGAGCTTCTTCGGCAACTTGGTCTTTAGAGCGAGACGCGGTACAGGGCCAGGGAAACACCTAACAGCTGGGCCGTGACAGCGCAACCACGAGAACCTACCCGCAGAGCCCTGTAAGGCAGCCACGCGGCTCTGCTAACTCACAATGAACAAACCAGGAGCTCTGAAAGTGGAGTGTGATCAATGCAATAGAGCAGCAAATTGGCACCTGCAAAAAAAACAATAGAACTGATCTTAAATGAGTCTCCTCGATCTGTGGACTGGTATCTGCCCTACAAGAACCTTCGTCGGCTCCGAGTCTGGCATCTGTTAGTCACAACACTTGCATCGTTTGTGTTAAGAGTCCAGTGAAGGGTTCAATCTGACCACACGCATCTAAGGATCTGTGGTATTGAAGGGCAGCTACGTGTAGCCTGTGAACTTTGATCAAGGTAAAAAAAAAACTACGGCCGAAATGTTTTACCGTGAAAATATCATAAAGTTTACGAACGTCCACACTCCCCTTCCAGTTCCTGAATTCAGTGCTGGGAATATTTAAGTAAAATTAAGAAAAATCCAGCTGACACACGGGGGAGGAGTTGTGTTTTTGTGAGGCTTTAACGAGAGTAGAAGTCCACAGACATTTTAATCATAATACAATTCCATTTATAACGTGCACAATATTTCATGGAGATGAATGACCGTAACTCTAAGGCCCAGAGCCAAGTTCAGTGTCAATCGAAAGCCAGGAGAAAGAGGTGTGGGGCCTTTGAGAAAGAGTCGGTGTACATTGAATACTACTGCTGCGAGTGTGCAGCAGCAGTGGGATGACAATGATGATGATGACGACGACGATGATGATGGCCACGTTACAGACGTCTGGGGCTACCACGGAGCAACGACGCCTGGCAGTGACCATGACCATGCTCCTCGATGTAGAGCGGAGAGCTCCATCATGAGCTGTAGTGCAGCAGGGTGACAGCAGAGCGGAGGTACGGGGGGACAGCCTAACGTAGAGGCGATGCCACAGGAGATCGTGTAGCTGACCCTGCTGGCCATGGTGGGAAGCCAGTGGAGGGACCGTAGCAAGCCGCGAGAGTCTTGTTGATGCATCTCAGCTATCTGATGCGGGTCCAAGAAAGGCTGCCCAATGGTGGATAATAGGGTCGCTTCCCTGCCCCGATGAATCATATGGGGAAACCGACTAAATGTTGGTGTACATTCTTTACAGATGAGCCACATTTTTACCTGGTCTATCCATCAACAGTGAAAAACACCACAAAGCCCATTCAGGCTTTAAATACTACTATGCACACCTAGACCACAGCACAAATACCAAGCCAAGTGTATTTTTGTGATGCGATGCATCCCGATGCAATTGGTAGCAATGACAGCTTTTTCGAGAGGGCGAGGAGAGCCAGAGGGAGTACTGTGCCCGAAGTATGTCACAATCTAGAAGCCGGAGAGGTGCGCCTGCCAAACACCCCCGGCAGATTAAATCGGACTCGCTCGTTTGCTCTGCCACAGAAACGAGTGTGAAGCAATGACTACGGCAATGCTCTGAACGTCTCTGATTTATACAGTGTGGCCAACATTACATAACTGATGACTCATTTCCCAATGCTTTATCGCTCCGCAACAGCAATCAATGTCACCAGAGCCAAACCACGGGTCACATGATCCCACACTGCCCCCTGGACCTCCGATTCACAGGTCACCAATCACGTGATCCCACACTGTCCCCTGGACCTCAGATTCACAGGTCACCAATCACGTGATCCCACACTGCCCCCTGGACCTCCGATTCACAGGTCATCAATCACGTGATCCCACACTGCCCCCTGCACCTCCGATTCATAGGTCATCAATCACGTGATCCCACACTGCCCCCTGCACCCCCGTTTCACAGACCACGGGTCACATGATCCCACACTGGAGAGCGACACCGCCTAAGGGAGCGCGGGGTTCATGGGGCCCGCACTCTGTCACCAGGCCCGTCCCCGGACCTCCTCCTCCTCCTCACCTGTCGGCCACCACGGCGTTGACGACGGGGTTGATGGCGCGGATGCGGTCGATGCACGCGTTCAGCACCGCCACGCACCGCACCTGCACCACACACGACACCAGCAGCGCTCGTGCGTGTGGCGGAGGGAGTGCCGCTCCGCTCGTTGACCACCCGGCGGAGCCTCAACGAGTCTCAAGGCTCATGTTCCGGAGGGTCCTGCCCCGCATCATTTCAAATGGGCGATTTTTTTCTTTTCCATTGGGATGTTTTGGCCGATACCAGTTTCAGTGTTTTAGTTGTTGCTAGCTATGGCCGGTGACTGGAGAACTTAGTGGAAACCCGGACAGGACAGGGGGAAAACACACAATCTCTCCTCCACACAGAAAGGCAACCGAATCAGGAATCTAAACCCAGGCGATTCTTGCCACGAGGCGCGTCACCACCCCGCCGCCCCCAACACGACGCAGGCGTAGGTCGCGTGGTGGCACCGGATCACAGTGCCCGGCCCACCTCGCGTCGCCGGATGCGTCCCGCCAGCTCCGTGGCGGGCAGCAGCAGCAGCGGCGACGACGGCGACGCGTCGAGGGGTGGCAGCGGCACGCGCGGCGCCGATAGCCCGAGCCAGCGCCACGTGGCCATCACCAGCAGCAGCGTCTGCGACAGCAGCCACAGGAGCGCCAGCGCCACTCGCTCCATCACGTGCATGGCGGGGTCTACGGGGAGGGGGGACACGGACACGCAGGGCTATGCAGAACCACAGCAGGAGACACAGAGACCCGCAGGGCTATGCAGAACCACAGCAGGAGACACAGAGACCCGCAGGGCTATGCAGAACTACAGCAGGAGACACAGGGACACGCAGGGCTATGCAGAACCACAGCAGGAGACACGGAGACAGAGACACGCAGGGCTATCCAGAACCACAGCAGGAGAGACAGAGACACGCAGGGCTATGCAGAACCACAGCAGGAGACACAGAGACACGCAGGGCTATGCAGAACCACAGCAGGAGACACAGAGACAGAGACACGCAGGGCTATGCAGAACCACAGCAGGAGACACAGAAACAGAGACACGCAGGGCTCTGCAGAACCACAGCAGGAGACACAGACACGCAGGGCTCTGCAGAACCACAGCAGGAGACACAGAGACAGAGACACGCAGGGCTATGCAGAACCACAGCAGGAGAGACAGAGACACGCAGGGCTATGCAGAACCACAGCAGGAGACACAGAGACACGCAGGGCTATGCAGAACCACAGCAGGAGACACAGAAACAGAGACACGCAGGGCTATGCAGAACCACAGCAGGAGACACAGACACGCAGGGCTCTGCAGAACCACAGCAGGAGAGACAGAGACACGCAGGGCTATGCAGAACCACAGCAGGAGAGACAGAGACACGCAGGGCTATGCAGAACCACAGCAGGAGAGACAGAGACACGCAGGGCTATGCAGAACCACAGCAGGAGACACAGAGACACGCAGGGCTATGCAGAATCACAGCAGGAGACACAGAGACACGCAGGGCTCTGCAGAACCACAGCAGGAGACACGGAGACAGAGACACGCAGGGCTATGCAGAACCACAGCAGGAGAGACAGAGACACGCAGGGCTATGCAGAACCACAGCAGGAGAGACAGAGACACGCAGGGCTATGCAGAACCACAGCAGGAGACACAGATACACGCAGGGCTATGCAGAATCACAGCAGGAGACACAGAGACACGCAGGGCTCTGCAGAACCACAGCAGGAGACACGGAGACAGAGACACGCAGGGCTATGCAGAACCACAGCAGGAGACACAGAGACACGCAGGGCTATGCAGAATCACAGCAGGAGACACAGAGACACGCAGGGCTATGCAGAACCACAGCAGGAGACACGGAGACAGAGACACGCAGGGCTATGCAGAACCACAGCAGGAGACAGAGACACGTAGAGCTATAGCTGCAAGTGCTGTTAGCGAGCACCTATGAAGGCCGGAATGGTACACGAGGAGGTGGGTGGACAGCACCACGACCGGCCGCCTTTGTCTCCCTAGCGGCGATGTTACACACCGCACCAGGTACTCGATTGAGGCTGAGTCGACCTAGAGAAGGCCCAGGACCGATCCGGCTAAAAGTCACCGGTGTTGGCCGTGAGCGCGAATCGAACCAAGGGAGCCGGATTCATGGCGCATTGCACGAAACGCCACACACCCAACACATCACGCCTGCTCCTCCTCCCCCAAAAAACGCCCAACTCTGTTCTCAGCTGGGTTACAAACAACAACAACAACAGCCGCCGCCGCCGTTCGACACTAAGCGGGCGGGGACGTCACCACCGCGGCGATTGTGCCAGGCTAGGTGCACCTTGAGGCCACGCGAAGTTGTCAAAGGCTCGCCGACGGCAAGGAGGTCACGGGACGGACCCAGGTGCGCCGGCGGTGACAACGTCGACCTGTGCAGAGCCATCAACAACCCTGGCCACCACCCGCACGCCCCCCGCTTGCTGCCTGCACCCCCCCCCCCCCCGGCTCGGTGCACTCACGCAGGGGTAGAGCGATCCCAGCTGCTGCCGCTGCCTCCTTCCTCTCTTCTTAGCTCCCTCCTGACCTCTCCGCTCGGAGATGCCCTTGGTACCCGCCCCCTCTCGCTCTACGCCCCCCCCCTCTCGCTCTACGCCCCCCCCTCTCGCTCTACGCCCCCCTCCCCTCTCGCTCTACGCCCCCCTCCCCTCTCGCTCTACGCCCTCCCCTCTCGCTCTACGCCCCCCTCCCCTCTCGCTCTACGCCCCCCCCTCTCGCTCTACGCCCCTCCCCTCTCGCTCTACGCCCCCCCCTCTCGCTCTACGCCCCCCCCTCTCGCTCTACGCCCCCCCTCTCGCTCTACGCCCCTCCCCTCTCGCTCTACGCCCCCCCCTCTCGCTCTACGCCCCCCCCTCTCGCTCTACGCCCCCCCCCTCTCGCTCTACGCCCCCTCCCCTCTCGCTCTACGCCCCCCTCCCCTCTCGCTCTACGCCCCCTCCCCTCTCGCTCTACGCCCCCCCCCCTCTCGCTCTACGCCCCCCCCCCCTCTCGCTCTACGCCCCTCCCCTCTCGCTCTACGCCCCCCTCCCCTCTCGTTCTACGCCCCCCCCCCCTCTCGCTCTACGCCCCCCCCCCTCTCGCTCTACGCCCCCCCCCCTCTCGCTCTACGCCCCCCCCCTCTCGCTCTACGCCCCTCCCCTCTCGCTCTACGCCCCCCTCCCCTCTCGCTCTACGCCCCCCCCCCCTCTCGCTCTACGCCCCCCTCCCCTCTCGCTCTACACCCCCCCCCCTCTCGCTCTACGCCCCCCCCCTCTCGCTCTACGCCCCTCCCCTCTAGCTCTACGCCCCCCCCTCTAGCTCTACGCCCCCCCCCCTCTAGCTCTACGCCCCCCCCCTCTAGCTCTACGCCCCCTCCCCTCTCGCTCTACGTCCCCCCCTCTAGCTCTACGCCCCCCCCCCCCTCTCCGCCCCCCATCTCACTCTACGCCCCCCCCCCGCTATCGCCCCCCCTCGCTATCGCCCCCCAGCCCACCGAGACCGCACTCCGCCCCAGATGCGAGCGCTGCGACTCGCCAATTAAACAGCGTCACTGGCACGGAGCTCGTCGGAGATCGAGATGTGAATGAGCGCCACTCACTGAGCCACACCGACCACCAATCACTGAGCCACACCGAGCTCCACCCTGAACACCACTCAGAGCCACCCCGTGCAACACTCACTGAGCCTCACTGAGCCACCCTGAACACCACTCAATGGACCAGACTGAGCAATACACACTGAGCCACCCCGTGCACCACTCACTGAGCCTCACTGAGCCACCCTGAACACCACTCAATGGACCAGACTGAGCAATACACACTGAGCCACCCCGAGCACCACACACTGAACCTCACTGAGCCACCCTGAGGACCACTCAATGGACCAGACTGAGCAACACACACTGAGCCACCCCGTGCACCACTCACTGAGCCTCACTGAGCCACCCTGAACACCACTCAATGGACCAGACTGAGCAACACACACTGAGCCACCCCGTGCACCACTCACTGAGCCTCACTGAGCCACCCTGAACACCACTCAATGGACCAGACTGAGCAATACACACTGAGCCACCCCGAGCACCACACACTGAACCTCACTGAGCCACCCTGAGGACCACTCAATGGACCAGACTGAGCAACACACACTGAGCCACCCCGTGCACCACTCACTGAGCCTCACTGAGCCACCCTGAACACCACTCAATGGACCAGACTGAGCAACACACACTGAGCCACCCCGTGCACCACACACTGAGCCACCCCGTGCACCACACACTGAGCCACCCCGTGCACCACTCACTTATCCTGACAGCGCCACTCTCAGGATTCATTCAGGAAGCCGGAGCTTCGCGTGATTTCCGATTCCAAAGCGATTAATTAAACTAGAATCGATTACCTATCCCATCGCTATTGAATACATGGAGCATGCGAATCGTACTTTTTCCTAAATCTAGAATCGAATCGAATTATACAAATCGAGAGCGGTGCCATAACAGAGGTTTTTTTTACCTCCACTTGACCGTTCTCGTCGTCGCAGGGTTACCACCTGTCCCGGGTTTGATCGGGACAGCCCGTCAATTGGCATGCGTTCGAGTGGGCAGGTGTTAGAATGTGGCAACTATATTCAATCCTCTCCTGCATCTTCCTCTCTTCACGCGACACCCTCCTTGCAGCAGCAGCCCCCCCCCCCAACAATCTCGCCAGCTGCCCGTGCCCCGAGGAGGTGCTTTGAATACGAGGAAGAATCGTGCACACGCATGGAGCACGCGACGTGCACCGATCCCCACCCTCGTGTTTGATGGAGCTGCCCCCCCCCTCCTTCACGTGTGACCGGCATCTCATCTGAAAGAGGAGGGGGGGGGGACCTCGCCCCCAATGGCAGATGTCCCTGTGTGGCACACGTTGACTGAGCACCTCGGCCGACAATGGGGCATTCGTTTGACAGAGCGGGTGGGTGGCATGGGCAATGATTCTATCATTGTGTGCAGGCATCCTAAACGAGTGATTTTCTAATTTGGCAAAACTTGTAACCGTTACTTGGGCAAAACGATGATGGCCTTAAACGCCCACTGGGTGGTTAGAGCACGCGGCGTGAGAGTGCGCGACGTTTAAACGCGCTGTTAAGAGCGCTCGGTGTTCGAACATACGGTATTAACCAGGGCTGACTACTGGGTTCAAACCCCCGAGCCTCGGCGGCACCGCCCCAGTTGATTTGTACGCAAATTCAATATCCGTGCCACATACAAATATATATATAGACTAAAACATGTCAATCACCCAAGATGAACCCTCCTGCAAACTGCTCAAGACTGTCGTGTTTGTGTATTGTTTGTCGTTGTTGTGAATTGCTGACCCACGCCTACTCGACACCTGTGAAAAAAAAGAGCTCCATAGCTCTTCCATAGCTCATCGGATTCCTCCAGGATAAATGGACAGTATTGGCGGTACGCCGGTGCGGCATAACACACCGGTCCTCATAAAACCGTCTAAAATCTCTGTCTGAACTGACGTTCAGCTTCCGACTGCTTCGACATTACGATAACTGATTTTGACGCAGCACCACCACCCCGCAAGATTTAATGATTGGGGTTTGCCAATTGCGGAAAAATTTATTATTGCGGATTTTTTTTGTTGCTAAATACCGTGCACCACCGGTGCACCGCCAATACGTTCAAATACATATTCTGAGAGAGTACAGTCATGCCAACGAACGTTCCAAGGGGAGCATTATTGAGTCTCAAGACTTTTTCCGAAGGGTCTTGCCATTGATATGTTCGGCCAATTCCATTTTAAGAGGGGGAAACACTAGACGGGCATATCCTGGCACATGTATGTACTGTATGCACGTACGTTGTTGGAACTTCTTTTGCATCATACGTAGCCAAACGTGCCAATCGGAGGTGTGGGTGAAGGACAGAAAACTAAACACAAAAAGCAGCTGAATTGAGTTTGACAAATCCATGTGACCCACCATCCGGCACCTCCAAAAGCACCGGAGCACAGTGCGTCTGCAGTGGTTTGATTCTTTTTTGGCATTTTTTCGCAAAATGTGAACCGTTAAACACTGAAACTAATGACAAATCCGATCACAAGGGAGAAATTCCGGTCGAACGCAAACAGAGTTCAGGAGACCGCGCCGCAGGTGGGCACATTGCACAAAATCAAAAGCGCGAGCGAAGGAGGCGTGCCGTGGGTACGAACGTCAACAGCAGTTTATTGTCTCACTCGGCACATGGCAATCGCGATCGACAAGAGGAAAAATAATTTAATCACACGGTTGTGGCCCTCGCTGTTACGGACCGCCAATCGCATGCGCGCGCCTGCTGGACGCGTGGCCACGCGCGCGCGGCTACTGCGATTTTACGCGGATCCACTCGAGGAACTTGGTGACACGGCCGTAGACGCCGGGTTTGTTGGCTCTGGCGCAGGCGTCGCCCCAGCTGGTGATGCCCGAGAGGAACCAGCGGCCGTTGGAGTCCTGGCAAACCATGGGGCCTCCGGAGTCTCCCTGCGGCACGGACGAGACGGCGTTCATGATAACTTTGCTCAAATCTTGACTTTAAACTTTCGTGACTGCAGGAATTCATAGGTTTATTTGAACCTATCTACGTGACTTTACCGAAAGACCCAAGAACTTTGCTCTGGCCATATGAGTCTTGAACGGATCGCTACAGAAGGATACTGCTGCAACTAAGCTGGACCAAAATAGTGACCAACGTAGAAGAAAAAGGTTGTACATAGAATGAATATCTGATGATGATGCAGGCAGTGATAAGAAGGAAATTGGCACTATTTGGACACATATATAGTAGGATGGACAAAAACAAGAAAATGAACAGTGTGTTGTTGTTGTTTGGAAAAATGCAAGGAACCGGAAAGAGAGGAAGACTTCAACAGAGAATGCCTTGACGACGACATCATAAGAGATTGGTGCCAGAAATATGTGGCACTACTTGAGAATATTGGCACAAGAGAAAGTGGAAGCAAATCACGAAATGTGCATTGGACACCTACGGCTATCTGCCCATGGATCGTGATGAAGACGAGTCTTGAACTTGGTTTCTATTACATCTTCGGCACAGCGCGTTCAGGCGCCACCCAGAAGCCCCTTTCTATGCCTTTTATTATCTGCCCAATCCTTTCTGGAACTTTCCATGATTCTCCACCAATCCCATAAATGTCTCCTATAACGGTGTATCCCAACCGACCCCTCATTTCCATTAAGTGTTCACGGACGACCAATCCGATGTGAATGGCTCTGCACCTTCATATCCGATTGGGGGTACCTTACGTCATCGGCTCTTCCCCCCGTGATAGGTCGTCACCCAAAGAGAGTCGGGCGCGCTATTTGAAACTCATTAGCTGGTGAGCATATATTTATTTCCGAATGAGGTATGGCTTTCCTCGGCACCCCTTACAAAACGTATTCCCGCTTCTCTATCGCACGGCCTGCCTGTACGACGCCCCGCTGCCCTCCGGTACAAAGCACGTGTGCGCACTGGGCTCCTGCCGCCTCGCAACGAGTGCCGCTCAATCTCAAACGGCCTTCTGCTTGTCGAACCCGCCCGTCGCCGCTCGAACCACGTCGCTTCTCCGGCGTGGCTCTCATTTGTCTCGAACTCGCTCCCCCCCCATGTCCTCGCTCACCTCAAATCAGAATCTGAATATTTCCTCCTCTCTTTCTTTGATTAATTCTCCCGTACCTCTCAATGTCATCTTTTAGTTAAACTTGTGCGCGTAAAAAATGTCATAATTAACGAATTAACGGAAGTTACAACTGTAACAGTGCTGTTTGTTGCTAGCCACGTGTCGTTTTGGGCCCTTTGGCGTGCACTTGGTGACCGTGGGAGAGAGGAAACCAACCCCTGAGGATTGTACGTATGTATGTTGAACTTCTTTCGCACCGTACGTAGCCAACCTTGCTAATCGGGGGTGCGGTTGGCACCCGGCTCGGGATGGGGGTGGGGTGGGGGGTGGGGGCCTGGGTGGCATCTCACTTGGCAGGTGTCGATTTGACCCTCGGGATATCCGGCGCACAGCATGCGATTGGTGATCTGGTCCGCCGAATACGCCCCGGCGCCCGGCAGGACACAGTGGCTCATTATCGCCACCGCGGCTTCCTGGAGTACGTTGGGCAGGTCACCTGCGGAGCGGGGGGGACAAGGACGTACGCCAAGGATCGGGCCGTATCCACCGTTCTTCACATTGCATTCGTGCAGTGCCGTCCATGAGCAGAGACTGGGTAGAAAGCACACTTACAGGCAGCGTGGGAGCCATCCGGTTACGAGGTTATGTTTAGGCAAGAGCCACCATTTAACGGTTATCGCGTGTGGATCGGTCAGGTGGTTGGCGCAATCCACATATAAATAATAATATTAGTATATTACCATTATGTGGCTGAACCTAGAAGCGTGCTGCCTCAAGGGCGCCACGGTGGCGAGATGTTAAATACCTCGCTTGGTATACAGGAGATCATGGGTTTGATCCTGACCCTGATGCATGTATATTTGGAGTTTGCGTGTCTCTCTCTCCCCATAGTCACGTTGATTTTTCTCTGACTCCTCCGGTTTTTTGCCTCCACATTTAGAAACATGCGTTCAGAATATGCAGCTGCCTTACATTTCCATGTGATGATAAGCCACTTTGTTGAGCTATCATTTGTGGTCCCTTCTGAAAAAAGAGTTACGTAGCCCACTGAGCATACCTGGTAAAATAAAAAATAGTTTAGTACTGTATAGCTTAGTTCCTCCACTAGCTGATCACACAACGTGGAGACACTGATCCTTTGTGCACTCACCACCGTAACTCAGAGTGCCCCAGCCGGAAATGAAGCACGATTTCCCCGGGTAGGGAAACCTCTGAAAGCGGGCCGGCAGGCAAACGGGCTGGACGTAATCGGTGAAGGAGACGCTGTCAGACAGCTCCATGAGAGCGATATCGTAGTCGTGGCTGGTTGTGTTGTAGCGCTCGTGGACGATGACCCTGCTCACGTTCCTGGCCACCACGGTGGAGGAATTGAGATCGCTGCTGGGAATGAAGGCCCAGGTAGACCGTCCAGCTTCCCGCTTGGCTACTACTGTAATGACACGAGAGGACACGTGGGCGCTTTGTGGATAAAGCCTCTCTTGGTGTTCGGCTGTTTCTCCCAACAGTCCCTGAAAGATTTCCGGTGGCGGACGCGAACGCCTACTTGGCGGTGATTTTTTTATGCAACACCTGTGGAGCTGTCTGTCAACATGCCGCTCTTATATCTTCAATATGCATGGCATCACGAAAAGAAGGATGAAATAAGCAGGGCATGTATTAAGGATGTAGACAACAAACCGGCAAAGATAATTTACAATGTAAATCTCTGGGTCTCCGTGTGAATCTCTGGGTCTCTGTGTGAGTCGTAATGATGGAAGATGAGAGGCTGGCAAAGTTGCTATACGAGGGGATACATTCTGGCGAAAGACCACACGGACGATTGAAGGCGTGTGGATGAGACGGACAGGAGAGACGTGGTGGGGAATGTCTGGACTCGGCGGCACACACGGGAGAACAGCCGGCAGAAGCAGAAACCGCATGCATTGCGGTTCCTGTTGTGTGTGCTCTGTGCACCGCTGCCAACGCAGCAGCAGCAGTAGCACCATTTGTAAAAACATTCAACCGGATCGCACTCGAGTGGGTGGCAGAGGATCGACAGCACTGGCGGAGCCGAACTGGGGCAGCAGTAGTCAGACACACTCCAATTACAGAAAATCGCTCCCTGAACCCCTTTGCATCCGATTAAAAAAATCACGTAGTCCGTCCGCGCGTGTCAAGAGTGCAGAGCCGAGCTCATCCAGCGGAGGAAGGCAGGCGGGGGGGGGGGGGGGGGAATGCTTACGCTCCGAAGCAGTGAGCGGCGCTCACGACCCAGCGATTGGAGAGAAGGGACCCCCCGCACTGGAATTTGCCATTGTAGTAGAGGATGGCCTGCCAAGGCCACGCTCCTGGCCTCGCCTCAGTGCCTCCCACTATCCGATTCCTGCTCACGCGTTCCTTCATGGGAGCCCAGCCGCACGCTGAAAGACAACATCGGTAAAATGTGGCCAGACACAACTGCCACGACGTTTCTATCTCACCCTTCATCAGAGAACCACTTCTCACAAATAAGCCTACACGCCCTCCAGTAAACTGCCTGTAAAAACAAGCACATTCTCATAGTGAACTTGAGCGAATAGTAACATTGCATGAGTGTGCATACCTTTAGAAGCCTGCAGTGGAGAGACTTTGTAAAAATCAAACCCAAAGCCTTGGCCTGCGGGATAGAGGGCGGTGCAGGATTAAGGGTCGCGATGGAATGGCTGGAGCCGCACCGCCAACGTCAACTCGTGTTCATCCACACGGAACACAGCCGTGATGTTGCGCAGTGCCACACCGACCAGCATCGATCTTAACCAATTACGGTGGCATCGAGGTGCAGCTATAAGACAGATAATGACAACAAAGTGATAGGCCCTAACGATGAACTGATAACCACGATTATCTCCGAAACAGAGCTACGACAGACGCCGTGGGCAACTCTGGCACACCGCGAGCAAAGCCGGAACACGTCACGGACAAAGCCAGTACATGCTGGGGGCAAAGCCGAGACACGCAACAGGCAACGCTGGGATATCCCGTGAGGAACGCCGGGACACGCCGCGGGAAACGCCGGGACACTTCGCGGGCAACGCCGGCAGACGCCATAGGCAACGCAGGGACACCATGAGCAACGCCAGCACACGCCACAATGTTATTAACTTCGATGCAAAGGCGAAGACGCGGCCCACCCCTACTAGGCTACCTGGCGCGAGGGTGCCCTTGACTTTGAACACGACGGTCATATTGCTGGAGAGGGAGCGAGCACCGGGCGGGAGCCTCTGGCCGCAGAAGACACCGAGGGCGTTCCCGCGCTGCGTGGCGGCGCCGCCGCTGTAAAGGGATAGCGAGGACGCCTCGCACAGCTCGTCCTCGGAGAGGCTGCGCACGCCGCCAGACAACGTGATGCACGCACGCCACACGCACGCCATGCACATCCACGCCACACACACATACACCACACACACGTCACACATGTACACAGGTTTAGCCACCGGCCGCTATATATTTTTCTGTAACATAAATACAATTGTTTATGATGCATAGGCACGGCGTGCAGTGTAGTGACATCGTGGATACCAGAGGGGTGTGGGTTTAATACTGGCCCTAGAGGGGCCCGGTGAGCGCTGAGTGATAGCGCTGGATGGCACCGCGCTTTACGTGCAGTGCCAATCCAACAGGACAGGGTGTGTGGGTGCCAGCCGAAGGATGAGGTTAATCGAGGCCATGGCACTCTGGTTGACCCGGGAGGACACGTGACCAGTGAAGTCTACTAAGGGGCCCCAGGAGGGGGCTGGTCACGTGATTGGGATCCAGATCCTTCCCAAGGATTCTGTAATGTGGACGTGGCCAAGGGCGGAGCCGGCCATGCCACAGAGAGTATAAGCCGGGTCCCGAGAGGGACCAGGGTTGTTGTTTATCCTGGAAGAAACCCTTCGTCTACGTTCTCCGTTCAATGAGTCTCCAACACGTGGACCCGGGCCGAAGCTGTTGGTCCCGGTCCGTAGTAGCAGTTACATTGTGATTAGTGTAGTTAGCCTGGTGGTCACCACCATCGGTTGTTATTCTGTTAAGGGGGAAGTTACCCCGTGTGTTGGAACTGAATAAATGTGTTGCCTCCAAGTCTGCGTCTGCGACTCAGTTTAACCCATTACATATGTAACATATATTCTTTGGGTCTTTCGGTAAAGTCACGTAAATAGGTAATTTTTTAATCAAAATTTAAAAAACCACGATGTATCGATCACAACACAAGCGGTCGTCTTCAGGTGGAAATAAAATTTATAAAAAAACAACACGTATGAATATATAGATTTTCTTCTGTAAATGGGAACTTACTTGAAAAAGCGGAAGTGCAACTTGACGAGGAAGCCGTACGGAACGTCGATGGTGATGGTGCAGAAGCCCGTCGTGAAGGAGCTCAGCTGGGCAGAGGAGGAGCTGCTCACGCTGCCCGAGTCTCCGTACAGACTCAGGGAACATCTGCGAAACGCTGCACGCAGAGAGAGAGAGAGAAGCGCTTCCGAATCCTTTCGGAAAACATCAAGGAAACGTGAAACCTTCTTCAGTCCAATCACGCAAGCACATTCCGACCTCCTTAAATCCAATTACAAAGACAAAGATCCCCCGTATAGCCTTAACAAACTGTTGGGACAAATGCTGTTAGCGAGCAACTATGAAGGCCGGTACGGCACACGAGGGGATGGGTGGCCAATACCACGCCTGGCCGCCTTTGTCTCCCTAGTGGTGATGTTTACACACTGCACTAAGTACTCATTTGAGGCTGAGTCGACCTAGGGAACGCCCAGCACTGGTTTAGATAATCGTCACTGGTGTTGGCCGTGAGTGGGCAATTGAACTCGGGTTACCGAGTTCATAGCGCAACGTGCTAATCGCTTCACTACCACTCCCCACCTTATTAAATCCAATTACAGGCACTCCTTGACATACGCGATAGACGCGTTCCTGGAAAAACGCGCGTATCTCAAAAGCTATTTTCTCATAAGAAATAATAGTAAAGGAGAGGGTTAGGGGATTTCACTCACACTCGCAGACATAATAGCCTATATTATCCAATTCTATATCAATACAATACATGTACACAATACAATACTCGTCCTTAATTCTTCACCACCTGTGCTCTCTTGCTACAGTTACCTCTCATGTATTATCCGTTCATCACCGGTGCCCCTTCTTCACCGGATGTTAGACATCCGTTCACCTGTGGTCTTAATTATCCTTTCACACTAATTATCGTACCGCACTGGCTGCTGGCAACGCCATTGGGTGGCGGTGCCAGGCTGGGGGTGGCGTGTATCTTGCGTTGCGGATGACGTTATTACGAAAATTGCCTCACGTATGTCAATAAAAGGTCTAAATAGAAAGCACGCGCTATTCCAAAATGGCGTACCACAAAAGTGCGTAAACCGGGGATTGCCTGTACACAATCACTCATCTTGAACTTGCTGGACTTCATCCTGACCATCTGAGGATGCGTAGGCGCAGTTTAAACCAAAACATAATTTATCCAAAAACAGAATTGAGCGGCAACGATACATTTTCTGCCGCCTTAAACCGGGGAGCGAGCTGAAACGACTGCGATCGGGCATAATGTTGGCACATAATGTACATGCATAATGTACATAAATTATGTATGTTGATTAACTGTGAATAACACCAACCAATAACCGATATTCATTGTAATTTCTAGGACTACATTAACTCCGCCCCTCTGTACTTCACAAGTGACGACATCACATTCACCTCCTCTATTTAAGACCGAAGCAGGAGGATTTCTCCACAATTCTGGCTGTCGCCTGATGAGGCTGGTTGTTGTAATTACCGGTGAAACGTCATAGTACTTGAATTGTACATTTTGTGGGTTTACTCTCCAACACACAACCGGTGTGCTGTACTAGTAACCAATTGGCACGTTTTGCTTATGCGTTAAACCTTACTCATTGGCCTGTATCGAGTTGGTGGTGGGTTTAACGAGACATTTATATTTTCGAGATCTAATCCCCAAAAAATCTCTTATGGATAAGATTGGTCGCGAAAGCCCTACTACTACTATGTGTCAGAGCGTTTGCTTGTCCATGGTGCTGGGTGGCAGTGGCGGCGGTGGTGGTAAGTCTGCCAATCGTTACGTGGCGGCGGTAGCGGCCTAACACCACCAGGCCAACGAGGAGATGGCCACGGCACTGTATAAGCGGAGCGGCATTGCTTAGGAGTGGCCCGGTGGAGGAGCGGCTCTCACTCTCGTAGCGCGCGGAGAAGCCTGAGAACGTCTCGTAGGCGTTGCTGGTGAAGGCGACGAGAAGGGTGCTCCCCGTCGAGTAGACGTCGCCGGGCGTGGAGAGGCCAGTGAACGTGCCCAGGAGAGGTGACCCATCCGAGTCGCCATCGTACACCATCACGAAGTCGTAGTTCGTCTCGAGGCTGTGGGAGATATGCGCAGCTTCGGGCTCGCCTCCTCATGGCACGTCAATGCAGCATCGCAGCAATGGGGGGGGCTTGGGGGGGAGACGTTTCCGCGGTGCGCAGACCCTTCTCCAATTAGCACGACATTCTTGCCAGGTACGTAACTGTAATAATGGTAGATTCAGAGACAGACCTTTCATCTCTCTCCATGGAACAAAACTAAACTCAGTTTTAGGCCATCGGCTGAATCGTTTGCCGGACCGGTGTCTCACAGCAACGTATGTTAAAGCAAGCAAACTCTGCAGCGATTGTTTAACCTTCGGGGGTCTCACTGGCAAGCCCGGCCTTGGTACCTGAAGTTGGTGAAGGAGAGCTGGATGTTGTGGTCGTCCACTGCGCGTATCAGCCATGTGCAGCTCTCGTCATTCTCGTAGTTACTCGGGAAGTTGAACGACTGGACCACACCGCTGGGCCCCATCAGCTCCTCCGCGCAGGGGATTTCTGTGACGTCATTCGTAAGTAAAAATGTTGTCTAGTGGTGCACACGTTGAACTTAAAAAGAGGCGCATTCAGAGGTGCAGGTAAATCAATTGAAGAGGGCGGGGGTGGGGAGAGTCTTCAGATCCTGACAGAAACGACGACCCTGCAACCAATGTGCAGCGCAATGAGAGAGAAGGAGGGGGGAGTGTGTTGCACACGACTGGAGCTGTGACAGGGAACTCTATGTGAGTTTATGGGTCTCTGTGAGAGTCTATGGGTCTCTGTGGGAGTCTATGGGTCTCTGTGTGAGTCTATGGGTCTCTGTGTGAGTCTATGGGTCTCTGTGAGTCTATCAAGGGAATAAGTACCAGGACACTGGAGCTGCGACAGAGAAGTGACTTTGGCTGTGTCTAATTCGCGAGACGACGGTCTCAACGAGGAGGCCAATTAAACATCCGTGACTGCATGCACATAAAAAAATACCTGCAGTGTGGTGAGGGAGTGAAGGTGTTGTTGTGACCTGTGGTGTGGTCAGTGGGTGAGTGAGCAGGTGAGCGGTTGAGTGGGTGAGTTGTTGTGATCTGCAGTGTGGTGAGTGAGTGAGTGGTTGAGTGGGGGTGTTGTTGTGACCTGCAGTGTGGTGAGTGAGTGGGTGAGTGAGTGAGTGGGTGAGTGAGTGGGTGAGTGGGGGTGTTGTTGCGACCTGCAGTGTGGTGAGTGAGTGGGTGAGTGAGTGAGTGAGTGGGTGAGTGAGTGGTTGAGTGGGGGTGTTGTTGTGACCTGCAGTGTGGTGAGTGAGTGGGTGAGTGAGTGAGTGAGTGGGTGAGTGAGTGGGTGAGTGGGGGTGTTGTTGCGACCTGCGTCGAGGATGATGAACTCGGGCTACAGTGGATGAGACGAAACACTATGGGTGAATGAATCGACGGGTGAAGTTCAGGGTAACGGTAACCATGGTGGTAGCGATAAAAAAGTGACAAGCAGGCTACTGACCAGCCAGCGGTGAGCGAGCAGCTGGAGTGAATCTGTGGCTGCTGGATCATCAATCACCCCGACTGCTCTACGGTGAACTCTACGGAGTGCAGTGAGGCAGGAGCTAGGTGCTGCACCGAGCTCTGGCCTCACTAAACCATTTTTATTTTATTTTACCAGGTATATAGCTTTTCTTCAAAAGCGACCTGGCCACAAATGATAGCTCAACGAAGTGGCTCATCATCATGTGGATATTTATAGCAGCCAAATACTCTAAACGCTTGACATCGATTCTAAATGTGGAGGGAAAAACTGGAGGACCCGGAGAAAAATCCACACAACCACGGGTAGAACACGCAAACTCAAAATATACAGACATCAGGGTCGGGATCAAACCCACGTCTCCCTGCATACTCGGCAAAACAGTTAACATCTCGCCACAAATGATAGATTCACGAAGTGGCTTGTAAAATTTTTCGTAGCAAAATGATCTAAATAATCTGCATCAGCAGCAACTGCAGCGATTGTTCAGAGTTATAGCCCTCACCCGTGAACGTCGCGTTCAGCGTGTAATTGTGGCTCCGGAACGCGGGGAGGCTGATCCCGACGACGGTTCCGTCCAGTGCCGTGAGGGCCAGAGACCCCGGGCGGCACAACACGCGCACCGGCGTCACCTTGCTGGGCAGATCGGTGAGCGCTCGGGAGTGCAGCACGGCGACAGCGACGGCGGCGCCCTCCTCCTGGCATGAATCCGCGACACCGCCGCTGCCGTTGCGCTCCGTCGTGCTGCAGAGGTGAAGGGGTTGGGGGGACGCGGCGTCATCTCACGAAGCTCCGTCACACCCTGCGACGCCACGTGGCCGATCGTCGGCGCCGGTTGACTACGCTTTGCACGTAGCAGCCACAAAACTCCCTTCTTTGTACGTACTGTACGTATGCTGAACTTCTTTAGCACCGTACGTAGCCAATCATGCTAATCCCTCCTTGACGCACCCTTCCCGTGAACGTTGAGGAGAAGCCACACCCCTGGCTCGCACGCGCCCCACTGTCATTGACAAACGTTGTTGTTGGTTGCCAACGCAGTAGCAGCAGCACCCATTGCCGGATGATTCCGAAACACCTGGCAATGATCACGCTCTGTCCAGGGGGGCTGGGTGTACCGTGCTCCGCGCGTTTTGTCGATGCGAGAGAGGCGAACCTGCTCAAGGTCAGGGAGAGGCGAATCCTCTTTTGGGGGGCGGCGCTGATGAACCACACGCAGGCGTCGTTGTCGCTTTCCAAAACCCGCGGCAATTCGAGGCTTCCCGCAGGGTCGCTCAGCTGACGGTAGCACGGGCCGGGAGCTGACGGTCAGTCAAAGAGATGAACAATCTAAATTGCGCGCGCACACGAACACTGATCACACTAGTGACGATTACTGTGATTGGACATTTTACAGATTTTACTTTTGCCGTGGAGACACGAGGAGTGAAAATGGCCATGCAGAGGGTCTGGACTATGTGTAGGGTGCAAAATGGAATATGTAGACATTTAAAGAAAGGAGTTCAAGGTCTAACTCACTGATATGTGATTTATACAGCGCACCACTCACACTGCGGTCGCTTTTGGCGAGCCATCAAACAAAAGACGGTCACCGCCATTGCGCGGTACTTTCAGATGCGCTTCTGTGGCTGTCTGGAACGCTCTTCCTTCTGATATTAGGAAGTTAGTTGAGCTATGCACTTTCAAATCATCTAGAATGAAAACTCACTCCTTTAGAGCTGCTTTTGTGTTCAGTTTTGTTGTCCTTTCCCCCCCCCGCACCTCCAATTAGCATGGTTGGCTATGTACGGTGCAAAATAAGTTCAACATACATACATAGCACGTAAAATAAGCCAACCCTTCGCAAACCCTTAACGAATAAAACTGAATAAAGCAAAAACATTTGATAAAAGGAACACCACCGTAAGACAGACATTGGCGAGCAACAACTCGAGTAGCTCTGGGGCAATGAAAACCATCGCCAGCGACCAAATGAGACTGCACATGGCTCTGTTATAGAGGTGAGGTGGCTCGAGGGGGAAGAGACACCGCGCCTGGCACCGCCGAGGGAGAGGTGGGGGGGAGACTGCGTTGTTCCAGTTTTGGGTTTTCACTTCATTTGGCTGAAATGTTTAACTTTTGAGCAAAAATAATAATAATTTGCTTTTCATGTCAATAAAAGTAATCCCATTAACATTTCACGCTTTTCATCAAGGATATCAAAGTGCTGTACAGGACACAGCAGCAGCAGACTCTAAGCATAAAAATAATTATATTATAAATACATTTTAAGAATCCAGTTACTGAATTACCTCAAAGTTTAATAAGCGTATAAATAGGATTTGAGGCGCATTTTAAAAATGCCCACAGACTCGGTGATCCCTGATATTTTGTGGAAGAGCGTTCCATAGCCTGGGGCCTACACGGGGAAAAATCTTGGTCACCCATAGACCGAAGCCTCGACCTGGGAATGCATAGAAGAACTGCATCCCCACATCTTAGAGACCAAGTGATAAACATCTCTCTCATTGTAGCAGGGTGAGGGGGGTAATTGCGCCCCTAGCGTATGGATTACAAAGGCAAGTGCAGTGGACATGTGCAGTGGACACCTACGGGGCTATCTGCTCATGGCTCATGATGATGATGAAAAAGGAAAATCGGGGAGGGGGGTGAGGGTATTTCTCAGCGCACACCTGGGGGGCATGCTCCATCGGTCAGACGAACGTTATCCAGCTCCGCGGCGTAGAGCGGTTGGACGTGCGAGTCGGCCACAAACTCCAACTGCGAACAGAGGTCAGGTGCCAATCGTCTTTGCCGCCGCCGTCGCCGCGTGATCATCCTCGTCATCGTAATCGGCGTCATCGCGTTGCGTGTGTTACAATCGGAATGTTTATTTATCCCTGGGGAAGGAATCCGATGAGCTATGAAGCTCTATTTTCTTCCACCATTGGAACCTCCTTTGCCAGTAGCAAAATATGATAATTGTTTTTTTACCCTTTTATCTGGCAACAAAACTGACACCTTTTTTTACAAGGAGTCATGTTTGCATTGACCACAATACCTGCGGTTGGAATGCAAACAAAAAACACAACTCTGATAATGATATGCACTGTCCTTGATATTGATTGGTCCACACCCGAGACAGCTTTTCTTAGAGCCTAGTCTCACATGGTGTTGGACCAGATGACGCCAAAAGGTGCACAACTCAAGGACAATGCACCATCAGATCCTTACCCCGAGCTCTCATACTCTGATGGTGCATTGTCTTTGAGTTGTGCGCCTTTTGGCGTCATCTGGTCCAACACCATGTGAGACTAGGCTCTAAGAAAAGCTGTCTCGGGTGTGGACCAATCAATTTTAAGGACAGTGCATACATTATCAGAGTTGTGTTTTTTGTTTGCATTCCGACCGCAGGTATTGTGGTCAATGCAAACATGACTCCTTGTAAAAAAGGTGTCAGTTTTGTTGCCAGATAAAAGGGTAAAAAAACAATTATCTCTTTTTCCTTGTTAACAGATGTCCAATATCGGGGGCGGGTCAATGAGTCACATAACACGGTTGGTTGTAATGGAGGTTTTTGGGTTAGATCACGTAAATATAAATGTGTCGTCAAATCTGGCTGTAGCCTGATGATACTAGTTGTATTTACTGGAGAAACGTCGGACTCGAATTGTAAATGTTGTGCGTTTCCTCTCCAACACACCGGTGTGCTGAACTAGTTACGAACTGGCACGTTTGGTTTACGTGACAATCCTTACTAACTGGCTGTGTCGGGTGGTGGCGGGTTTAACGACACATTTATATTTACGCGATCTAACCCAAAAACCTCTATTATCGACACGGTTGGCTACGTATGGTGTGAAAGAAGTTCAACATACGCACGTACACGTGACCACCATCTTGCATGTACATAGTGTATTACTCCGCTTATTTACCCAGCAACGCCTCGCTGAGTCTCATAACTCTTTTTTCTTTATCCAGGAGGGTTATGCCGTGTTCTCACAGTAGGGGGGCAATGATGTTGCCGCTGTGTGTGATCCCAATTGAGTAATTAACAGGTAATTTTTCATTGGGATGTTGAGGCCAGCACCAGTTGCATGCACTGTGAGTGATTGTTAATTTGGCTATGGGAGTAGGAAATGAGAAAGTGCCGGGGGCAAAGCCACGCAGGACAGCGGAGAGGTAACAAACTCCACACAGATGCTCTCAGCCTAGCGTTTCGTGATGAGCACATACAAAGCCATACACACACAGCAGCAGTATTGTGAACAACCCCCCACGCCCGTACCAGGCAGTGTGTACCTGGAAGTGCGTACCTGGTAGTGCATGTCGCTGATATTGACGAGCCCGGTGCCCCAGTGCTCGCGAATGCCAGGCAAGGGGAAGGCCTCCCATAGCCGAGAGCGCTGCGAGGAGCTGCCGTCCGTCGCGTACAAGCCCAGGGAGCCGAGGGCCCCGCTGATTCGGAACCAGAAGCTCAGGCACTGGGAGCCGCTTGTGTTCACCACGGGAGGGCTGAGCAGACTCCACGTAGACTGGGTGTCAGGGCTGATGAGCCCAACGAAAGAGCCGCCTTGCATGGAAGGAATACCGCACGACCGCGGGCGTGAGTCTCCCGGACACTTTGTTTGGCCACTGTGGCTTTTTGTACTTTGCACTCCTATCTGTTTTTGTATTGTTTGTGTGTAACATTCTTACCTGCCCCAACTGGACATCTGCGAAAACGATCTTTATAACTCATTGGATTCCTCCAGTATGATTCTGATATTCTGATTCCCACTAATCAGGCACAACGCAAGCCCAAACCCGCCGGGGCAGGTGGTGGGGACCGTTGCCACCTCTCCTGTTTAGACCCAGAGAGTCTAGGATAATCAGCTGTGTTCGCGTGACCGAATTTTGCATTTTTACTCAGTTTATTTGACTTCTAGACTGAAATCTGGTGGCACCTGTCCCTGTTCGACACAAGATGACTCAGCATTGGCCTGCAAGTGGGCAAAAATGTGTGAGTAGGGGGAGATGATTGCTACGTGTATTCCGTTTCAAATAATTTGCAGGTTTGATTTTTTTTCCGAATTTGGCGAAATCTGGACCCATGGCGCACCTCCAATTAGCATGGTTGGCTACGTACGGTGCGAAAGATTTAATCATACACATATATACAAACATACGCACAATGGCCTACTTTTTCAAATGACACGATGTGACCTTTAACCTCCACAGGGAAGCAGACAGCGCATATTTTATCAAAACACATGGCCACAGTGCAAACTAGGTGGCCTGCTCAATTCAAACCGTGAACCTCTGCGGCAAAGGGCGACCATGACACCGCTGGGCCATGTCACCGGATAAGCATCGCGCGGCAGAATTCGCACACTTTCTTCATGACGGAACATGCTTGGGCGCCATGCCGGGAAATCGCTCATGCTCTGCTGCCTGTGTAAGAGGCATGAAGGGCTCCTACACATGCAGCCACACACTTCCTACCACACGCAGCCACACACTTCCTACCACACGCAGCTTGCCGCGCGCAGCGTGCCACGCGCAGCGTGCCAGGGATGACCGTTACAAATCACAAGGCACGAGTTCTCTACGGCAAGGGGAAACCAAGATGCTCACTGGATGGGTAGAGGTCGCCGTAGGGATTCGTGGATTGTCGGTGCTTGTAGATCCCCCAGTGGAACTGATCTTCATCCACCGGTGTCCATCCACAGAAGCCTTGCTCAAAGTCACAGTCTAAGGACGTGCGCTTCTCTGGGAACAAAGTGCACGCATGTTCAACATTTAGCTTGCTTTCAATACTCATGTCGTGACAACTTGACTTGAATGGCCCTGTCGGGGCTGACGTGGGAACGGAAAGTTTTGTTAAGGACTTTCAATTTAGCGGCCAGGAAAGCCATACAGAGCACGTGGAAGAATCACAACGCCCCCCCCCCCCCCCGCCATACTCAATGACTGAATTCATTAGGCCCAATATCAGCACTGGAGAAGCTGAGCTATATGTTCAGATGCAAGGAAGAAAAAGTAGATGGGAACATGCGGTCCATTCCTAAATCCAGTCTTAAACACCTGAACCTTAGACCAATTTTAAACCCCTGAACCCAGAACAGCAATGACCCCCCCCCCACCCCCAAAGATAATCTGAACCGCCCCCCCTCCGCCTGCTGTGATGAGTCCAGTGCGCCTGATACCATAGATGCCCCTGGCACTACCACCCAGGATGTCAGAATATTGCAATGTAAGATGTGAGGATGTGGAATAAAATATTTTATAGAGATAATTTTTTTTTTACATCGAACACCCCCCCCCCCGCCCCCCTTCCCCCTAAAAGAAAACTAACAATGATTCGACACCATCACGTGTGTGGAAGAGCAGAGGAATATATTTATTGCTTGGACGAAAAAAAAAACGAACGAACCTGCTGCTTGGTAGGTGACCTGGAATCGGTCGTAGGTGACGAGCACCACCGCGGGTCCGGAAGCGAGGGCGCTTACGGAGTCGCAGTTGGAGCCGGCGCCATGGCTGCCCAGCAGTGGCGCTGCGATGGACTGCCCGTCGTGGATCTCGTAAGACCTGGCGGAGGATGAGACCCGGTCAATCGATCCCAGGGTTACGGTACGCATACTGAAGTCTTCCCACGTCATTTGCCGATTCGCTGTCTGTGATTGTGGCTACCCGCGAAACGCATCTGGATCTCTATGCGGACTCTGTTGAGGGAGAGAGAAAATTATGAGATAAAGTGATGTGCATCATCATCATAATTTATAAACTATTGTTTAATACTTTACTATTTATTTACTTTGTTCATTATAACCATATTTGTATTGATAATTTTCACGTAAATGGATTATTTTTAGATTTATTTAAGGGGATTCATAAAAAAAAATCGCGCTAATCGGAGGTGCGGGGGAAGGATAACAAACTACACACAAAAAGCAGGTTTAAAGAAATTAGTTTCCAATCTAAATTTAAAAGTGCACAGCTCCAGTGGCTTCCTAATATCGGAAGAGCGCTCCAGACGGCCGCAGAAGCACATCCGAAAGCGCCGCGTGATGCAGCGACCGTCCTTGTTCGATGACTCGCGCCCCAGCTTTGCCCGCCGCGGGGATGACTGGAGTTCGTGTAATGGTTTATGCTCGTTGACGAGATCAGCATGGTATTGTGGTTAATTTGTGGCCAGAACTTTGTGTGTAATGAGTGCAATCTTATGATTTATGCAGGAGAGGCACAGCTGGGAGAGCCCCCGATCGGTGCGAGCAAACTGAATGTAAATCTTCGCTCAGTTCGCCTTCCGATGGTAAATGTGCAAGACTCTGTGGAGGAGTAAACCCCTTCAGCGGGGATGTTCCAGCGCATATCTCGGGCACACCGTGGTCATGGCGACTCCGATGGTGGGTATGGCGTTATAGCGTGTGCTGCAGGAGATTGCCCTGTAAGGTAACCACGCGCCACCACCGTACCGGGGGGGGGGGGGGGGGGGAAGCTGTGAGCCCTGTGAGCCTTGTGAGCGCTGTGAGCGCTCCCCCCCCCCGCACACGGTGCCCATGGGGTGGGTTCTGGGGTCCGCGTGGGAATGCGGCCGTGAGCGAGTTTGGGCTTTTGTAAAAAAAGGAAACAAATAAATAAATGGAAATCCCCAGGTGGTGTCACCGACTGGTCACGGCACGCTACCCTGAATCATAGTCTGTAAAGTAAAAACAAAGAGCTTCATAGCTCATTGGATTCTTCCAGTCGAAATTAAGATTACGATTTTTTTCGTGTGTTTTTTGGGGGTTTAGGCTGCAAATGAATTGGAGCTCAACCATTACACAGTCCCACTTGGTGCCCTTCAGTGACGTTCCCTGCCAAATCCCGACACAATCAATCGTGCCGGTCCCACAGCCAATTGTTTGAGTGCCACGGTAGCGAGATGTTAACTTCCTTGCCTGATTACCAGGAGAGGTTGTGGGTTCGATCCTGACCCTGATGATGCCTGTATATTTAGATTTTGCATGTTCTCCCCATGGTCGTGTAGATTCTTCTCCGGGTCCTCGGTTTATCCCTCCAGATTTAGAATCAACATGCATTTACAGTATTTGGTTGCTATAAATTTCCACGTGATAAGCCACTTCGTTGAGCTATCATTTGTGGCCAGGTCGCTTCTGAAAAAGAGCTACGCAGTTCATTGGGGCCTTACCTGGTAAAATAATAAATCTTTTATAGTTTTTTGTTGTTGCAGAATTTACCCACAAAAATTGCCACTCAGAGAGACAACTTTGTCGAGGCTGGTCTCAATCAGCCAGTAGCAGGGGTCGAGGGTCGACGAGTTGGTGGAGAATGAACCGTCCGTTCCATTGAATGTTCTGCCACACGAGACTGCGGGGAGAGTGCATTCACAGGGCATGCATTACAAAACTTGGTTGTGAGCAATGGGTGGCATAGTTGAGGTGTCGTACATTTTACAGCCTTCATCACGATGCATTTGGGCGAGGCCACGTAGTGATCTATTATTATTACTATTATGCTTGTGTACTAAGGACCACCTCATAGCATTGTTGAACTTCCGCCACTGGCTCAGGGCTGTGAACAGGGGATGAGCACCGATGCCTCAATGGTGACTTCAGTGGAAAGTACCACGAACTTTATTGCTTTTGATTTGTAACGTACCGCGCCTAACGTAACAGCTACAATTGCTGCCGTTGTGTATCACGTATGAGCACATACGGCTGGCTAATTGTGATGGGAAAGAGGTGCACGAACCTGTACGGATCTGCCTGAAGTTCAAGTTGAATGCGCCAGTGGGGTTTTGTAGCTCTGACTTGAAGTGGATCAGCATGTTTCCCTGGGATTTCAAAATTTGGCTGGATTGTGTGTTCCTGCACAGCACGTCCAGTATGGGTGTGTGCACCCCATCGCCGTTGTACACCGTCACCGAATTGCCCAGACATCCCGGCCGGCGGTTCGGGCTTTCTGACCCATTTACTGCATTCACACTGTGGGAGACACACACATATTAATGTTCATGCGTATGTGCATACAAAAATGCAGAGATCCCGGCTAGCATGAACAGACTGTCGGGGCGAGTGCTACTAGTGAGCGCCTATGAAGGGCGGCATGGAACACGAGATCGGTAGGTGGCCAGTGCCATGCCTGACTGCTTTTGTCTCCCAGGTGGCAATGTTTTGACAATCCACCAGGTACTCATTTGAGGCAGAGTCGTTTTAGGGGAGACCCAGAACCAGTTCAAATAATTGTCACTGGTGTTGGCCATGAGTGGGAATCGAACTTGGGTCGCCGGGTTTGTAGTACAGCATGCTAAACGCTACATTACCCCTCCCCATACATACATATGTACACAAATACAGACATACGAGCTATTTTTAGCCATTATTGTAGAACATTAGCTCCTCGCTATCAAGGAACTTGTTCTTTTCAAACCGACCGGATTTCTTTTGCTGATTCGCATTACCCTGCTCACGGTTTTTTGAGTGCTTCTCTACTGGGCTGTCCGTGCCGCGAGGCCGAAGAATCAATTCCCAAACCTCACGGCGCACCGGGCGCAGTGCGGTTGGGTTTCAGAGAACGGCCGCGGATGAACGTGGGATAAACCCTGAGAGAGCGGCCGTTTTATCATCTACATACCAGGGCACGCACGGTATGTATGCATGCATGTTGAACTTCTTTTGCACCGTACGTAGCCAACCGTGCTAATCGAAGTTCCGGGGACTGTCCCCCCCCCACACTGTGAGATTGTGACACTGCAGTTAAAACCGCTGTCACGTTCGTTAACCCTCGGGCTAATACCATCGACTCTGGTCACTTAAGAACTCAGGGTGATCACAGACGACTGCCTGGATGTATGTGCATGTGCAATGTAGCTCTCAAGAGACACTGTCTTGTCTTCTGTATATGTATTATGAATAAAGTCCACTGACAACTCAGCAAGTAACCGCGAGTGACTGTACACTTGGGTAGTGAGACAACTCTACTCAGAGACAACGTAGCTTCTAGTCTCATGACAACTCGCAGACGATGGAGACGACCCGATCCAAGGCGACGACGACGACGGTTTGCCACACCAAACAGCCCACAGCTCCGGCTCGCGGTGGTTGTAAATCCTCGCTCGGTCCGGCCATGCCCTCATTCCCGAATTCTCCTCGCCGCCCTAATTACACTTTCTCGCCATTGGATCCCGTGCTCCCCCTTACGTGACCCTGTCAACGCTCGTCCCATCAATCATCATTAGCACGCCCATTAGTAACCATGGTCCTGGGGAACCAGACTGTCCCGCTATCTCTCCGCACTGTCTCTACACATGTGTGCATGTATGTTGGACTTCTTTTGCAACGTAGGTAGCCAACCACACTAATCGGAGGTGTGGGGGGAAAGACAACAAATTAAACACAAAAGGCAGTTTTAAAGAAATGAGTTTTAAATCTAGATGATTTAAAAGTGCGTAGCTCCCAGTGGCTTCCTAATATCGGAAGGAAGAGCGTTCCAGACGGACGCAGAAGCAGATCCAAAAGCGCACGATGATGCGACGACCATCTTTGTTCGATGACGAGACCAAATCGTCGAGTGTTAGCGGCAGGGCAGCGCAAGGAAGCAGCTGGGGACTCAGTGCCCTGCACCACCAAATGTCCCTTTGGCACCACCCCAAGTTGATTCTCCTCCTCCTCCCCCCCCACACACCAGCTCTGCTGCCCCCCGTGCCCAGGGCACAGCTCCATCAGAGCAACATATGACATCCTTCCAACACCAGTTAATCTTCACCAATGGTATGGTGAAGATCCGGACTGTGCCCTCTGTTCCATGCCAGCCAACCTCAGGCACATTCTCACAGGGTGTAAAACAAGCCTCACCCAAGGACGCTACACTTGGCGTCACAACCAAGTCCTTAAAAACCTTGCGTCCGCCCTGGAGGACAAGCGAGCTGCCACCAACTCCCTACCACCCCCAGCAGCATCACACCCCTTACGGACGACCTTTGTCCGCGAAGGGGCTAAACCACCGAAGAGCGGCTCTACACCAATAGAGCGAGACCAGCTGCGCTTGGCCCGCGACTGGAAAATGCTAGCCGACATTGGCCGGCAACTTGTGTTTCCTCCGGGGATCGCAACCACCACCCTAAGACCTGACGTGGTGCTCTGGTCCCGTTCGCTCAAGAAGGTCTTCATCATTGAGCTCACAGTACCCTGGGAGGACTCAGTAGATGAGGCTTATGAGCGAAAACATCTGCGCTATGCCGATCTAGCTGCCGAAGCACGGCATCATGGCTGGAACACAGAAGTCCGACCAGTGGAGGTGGGCTGCAGAGGTTTTGTGGCAACATCTACAACCAGACTGCTTAGAGACCTGGGAATTAAGGGCCAGAGCCAGCGTTCGGCAATCAAAGCTGTATCGGAGGCGGCAGAAGGCAGCAGTCAGTGGCTCTGGATGAAGAGGAAAGACCCCAGCTGGGCCCCAAAGTGAGAGGGCCAGGAGGTATGCAGTCAACAATGCTTGACTCAGGGAGGAGGACGCCCCTGCCATGCATAGTCCCATGGGATGTTGGCTACCAACAACAAGGCAACTCCTATGACTAATTGGGAATGGGACGCAAGCGTAGGATTGATCACCCTGTCGCTGGCCGCCTTTGGGGAGGGTGTATAGTATGAAAGGCCGAAACACCCTAGGAACCAAAGGGTCACTACTGACGATGCGCTCCCCAAATTTCACCAGGCTCACTGTTCATGAACTCTTGGAAGTGCTTGCACAAAGGATAGTAACATCTCATCCTGTGTTCTTTGGAATCAAAAGGCAGTTTTAAAGAAATGAGTTTTAAATCTAGATGATTTAAAAGTGCATAGCTCCCAGTGGCTTCCTAATATCGGAAGGAAGAGCGTTCCAGACGGACGCAGAAGCAGATCCAAAAGCGCACGATGATGCGACGACCATCTTTGTTCGATGACGAGACCAAATCGGCGAGTGTTAGCGGCAGGGCAGCGCAAGGAAGCAGCTGGGGACTCAGTGCCCTGCACCACCAAATGTCCCTTTGGCACCACCCCAAGTTGATTCTCCTCTTCCTCCCCCCCCACACACCAGCTCTGCTGCCCCCCGTGCCCAGGGCACAGCTCCATCAGAGCAACATATGACATCCTTCCAACACCAGTTAATCTTCACCAATGGTATGGTGAAGATCCGGACTGTGCCCTCTGTTCCATGCCAGCCAACCTCAGGCACATTCTCACAGGGTGTAAAACAAGCCTCACCCAAGGACGCTACACTTGGCGTCACAACCAAGTCCTTAAAAACCTTGCGTCCGCCCTGGAGGACAAGCGAGCTGCCACCAACTCCCTACCACCCCCAGCAGCATCACACCCCTTACGGACGACCTTTGTCCGCGAAGGGGCTAAACCACCGAAGAGCGGCTCTACACCAATAGAGCGAGACCAGCTGCGCTTGGCCCGCGACTGGAAAATGCTAGCTGACATTGGCCAGCAACTTGTGTTTCCTCCGGGGATCGCAACCACCACCCTAAGACCTGACGTGGTGCTCTGGTCCCGTTCGCTCAAGAAGGTCTTCATCATTGAGCTCACAGTACCCTGGGAGGACTCAGTAGATGAGGCTTATGAGCGAAAACATCTGCGCTATGCCGATCTAGCTGCCGAAGCACGGCATCATGGCTGGAACACAGAAGTCCGACCAGTGGAGGTGGGCTGCAGAGGTTTTGTGGCAACATCTACAACCAGACTGCTTAGAGACCTGGGAATTAAGGGCCAGAGCCAGCGTTCGGCAATCAAAGCTGTATCGGAGGCGGCAGAAGGCAGCAGTCAGTGGCTCTGGATGAAGAGGAAAGACCCCAGCTGGGCCTCAAAGTGAGAGGGCCAGGGGTATGCAGTCTACAATGCTTGACTCAGGGAGGAGGACGCCCCTGCCATGCATAGTCCCATGGGATGTTGGCTACCAACAACAAGGCAACTCCTATGACTAATTGGGAATGGGACGCAAGCGTAGGATTGATCACCCTGTCGCTGGCCGCCTTTGGGGAGGGTGTATAGTATGAAAGGCCGAAACACCCTAGGAACCAAAGGGTCACTACTGACGATGCGCTCCCCAAATTTCACCAGGCTCACTGTTCATGAACTCTTGGAAGTGCTTGCACAAAGGATAGTAACATCTCATCTTGTGTTCTTTGGAATCAAAAGGCAGTTTTAAAGAAATGAGTTTTAAATCTAGATGATTTAAAAGTGCATAGCTCCCAGTGGCTTCCTAATATCGGAAGGAAGAGCGTTCCAGACGGACGCAGAAGCAGATCCAAAAGCGCACGATGATGCGACGACCATCTTTGTTCGATGACGAGACCAAATCGGCGAGTGTTAGCGGCAGGGCAGCGCAAGGAAGCAGCTGGGGACTCAGTGCCCTGCACCACCAAATGTCCCTTTGGCACCACCCCAAGTTGATTCTCCTCCTCCCCCCCACACACCAGCTCTGCTGCCCCCCGTGCCCAGGGCACAGCTCCATATTTCAACTGGGGGGTGGGTTAGAGGGGGGCTATGTGAGATACGACTGTGGGCCCCTCTCCTTTCTCCCAACTCACTTTTACTAAAATAGCTAACGGATGTTTTCAACCCCGTATACGAAAATATGGTTAACAGTACGGGGGTGCATCAACCACTGAACACCTTGTGCCCATCCTCTTTACGAGTGGATTTGGGTTTCAAGGAAGACAGTCTCACGGTGACAATAAAAATAACAAAAAAAATAGGTAAAAAACTAGTTTAAAATGTACACACTTTGATTTGCACTCTAAAGTAGAAAATACAAAATTTTCACCCCAAAAATATATCAGATTTCATGTGCTGAATAAAAGTAGGTGGTTTGCATAAAGAAAATTAAACATATCGAAAGGAAGCCATCCACTTTTATTCAGTACATCTAATTTTATTATTTTCTAATTTATAATGCAAATAAAAGTGTGTGCTTTGAAAAACTTGTTTTTTACCTTTTTTGCTGTGAAAACTATTTTAACTATTTAATGGCTCTTTTATTTTACAATGTAAGGCCCACTCGAGCTATATAGCTGTTTTTCAGAAGCGACCTGGCCACAAATGAGGCCAATGAAGTGGCTTAACATGTGGAAATTTATAGCAGCCAAATACTCGAAGCACATTTCTAAAGGTGGAGGGAAAACCGGAGGGCCTGGAGAAAAATCCACGCAACCAGGGAGAGAACATGCAAACTCCAAATACACAGGTGTGAGGGTCAGCATCAATCCCATGACCTCCTGTATACAAGGCGAGCTAGTTAACATTTCGCCACCGCAAGATATTAACTCTTAAGAACAGCATCACTATAACACCTGTGAACAAATCGCCCGCAATTGGAACGCGCCCGATCTGGTTGAACCTCGAAAGTCAAGCAGATCTGAACTTGGGCAGTGCCTGGATGGGTGACCACCATGCACAAACAAATCCAAGGCTTGGCGGGCGGGCCCCATCTCTCTTTGACAGCATTCCAACGATGGCGACCCTGTCAGCTTCTCCGCCCCGGCTTATATCCACTCCTGGCCACGCCCAATTCCAGATTCTTCTCGAGGGCTCTGGTTCCCCATCACGTGTCCCTCTCGCCCCCCTTGGGGGGGTAGCCCCTTCCACCTCGTCCGGTCCCGTGTCCTCCCGGGTTCATCCAAAGGCCACGTCCTCATGCGCGCTCTCTATCACCGTTGCCAGGGCCATGCCCCTACAGCACCCCCCGTCACTGGGTACTATGGCTGCCCTCTAGTGATGTCTAGTATGTCACTACATCACCCCCCCCCCCTTCGTAAAATATAGCCGTCCTGGCTGCCACTATCTGCAAAAGATAAGAGTGTGCATACCAACAACAATTAAGAACAACCAACGAGCAAACTAAATTTTTTACCCATTCCCAATGTGGTATCGACTGTAAACTTGGTATACTTATGTCATACTGATGACAATAGTATATTCTATCATTAAAAATAAAAAAATATATATCTTTTTAAACATTTTTAAATATGTTACTAGAGGGAAGTACCCGGCGTTGCCCGGGTCTTAAAAATAATTCAAAACTACTCTTAAAAATCTAACAGCAATGCGTACTGACTGTGGTAGTACCTGCTATGATTACAGCAGTGCATACCGACTGTGATGGTTCCTGCTATGATTACAGCAGTGCATACCGATTGTGGTGGTACCTGCTATGATTACAGCAGTGAATCCCGACTGTGGTGGTACCGGCTATGATTACAACAGTGCATACCGACCGTGGTGGTACCTGCTATGATTACAGCAGTGAATACCGACTGTGATGGTACCTGGTTTCATTACAGCAGTGCATACCGACTGTGGTGGTACCTGCTATGATTACAGCAGTGCATACTGACTGTGGTGGTTGGTACCTGCTATGATTACAGCAGTGCATACCGACTGTGGTGGTACCTGCTACATCTTGTGACTGTATATAAGTAATAACTGCATGCATCGGGGTGGGGGAGACATCACACAGTGAAGATTTTTATAGCATTTTTTACGCGAAAGAAAATGTCCCCCACCAAAGGCGCGTGAGTTGGTATGGTCGGATGCGCGTGATAAATAAACAAACGGTCTACTGCCTATAGTGCTAGTGTAATAAAGGACTCTTAGGCGACGTTGGTCTCCGTCTGTCCTTTATTGGGTTCTTGTCTTGCACCCCGCGATGTCCCCGGTCGGACCCGCACCTCTTCCGTCGCGTGCCCTCCGCACGCCGTTCAAGTCGGGCTCTGTCTCCGGATACGCGGCCATAGCTAGTTCCATCACAGCGCCCCGGAATGCCACCGGCGATTCTTCAGGTGCCCGTTGCCGCTGCACGAACCTGCGATGTGCATCGTCCGGGGGCTCATACCCCTCCGCCATTTCTTCAAACACCCGCTGTAGCGTCGTCTTCTTTGCGACCTTGATGGAACGGAAAAACCTGACGGACTCATCATCAAGAAGCGTTGACAAGACCTCCAGGGCTTCCGCATCCGTCCATTTTGCTGATCGTACCGCCGCTTGAAAACAGCAGGCGAATGTGCTCCAATCTCCGCCTATGGAGACGATGGCTGCGGGTCCCCACGCCGCCGTCATCCGCCGATGGTGATACTTGCGATAGCGACAAGATGGCGTCACTCTGCAACGTGTTCAAAATGGCGGCTCCCCGTCGTTCGTCCCCAACCACGCCCAAGATGGCGGCTTCCCGCGGTGGAGGCATCAAGATGGCGGCTTCCCGCCGTTCCTCCCCGACCACCCCAAGATGGCGCTTCGTGCCGCGTGTTGGAGAGGGCTGGAAGCGTCGACAAGGCCCCACTCGGATGCTCCCCGCTTGGCCTCCCCGGACTCGTCGTGGGCGTCACCAGGGCGCATAACTGCGTTAAAACAGCCTTCAGCGACTCAAGTTGGGCCGCCACGTGTCGCCATCCCTCCTCGGCGCCCACCAATGCAGACGGTCCCTGCTGAGCCGGCAACATCTTGCACTCCCGACGCGTCGCCCCCACCTTCCATCGTTGGTAGCGCCACCGCCGGAGAAAGATCGTCGTCGTCTTCAGAAGATGGTGCAGAAGATGGTGCAGGTATATTCTTTCTTCTGAGCTGTTTCGACATGCCGTCTCACTTCTGACTCCAATGTAATAAAGGACTCTTAGGCGATGTTGGTCTTCGTCTGTCCTTTATTTGGTTCTTGTCTCGCACCCCGCGATGTCCCCGGTCGGACCCGCACCTCTTCCGTCACGTGCCCTCCGCACGCCGTTCGAGTCCTCCGCTCTCTCTGCAGCCACACCGCTGTCCGTGTGCCCTACACACTCTGCAGCCACTCCGCTGCTCCGTGTGTCCCGCACACTCTGCAGCCACTCTGCTGCTCCGTGTGCTCCCGCACACTCTGCAGCCACTCCGCTGCTCCACGTACACCGCTGGCCGACGGTGCCGTGACTCCGACCGCGTGGCAATTCGTGCCACCCCTCCACCAGCACCCTGCGTGGCTCCTTCTATCTCTACTCTGTCTCGACTCCCGATCCCCTTCCGGTTCTCCCCCTATATCCTCCTCCTTACGTGACCCTGACTCCTCCTCCTCCTCACGTGACCCTGACTCCGCCCCCACTCACCCCGATGACCAGGCTCCACCTCCCTTAATACTCCGGCCCGGGTGAGTGGTGCGGAGGCAGCGCCCACCCTGTCCTTGCTCGCATTACACTAGCATCTAGCGACTGTATATATTAGTAAGTGCACGCATCGGGGTGGGGACATGACACAGTGAATAATTTGCCTCAGCGTTTAGTGTATTTTTATAGCATTTTAACGCGAAATAAAATGTCCCCCTCACTCCCACCGAAGGTGTGCGACTTGGCATGGCACGTTCCCCCCACCAAAGGTGCGTGAGTGGGTATGGTCGTGCACGCATCATAAATAAATAAATAATAGTGAAGCGCACAAAAATCACACTAAATCGCTAATTAAACTAATCTAAAGGATGTGAAAAAGGAATAGCGCTTGCTGGCCGCGGGGCTTACGACGTGGTACCTGGCAATGTTTTTTTAGCGTAAACCCCACCGTTGGAGAGCCAAGTGAGCGACCACACAACCAACACAAACCCACAAACCCACAATTTTTGACTTTTTACAATATATATAGATGTTTCAGCTTGGGTCTAATTGTCCACGCTCAACTGACATTGGCTGTAAATCACCACGGTCCCTTAAGTTATGGCAAGCTTCGGGCCACATTTCATTAAAGCGTGTTTAAAAAAAAGTTATTTAAAATTTTACTTATTTTATCACAGGGCAACGACTTCCTGCTTGAAACGTCCATTAGCATGCAAACGAATGCACACTTTGAGTGGACACTGGTTTTAGCTGTGAAGCAGATTGCTTGATGATAAGTGAGCTTCAGGTTCCAGTTCAGGATGAGGCAGCTTCGGTTGAGCGCACGGCGGATGGAGTGAATGCATTGTGTTGCCCTTCGCTCAAACCGAGGCAACAATTTGCATGAAAGAACTTCCCGATGAGTGAACAGCCTTCCCATTGCAGCTATCGAATTGGACTTTGAGGAGGACACCGGTTCACCCACCGTTAATGAAGTGGATTGGCCAATAAAAAAGTGCACCATTTCTTACCGATAAATCCATTTCGCACACGTAATGGTCCAGGCTTCATTTTGAGTCACGATTTATTTTGGGTTTGGTCTCATGCGTAAAACGTACTTTCATTTTTTTACACATCATACGACAATGATCTCATTCAAAATAAATTAATTACGAATCGTATTATTGGTCGAGAAAACCTCTGTATGACATTACTCGGGTCTTTAGGGATATTTACTAAAAAGCATACCCACCCTAAACTGCAGAGATTTGGAGCCGGTTGTATAAATTCCACATTACTGTGATAGTTGCTAGGCTATTCATAGGACAACCACTGTTGTGTTCCCACGAAAAAAAAACATGGCACTAATTTTATCCACCCTTGTGTGATGATGGGTTGCGTTAATCTCTCAACCAGGATGCGAACTAGGAACCCTCCCCAAGATGTTGAATGTTCTGCTACAGCACTACCCGGTAACACAACTGAACCCTGGTTTCCCCCATTAGAGAAGTGGTGTTCACTGCGGTCGTACGTATAAACATTGTTGAGTGTGTAACGTGCCTCGCAGTTTTTTATTTATTTTCAGAAATGCACGAGGAAAACCCACAAACGAGCGGTTAGGCAACCAGAACCAGTGCTAGCAACTGCCAAAGCTCTGAGGTCCTATAATGGGATCTTTGCTCAACTTCCATTCATGAGTGTTTGTACTTACAGGAGGAAACCGGAGCTCCTGGAAAAAGCCCATGCATGAGAGTGTGGGTAACACTCAGTTCACGAGCCAATGAAAATGAATTCGCTTGTTGTACTGCGGTCATACCTTGATCCACTACCCCTCGCTGCTGCCTCCACAGTGCTGGGTTGCAGGCTAACCAACACCCGGCGCTGCGCTGCTCCTCTCTACCCTGACACTCCACCCGGCTCCACCGTTCCGAGCTGCGATTGGGCTCTTCCCTTCCACACAGCAGAACGCCTTTAATTGCTGGGACCCTTTAATGTGCAATGCCCGAGTGTCACTGTCTGGATTCCAGGTTTGAAGCTGCCCTAACAACACAATGTCTCCGTAGAGTGTAGACAATGTTCGCTTTAGGCTGCTTCTAATCGACCAGGCCAAAGACCACAATACGAACCGCGGGGGCCTCGCACAGATGGCTCCGAGCGACCATGTCACATATGTCTGTACGTAAGTTGAACTTCTTACGCACCGTATGTAGCCAACCATGCTTATCGGAGGTGTGAGTAAATTTTTTATATGCCACGGTAACCCACGCATCGCGCACCTGCCCGCGTCAGATTACCCACCGGAAGTCATACACGGAGAGTGTGAACCCGTTGTCCGGTGGCGCCAACAGAGTCCAGAAGCACTCGGCATGGCTAGGGTAGTCGCCTGGGAAGCCCGGTGACAGTATGGTCTCTTCCGCCAGCTCAATGACGCCTCCGCAGAGTGCATCGGCTGTAAAACAGACAAACGAACGCGCGCAGTGGCAGAACGCGAATGATTACTCGCAAGCAAGGTGACCGGTGCAGGAGAGTTGCCGTATGCGCCGTTGGGTGGTGCGGGTGTGAGCCAGCGGCCCCACCTGGAGATGCGTAGTAGAAGCCGCTCAAGTCGAAGTAGTTGCCACCCAGGTGGCTTGTGTCGACGACGACACTCACGGTGCTGCCACCGCCGGCGGGCGATGAGTAGCTGTGGTAGTTGCTGGATGCACAGCTCTGGGGCAGCTCCGTGGTGGCATTGCTGCCGTCGCGAACCGTTACGCTGCCACTGCAGTCGCCGGTCCTGCGGCAGCGGAGACGGGCGGAACAGCTCACGCAACAACCCACGTCGACTTGGAGCCAATGCAAAATTTGTAACGCGCCCATATTTGGCAAAGAGCTGAGAAGTAAGCGTGGATGGCATAGAGAATTGCATTAAACCAAACGGCAGAGAAAATATTATTTACTTCTTAAAAGCAACGATTATCACGGCAGAGAAGACTTCAGTTGGCAGAGACCGAACAGCTCTGTTCTGCTGTCTTGAACCGAGTGAATCTCACACCCAGCAGTACGTCCATAGAAAAATGAGTGTTGGCTCGGTGTTGGAACATTTTCGATATTCAGATTGCATAATCTGTATGTTGGTAAAATTAACAATTTCACAAAAGAATTGATCAACACACACAGGTGCACAGCATTGCTCGTACAGTCTCTCCTCAACCTGATCCAGACCACCAGCTGAAAAGATCCAACTGAACGTGTGGCCATGTTGTCGTTTAATGAGACCACCAACGCTTTCTTGAGATTTCGATTTAAAGCTTTCGTGACTGCAGGGATTCATCTTCTTGGTTCTTTCGGTAAAGTCACGTAGAAGGGAAGTAATACAATAATAAAAATAAAACATAATAAAATAAAATAATTCTCACGACGTTTCTTCACCTGAAGACGGCTGCTTGCGTTGTAGCCGAAACGTCGTGAGAATTATTTTATTTTATGTATAATTTTTATTCTTTTATTACTTCCCTTCTACGTGACTTTACCGAAAGAACCAAGAAGATGCTTTCTTGAGAGTTGAGAAACCAGGTCCATGTCACTTGCTGCCCTTCCCCCGCACCTACGATTAGCACAGTTGGCTATGTACGGTGCGAAAGAAGTTCAACATACATACAGCCTCTTCTCCGATAACGCTGTAGTTGCATTCCTGAAGAACACCGCGTTATGGAAAAATCATTTTTTATAATAAATAATAAAAATATAGGGTAAATAAGTCCGTGATAACAAGTGGGATGTGTACACAGGCCCAACAAAGACTGTGGCGTGTGGGTAGCATCTAGAAGCATCCAGCAGCATCCCAATGCCTTGTGTGATGCTACGCCGAAGCAGCCGTACGACCGCTTATCCCTACTCGTGCGACGTAGTTCCATTCAGCTCGACCGCGTTATATCCAATTCGCACCCGCGTTATGAAGCAGAAAATGTGTTCCCGAATACATTCATTGCGTCCTATCAATTCCGTTTTGTGAAAACATGAGACCTTGTAGGACAGAACGGACCGCACTAACATACGCAACGGCGGGGTTGGTCAGCATACCTGAAGAAGACGATGGTGACGACTCTTCCGGAGGGCACATTAATGTCCCAATTGCAGCTGGGGCCCATGCTTGTGTTGTAGCGGAACTGGCCCACCGATGCATTCAGCTCCTCGCGGCAGCTGAGCGGCGCCTGCGTGCCATTGGAGCTGGCCAAGCCGCCGCTCGACGTCGTCTGTCCGACTGCGCCTAAAAGGAACATGCAACGTCAGGCAAAGCCAGGAGATCTGGCAGGCAGCAGGGCCAGCTTCTCTCGGGTGAGTGATGGGGGCTGTAGAACAGTTTTGTGGGGGGCCACCAAGACAGTGCTACTGCTAGGACAGAACTAGGGGGGGGGCAAAGGGACATTGATGGTGTAGAGGACATGCACCTCAGCGGCCCCATTCAGCCCATTCAGCCTTGACAGACTGTTGGAGCAAGTGCTGTTAGCGATCACCGACAAAGGCCAAAATGCCTGGCCGCCGTTGTCTCCCTAGTGGTGATGTTTACACACCTAGGGGAGGCCCAGAACCGATTTAGATAATCGTCACTGCCATGAGCGGGAATCAAACTCGGGTCGCTGGGTTCGTAGTGCAGCGCGCTAACCACTACACCACCGCTCCCGCCCACCACGACCGTGTTTTCCACGCGAATGCGCGGGCAGTGCGCGTTCACGTGGCAAAGGAAACCCCATGGACACAATAGCACACGGACTGGCACATTGGGGTCCTTTGGATGAAATACGCCTTACAAATGTAAATCATTATTAATTATTAAGAGGCCGCGCTTTATAAATTACAAGGAAGCTGAAGACAATATAGAGATGACAGAGATATCAATCGGCGTGTTTAATGTTAAGTAAGTTAAAGTTAGTAAAACTCAAAATGTATATATAGCGTAATTGACAATAAGGCGCTTGACAACAGAATTCCAGTAAAGAAAAAAACCCAAACACTGAAACTAAGAGGAAAATAACCCTACACAGACGGATATCTTCCATTCATTAGGATTTTAATTCGAGGTGGTGTTTGATGCACACTATTTTGTAAATACTGTACTGTACATGGGCAAAGCCACGGCCAATTAACTAATATATATGGGCTTAAAACATTGACATAATTTAGCATCCATTCTGTCGCGGATTCATTATACTGTATGTGTATCCTGTTAGCAGCGCAAACAAAGAGGGAGTTTCAAAGACAATGCATATATTGTTATCAGAGCATGCTTGCATGTTCACCACAAGTACCCGTGGTGAATGCAGACTTGGTTCCTTGCAAAAGGCATTTATTTGGTGTTTGAACATCTTAACACCTCCGGTTTAATTGCCAGTAAGTGTAAAATCTATTTTTATTTTACATACTTTGATGCTGGCAAGGGGGTCCCATGGTAAACTGAGTGAGAAGAGGGGATCATGGCGCTGGTTGTAAATGTGTGCCGCGTGAGCCACCAGGTGGCGCTGTGGTCAGAGCCAGCTATTCCGGATCAGGGGCGCCACAGTGGCGAGATGTCAAGGCCGTGGGTTTGATCCCCAGAAGGTCGTGTGTTAGATCCCCAGGAGGCTGTGTTCGAATCCCAGGAGGCCGTGTGTTCGATTCCGACCATGACGCCTGGTATATATTTGGAGTTTGCGTGTCTCTTTCCCCGTGGTCACGTGGATTTTTCTCCGGGTCCTCTGGTTTTTCCCTCCGCATTTCGAAACACAGGTTAAGAGTGTTTGGCTGCTATAAATTTCCACAATAAGCCACTTCGTTGAGCTATCATTTCTGGTCAGGTCGCTTCTGAAAAAGAGCTGTATAGCTCAGTGGAACCTACCTGGTAAAATAAAAAATAGTTTAGTTAAGTTTAAGCATTTTCACGGCAGATTTGCCGGAGTGAAAATAATCGGTGCCTAATTGCAGTGGTACTCAACCTTGTTTTGTTTGGCGACTATAGCCTCTTGTTGAATTTTGTTTCAACCGAGGTACTCCTGTCTCTTTGCCTGACCCCAACATGGTTCTGAGGAAATAAATATGGGCGCCACGATGGCTAGGAGATATTTACTACCTCGCCTCATATACAGGAGGTCGTGGATTCGATCCCGACCCTGACGCCTGTATATTTAGAGTTTACATGTTTCTCTCTCTCTGCGGTGGTCGTGTTGATTTTTATCCGGCTTCTCGATTTCTCTCTCCATATTTAGAATTAACGTGCGTTAAGAGTATTTGGCTGCTATAAGTGTAGTGACTGGGAATGTCACTGTGTGGTGCCGGGCCTGCGAGGCCACGGTGGGATGTATACTGTTGTGTGTACACCCCGGACACGGGGTCTAGTACCAGCCCTAGTGGGGGCTTGGGTGCGCGCTGGTTAAACGCGGTGGCACCACGCACAGCGTGCGGTGCGGGCTCCCGTTCAGAGAGCGAGAGAGTGTCAGCCAGCTGGGGTTACGTTGGGGGCATGATACTTTGGCTGACCTGGGGACATGTGACCGGATGATACTGGAGGGGGCCACCATGGGTGGTCACATGGTCCGGGAAGAACTCTCGAGAGCCTTCGGGCAAGGGCGAGAGAGATCGAGAAGGTGGGCAGGGCGAGAGGCGCAGCCAGCCCCGGCCCAGCCCGATATAAGGGGGGCCCTGTGAGGGGCTCGGGGTTCTTACTGATGAAGAGGCAGGAGATCCACGTCAAGTTTGAAGAAGCCTCCAGCCACGCGGTCCGGGACCCAGCTTGTGGTCCGGACCGGGATAGTGGACCCAACCGTGTTTAGTTCTGCCGTAGCGTGGTTAGTTGGGTGGTCACCACCCGAGAGTATGTTGTGTTAATAGCCTGGAGTATGTTGTGTTAATCTATATATATAAAAGGGAAATTTGTGAATGTGTGTCTGTTCAAAATGTTTAGCGTACTTCCCGACATGCAACAAACATGAAATTTGCCATGTGGGTACTTTCCAGACTGTACACCATGCAAAAATTATAAAAATAGACGTTTGTATATTTTTTTGGGAGAGGGGGCCGCAATAATGGATATATTTTGCACGCAAGTGAGCGGTGACGTCACATCTCTGTCGTGTCACCCGCATGCGGCAGCGTGACGCAGTGTGCCTGCTGACGTCATGCATCCCCCCAACCCTCCGCGTAGGCCGTGTATCCCAGCACAAATGCGCGGCTCGGGGGGGGAAATAGGTAACGAACTCTTAATTTGCCACGTGGCTAGCTCCCATACTGTACACAATGTAAAACATATAAAAATAGACATTTGTATTTGGGGGGGGGGTGACCATGAAGTGTGTGGTGAGAATCGATATCTGGTAAGCGTTTGTGGTATCGATTAAACGGGAATAGGTCGCTCTAAAGAAATCTACAAACTTCGATTCCTTTGCGCGATCTAAAGAATTGAATCTTGGCGCGCGAGCGCAAGTTTTCTTTCCACCGCGCGTTGGGTTTTTTTTTATTAATGAGCTAATGATCAAAGTTTTTTTTTTCATTTGTATATGTTATGTTTTTAAGTTTTGAGAAGTTTTTAAATACATTTCCCCCCCCCGGGCAACGCCGGGTGCTTCCCGCTCGTAGTTTAATCAAACGCGTTGCTCCCTACGACAACGTCTGCAACTCAGTTGGACTCACTCCACGAGGGCCGCCGTGACGAGCCACTTCGTTGAGCTGTCATTTGTGGTGGCCAGGTCGCTTCTGAATAAGAGCTACGTTGCTCAGTGGGTATCTGGTCAAATATAAAATAGCTTTAAGTTTTAAATGAATAATACGCATGAATATTTTCACCAATTGCCCATTTTGTGAGGTATCCTAACTAGCTGGTAGCTGAAAGCAAATACAAAATGTACGGACGCTCTGCACGTGTGACGTCATTTGTTGGCTGGTTACTCTTGGAAACCACTTTGTTTACGATCAGTGCGTTTTAGAGAGGTATTTTATATTGTTCTCGGTTATCATCTGAATAAAAAATGTTATCGTAGTTCTTTTATGTTGGAAGATTCATACATTCACCAATGACTCTCATCTATGATATAATGTCACTTTATAAATCACCTCGCGGACCCGCTGGGAAATTGCCACGCCAGCCCCCCAGTTGAGAACCACTGCCTTATGATACCAAAAAGAGATCTCCCGTGGAGTCCTTAACAGACTGTTGGGACAAGTTGCCGTGAGCGAGTAGCACCGATGAAGGCCGGGAGGGCACAGGAGGGAACGGTGCGGCCAGTATCACGCCCAGCCGCATTTGTCTCCCCAATACTGATGTTTACCACATCGCACGCACTGGGTATTCATTTAAGGATGGGTCGACCCAGCGGGAATTTGGAGCGGGAATCGAACTTGGGTCGTCGGGTTCGTAACACAATGCGCTCCACTATTGCTTCCCTCTCATACCCCCACCTCCACACGCCCCCCACGGAGAGTATGTTACGTCAGAAGTGGTGCCCCCCACTCTCGCGTCGTCGATTCAATTTATTGAACATGCACAGCCCCGTTTTGTCAATTCCGCTGCTGAATGAGGGCATGGATGTTACTCATTGGGGAGCTGAATGGCTTAGAATGCCCTTCATCCGTAATTGACTGCAGCGGCCACCTGTCATTAAATTGAGATCTCAAAAGGTCGTGAGTGACTTGGATATTCCCTATACTAATCATCAGTGAAGTAAAGACCCTTCTATTGAATTGAGTTTTCCGTTCAAATGTGCCGTGGCCAGCTTTCTGGACGAGTGTTGGTTAAGATGCAGTACATGTGCTGCACCCTTAGCGGTCGGTGTTTAGCATCATCATCAGCGTATCATTAGCACCGTCATCATAATGATATCATCATCATCGTCGTCATAGTATGCTGTGGACACGTTAGAATTGTCGCCGTCTGAAATATTTTTGGATGTAAAAAAACATACAGTACGAAAATAATACGTGTGAAAAATTAGTCAAGTTAAAACAGCTGAATATTAAACTATAAAACTAAACTATACTGTATATATTATTTTACCAGGTAAGGCCCACTAAGCTGTGTAGCTATTTTTCAGAAGCGACTTGGCCACAAATGCTAACTCAACGAAGTGGAAATTTATATCAATAGCCAAATACTGTAAACGCGTGTTTCTAAACGTGGAGGAAAAAACCGAAGGACCCCGGAGACAAAGATTAACACAATGCACCGTGCGGGTATTTACAAATGTGCCGTGGCCAGCTACAAACGTGTACCGCTTATCACTATCCATTTTACTTTGATATGTACAGCCCAATTAATTAAACTGAATTTCTATTATTGCTGTAATGGAATAGAACGCTACATTATGACGGCTCGGGAATCGAGCTGATGGCGAAACTCGTGTTGTGGCATACGGCCTCTTCATCTGCGATCCGCAGGCTACGGAACAACACACAGTGCCCTAATCCACTACGTGTTGTCACTATAATATGCAACACGTGCAGATAAACAGATCGTGGATAACAAATGCGTTTTTTTCCATCGCAGGTGACGGTGGAATCTCTGATCTAATCACAATTCTGCTTTACCACCAACAACGCGATCGTCTTCATTTGGGGTTCTGGGTAGGTAGTATAATTAGACTCAAGTTGCTTCAAAAGTTACCATCTCTAGTGTTAAGGTACCACTTATATTACCATATTTACGTGACAAAAAAGTGTCACGTTTCTAATGTTAACAGAAGCTAGAATTTCGAGCGTTAAACCAAGTAACCATTTTTCTCTTGTTGAAATAAGTTACTGTGTTTTTTATTTACACGCTTTTAACTCACTCTGTTGTTGTTGTAGTCGTTGTATCCTCAAATCTTGTAACTCTATTTTAACCCACTTCCCAATGTGGTATCGACTGAAAACTTGGTATACTTATGTCATACTGATGACAATACTAGATTCTATCATTAAAACAAAAATTTACTTTCTTTTTTTATGTTATATTTGTCCGTGGTCAACTGACTTTGGCTGTAATTGGCCACGGTCCCTTACGTTATTGCAAGCTTCGGGGCCACTTCCTGGAGTCTTCGAGTTCTACCATTACATTTCATAAAAGCGTGTTTTAATTTTATTTAAATATTACTTATTTTAAGTTGATGAAAAGCAAATATACCGGGCGACGTGCTACGCGCCAGTGACGCCATGCTGGGGACGACCGCTGTTGGTGAATTATAATTATCTGAGTCTCACAGATAATTATCACAGATAATAATAATCTGAGACATAATCTGAGACTCACAGCAACCGCCACTGCACTGAGGTGGCCAGCAGGGGACAGTACGACAGATGAATTCGTGAACCCATCTGTGCGGACCTGTTTTTTTTTATTCCACTTGCCCGTTGTGTGGGGTTTTCTACGGGTGGACACTCAATTTCTGCCCACAATTCAAACAACATTCTTTCAATAACAATTTGCCAAATATTCCGATGGCAGGACCGCCTTAACGTGTTTTCGTATGACAAATAACCTTCGTTGTTGAATTAACAAATTATACAGTAGTTCGGCAACACAAAAAGTATGAGTTTACCTTGAAATAGTAGACAGGAGGCTAAAACGAGGTAATGAAGAGAGGCCGACATCACGTCCGTCAACAAAGCCTGCCGCGACCGATGCTGCCACACTCTCACGGATACGAACATCGCACGGCCTTTATATTTATAGCATCCTGCATCAGCACGGTGAGGAATGTGGCCGCACAATGCTTAAATTTGACTCGGTGTGCCTTGCGGGCTTCCTGCCAAACTGCAGGTGTTGACATTTGACGGTGAGAGAATCCGGTGGCTTCCGTGTCTACGAATGAGGCCGCTTTGTCATGGACAACGAATTTGAGCCAACGTTGCTTTGGTGACGCTGGTGAATGTTATAGGTTAACCCGTTCAAGATATTCAAGTTTATTTTATTCAGCGGATGCAAATTCCCTGAACCAAGTGGTTGCTTCCGGCCCTGCTGTGTTGATGGCGAGTAGGTAGGTCTCCGTTGAGCTTGTGGAAATGGGTAAATCCATTAAAGAGAAATCACTCGCTGCCACTCATTTCTTCAAGCAATACTTTTGTGTTTTCTCTCCATAACTTTATCTAAGTCCTGACTGATGTCATCATAATTCAAAGATAACAAACATATTCGGATGGCCGTGGTACTGTCGCTCAGCTGTCACTGCAATGTGGAATGGAGGGCCTAAGCGAGGGTCTACAACACACCAGGGCCTACAACACACGAGGGCCTAAGGCAGGAGTAGAGAATCAAAATAACAAATCGAGCCAATTTGCTTGGAATTCGGTAACAAACACATTCCCCCTCAATATTCCAAGAGCCGCATTGCCACGTGGTGAATACGAGACGGTGGCTCCTTACTAACCCCCACCCCCTCCTCCACAGCTCCGCGAGGAGCGGCAGATGACGGGGAAGGAAGCCACAGGTTTCAGCAGGTTCAGGCGAGACTGGCAGAGGGCATGCACCCTTTTGTCTACAGCGATGCACATTTGTTTTTTTCACCTGGAAGTGGCAGCGAATATGTTCAACGGCAACTTGCCCAACCAGAACAGTGAGTGGTGTCTTGCAGGAGTGCAGTCATGCCCCCTGAAGATGCCTGCTCGATACTCGCCCCCGTTTGGGTGACAACGTGGCACGGTGTTAACATTTGTGCCTGACAGCAGGACCTGGGTTCGATTCTTTGCCTTTTTGTGTGGCACTTGTATATTGTGTTCTACGCGGGTTCCTCCTGGTCACCTGATTTATTTTCTCACATCGAAAAAAACCATACACCGTAATTAGCATACGGTTGAATTTACGTGCACAGTGCAATGTTTTAACGTGCTTTAAAGGTAAACGAATGTACGTGAGATTAAGAATGCATTTTGCTTTATGTAAAAAGGTAAGATGTGGGAGCATCTGCAGTAATTGACAGGCACACCGAGCCTCTGGGTCGGCAACCTGCTTGGTGACTTTATTTATTAAAGGACCATCACCGCCTCGTATTCACCACCACAGTGCAATACGGCTTCTTAAAATATTGAGTTGGGTTTTTTTTACCGAATAAAAAACATTCGCTCTTGTTATTTTGGTTGTCAACCCCTGACCATAGTGAACCCTCGTGGTTCTGCTCAATATTCTGTGCAGCTGCACTGCAGCTTCACTACAGCTTGGCCAATGAAATGCATTTATTGAACGTGTATTATCTGAAGGACAATCGGTGCTGCTTATGCAAATTAACTTTACTTCCGCCAGTGACATCAATTCCCAGCTCGCCTCTATGCAAATGTAGCCAGCATGTGTTTGCGATATCTTTTTTACAATAGTTCCGGCCTATAGATATATCTACAATCTAGTTTGTCCTGGTTGCAAATGGCTTTCGTGGATCATCGCAACAGAAGCCCAGCTGTTCGAACTAACTATTAGTTTGGGAAGCCGTTCTTATTTCCATTGGCAGTTCTGAGCCAAGAGTAGAAATTCCATATTGCCATGGAAGTGGCCACGTGCTATCTGCCTTGCAGTCATTGACTTTCTATAAAGTGCTTCTCATTGTCCTAAATGATGTAAATATGATTGAAGGATTGATGGCTTTGTGAAGCCAAATGCACACGTCAGGTATCTATGTGAGACCAGTCCTTGGCTGATATTGGCCTCCGAAGTATGACGGCTGTGTTCAGCACTTCAATTTTGCCATTTAATGATGGCCACCATTTTCACAGTGGCCCAGCCATGGGGCCTTGCTTTCGATGTGACAGATTGCAGCCATTCATCCCCTGCACGAGATCCCTACGGTTAGAGAGGCTCAGGGAAAGTTCTGCCGCTGCTACTGCTAGGTATGGCCAATAACTGAACTCGGCTGACTGGGTGCGAATTGCCGTGTTAGAATCACATAGGCACAAATACACGTAAACACATACAAACATACATGCACACATATAATACATATGAATACGTTATCCACCTTTCTGGCAATAAAACACAAAAATATACCTTTTGCAAGGAATAGTCTGCATTAACCACACGTACTTGTGGAAAATCAGTAAACGTGCTCTGATAATATATGCATTGTCTTTGAAACTGATTGGCCTACACCAGAGACACAGCCTTCTCTCTCTTTAGAGGTTAGTCAGTTTAACACGTAGTAGGCTTTCGTGATCAATATTAATCATAATAGAGGTTTTTTTTGGGTGAGATTGCGTAAATATAAACGTGTTGTTAAACCCATAAATATAAATGTGTGTTGAAGTTATGTGCAAAACTAGTTACTACTTGCTAAGACTAATAGAATATATCGAAATTGACAAAAATAGAAATAATTTTAACCGTTCGGATAGCTACAGGCTTAGTTCTGATTTGAAGTGAATCATCAAGTGATCGACTGTTTAAATGCATTCCCGTACAGGATTTGGGGATGAACCGTCTATCTGGAAATGAACAGAGGGCTTCATACGCGACGGGTGAATAAACCAAAGGCGATGCCCTGCCTGTATCCGCACACACTGTGGCCTTCGAACCTCCACCACCTCAACGGGCCCTCACCATGGCCGGTGTAATTTTGAGGACGTACCCGGCGGTGCCTGTGGGCAGTGCAATCAAGCCTTGTCCCCAACTTTCCATGGAAGAACATACTCCCGCCGCCCTGTGCTATTTTTGTTAGCCGTCTGCACTTTGGTAGGAGTTCCCTCTAGCCGCTTCGCGTGCCTCAAACAACCGCCCAAGCATAACCTGCATGGGCGGGGGCATGGTAGCCTTCTTTCCTCTTGTAGTGAGTCCAAATGAGTCGCAGGCATTGTCTTGGGAGCAACACTATTTATTACACCAACTCAACACACAACATAACATAACCTACACGAGCTGGGTCCCGGACCGCGTGGCTAGAGACTTCTTCAACCCGACGTGGATCTTCTTCACCAACAACCCGAAGAACCCCGAGCCCCTCACGAGGCCCCCGTTATATCGGCCTGAGCTGGGGCTGGCTCCACCCCTCACCCTGCCCACCTTCAAGATCTCTCGAGCTCTTTCCCGAAGGCTCCGAAAGAACTCCTTTATACCATGTGACCCACCAGCGGCCCCCGTCCACCAGTGGCCCCCCTCCGATATCATCCGGTCATGTGTCGGCAGGTCAACCGCGTATCATGCCCCAACGTAACCCTGGCTGGCTGACACTCCCTCTCGCTCCCTCACCGGGAGCCCGCACCGCCCACTGTACGCAGTGCCTCCATTCTGACCAGCGCTCACCCAAGCCCCGCTAGGGCTGGTACTATGCCCAATAACCAGGCTGCACATAATGGAAACATATTATCCGCCGTGGCCTCGCAAGGCTGGCACCACACAGTGACATTCACAGTCACTACACTTTCAAGGCCATGCCCAATTGAGCTTCCATGGGGTGTTCGTTCTCTTGCCCATACATAAGATAGAACGGGAAAAATCCTGTACAGGAATGTGGGGCCATCCTCTAAGCTGCTAGGACTCCCAGGATGTGCAAATCCAAATCCGTCTGTGTCTCATTAACAGCCTGACAGAGCATCGATGTTAAGGTCCTGTGCAGGTGAAGTTCTAATCTTTTTGGTGCTCAGAGCATCGCACAACTCAGGCAGCAGCGTCGACGAAAAATTGCGCCCTTGATCCGTGAGAAGCTGCTATGGGCGCTCCCCTGTCCATCACGTAGCCATGCAAAAAAGTGTCGGCAATGAATGCAGCAGATTGGTCTGGTAGTGGCCAAGCCATTGACCACCCGGAAAAATATTCCACACCGACCAGGAGAAATGTATTCCCCTTTTGCTTAGCCGGAAACGGCCCCAGAATGTCGAGCGCAACCAATTCTTTAATTCGGGACACTGTGATGGATTGCAATGGAGGCTGAGCCCTTCTCAATGGTGGTTCCACAGCACACAATCAGCACAGCCCTTCACCAGCAGGTACACATCGTTTGACATATCCGGCCAATGAAAATTTCGCTTCAGCGTCAACAATGTCTTCCAGACTCCGAGGTGCAAAAATGTATCCTTGTGCACCACCTGCGTCACTCTCCCCCACAGAGCAGTGGGAACCACTATACAATGGCGCTGCAGCCCCTCATCCCACCTCATCAAAAGTCCTTCTCGAAGGACTATCTGGGACACTCCCTTTGGAGCGAGATTTTCGCGATCCGACTCAGCGCGGCGCCGTAAGCCCAGCAATGACACGTCTTCCACCTTCAGCCGTCCCGACTCGGCATGCGTGAGGCCCAATGTGCTGTCCCCTAGGGCAACCCCCTCGGCTGGTACTGCGTCTCTAGATGCCGTCACGACCTGAGGTGACCCAGCTGCCGGTGATTTACACCGGGCAGTGCCCGCCGAGCATGCACATTGCTCACTCGGCGGTAGGCGGGAAAGTGCATCTGCATTGCAGTGCTGCAGACCTTTTTGGTAAACCACTCTGAATGAGTATTTTTGCAGTATTTCCAACCAGCACGAAAGATGGCTGGAAGGCTGGTCGACTCACAAGGGGTACTGGAGGGCTACATGGTCCATGCAAACTACAAAGTCCCTGCCATAAAGATATGGCCTATACTGCTGTATGAAATATACCATGGCCAAAAGCACCCAACGAGTTACACAATAGCGCTGCTCCGCGGTGGACAGGACGCGACTAACATACGCGACCACCCTATGCCCGTATCACTGGCATCCGTATCTAATACAAATGACAAGGAGAAATCCGGATAGCCAAGAGGAGGCGCATTCACAAGGTGATCACGCAGCGCGACGAACACAGCCTCCTCCTCCCCCCATTGAAACTTTTTATTTTTAGCACTCAAAACATAAAGCGGTTTGGCAATCGTCGCAAATTGAGGAACGAACCATTGGTAAAAGGATGCAAATTCAACAAAACTGCGGACTTCACCCAGCGTCTTGGGGGTTGGCCAATCACGTACGCACGCTGTTTTGTCTGGATCCGTGGCTATTCCGGAAGTGCTGACAATGTGACCTAAATACCGCACAGAGGTTGAAACAAATGGCATTTCTCTGGTTTAAACTTGAGATTAGCTGCCTGTATCCTGACGAACACAGAACGCAAGCACTGCAAATGTTCATCAAAGTGCGCCCGAACACAATCATGTCGTCGAAATAAATAAGGCGAGAGTTCTATTGCAGACCTACTAAGACCATTTCCATTAGCCTTTGGAATGTGGCTGGCGCCGAATGCAACCCCATAGGAAGACAGTTAAACTGGAATAGTCTCTTGGGAGTTTGGAATGCAGTCTTCGGTTTAGAATCCTCATCAACGGGTAGCTACCAAAACCCCGATAACAAAACGTGCACCCAACAACGCATCCAGGGAATCGGGGAGCAGATATGCATCTGCTACTGAAATCTTATTTAGTTTTCGAAAATCGATGCAAAACCGCAGGCTCCAGTCCCGTTTTTTAACTAGCACTATGGGGGTGCCGCCAAGGGCTAGTAGAGGGAGAAATAATGTCAGCGGCCAACAGCTCCTCAACCGCCTGCTGAACATGTTCTTTCTTCCTGGGGCTCAGCCTATATGAGTTTTGACTAATGGGAGCTGCATCACCATTCTCAATATGGTGTTGCAGCAAAGAGGTGTGGCCGATATCAACATTTCCCTGGCTGAAAATATCAGCGAATTCCCACAGCAAGGTGCACAACTTGTCCCGTTGCTCTCGAGACAGGTCTGGATTCTCCGCGCACAACTTATCTGCCCATGTGCTATACAATTCGCCTCCCTGGTCGACCGCGGTCATGACCCTTTCCGTAACTCAGTCGACCACTTCACAGTCTGCAGCTGTTGCATAAGCCAAGACCGTACCGGCCTGGACAACTGCTGTGCCAAACCCAACGTTCAACACCTGCATGAACGGCTCCTGGTCAGTCCTCATGACCGTCTGAGCACCCACTAGCGTGAGGCTCCGGGTCGCTGTGTTCGAGGGGGTTAAAAGAACTCTTGCCTCGGAACCCGTGGACTGCAGCCACTTAAGGTAGCGCAGCGGAACCAACATTTACGCACCCAGCGGGATCTCAACAGATTACCTCGCCAGTGCTTGGACCATGGCATTGGCCACAGCCACCCTACCTGGAGAACGCAAAAAGGGCAACCGCCCTCCTGACAGTATCTCGATACAGCCCTGGTCGATCAACATTTTCAGGGGCATCTTGCTCAAAAAGTCGGTACCCAGGAGGCAAGGCATCGCTAACATCCTCGAAACCAGCACAGGACCGGACATCTCGATCTCCTTTGCCAGTAGCAAGATATAGTAATAGGGTTTTACCCTTTTATCTGGCACCAAAACTGACACCTTTATACAAGGGATCATGTTTGCAATAACCACAACACTTGCAGTCAAAATGCAAACAAAAAGAGACAACTCTGATAATGATATGCACTGTCCTTGAAATTGTAAATGCTTACCCCGAGCTCTCAATACTCTGATAGTGTGCTGTTTTTGAGTTGTACGCCTTTTGGCATCATCTGGTCCAACACCAGTGGAGACTATGCTCTAAGAAAAGCCGTCTCGGGTATGGACCAATCAATTTCAAGGACAGTGCATATCATTATCAGAGTTGTCTCTTTTTGTTTGTATTTTGACTGCTTTTGTTGTGGTTATTGCAAACATGCTCCCTTGTATAAAGGTGTCAGTTTTGGTGCCAGATAAAAGGGTAAAAACCTATTACTATGACACATTTATATGGAAGCGATCTAATCTCAATGAAACCCTCTATTATGGATTATCTCTCTTTTTCAGTAGATTTCCACAAAAAGTGCAACTTTCAAACTTGGCACGAATCAGACCTCGGATTTGGTTGATGTGGTCACGTGCGGCACACTATGTGAGGCACATGGACTTGACGGGTCGATCCAGGATTTACGGGTGCCTTGTGTCGCAGGTAAGGGGAATTCTACAGTTTGTGGGTTTACGTGATTTTTTTGTTATACTGTCCATCGTCTCATGCTAGTTTCCACTTTTAAAATTTAATTCAAACATCGTGCAATGCACAGGACATCGTTGTCTAATGCGATGTGTTACCAAATACAGTCTAATACAGTTTGTGCATAAAAGGAAGTACATTTTAATACATTGTGCAACACCTTGGGGGAATTCCCTAATGTGACAGAAGGCACAGTCTGTATGAAAGAAGAGATAATGCTGCCAGTCATTTCAATAAAATGCACTGTGGTAGTGTGTCAAACTCACACTTGGAATGCCATGAGTTTGAATCCCAACTTAAGGTAGACTCCGCCTCCTAGGTTAAGCAACGTAATTGTCATTTTGTGTGACGACAAATGGTAGCCAGTCTACGATGGAGAGATTGGCTCTGTCATAGGAATGTGTAATTTATATAGCTGAAGTGAAGTGGCAGCACGCATGTAAATAGCTCGGAGTTTTAGCCGGGCAGTGTGTGTACGTATGTATGTAGAACTTTTTTCGCACCGTACGTAGCCAACTATACTATTCGGAGGCGTGTGGTGTCAATGCTGCACGTGGCAGCTATAGTCCAGGGCTGTGGAGGCACTTAGGGTTGGTGGATCACCAGACAGATGTTGTGAATTTCCCATCCCTTGGGCGTCAAGATGACATACTCTGGTTTGCCAGAAGGCAGTACAGAAAGTGGATTATTCACCATCTGTTTCCATCTGTACGGGAATAGATTGTTGGGCCCCTAGTGAGCATGGGTTTTATCCATCATAAAGGATTTTTGGGGTTATATTGTGTAAATATGAATGTGCCTTTAAACCCACCACCAAACACAGCCAATTAGTAAGGTTTGGGGCATAAACAAAACGTACCAATTAGTTACTAGTGCAGCTCACCGGTGTGTTGGAGAGTAAACCCACAACATTTACAATTCGTGTACTGTGACGTTTTCGCTGGTGATTACAACAACCAGCCGCATCAGGCGATTAGCCAGAATTATAAAAAAAAATCCCCCTTTATTATGGATAACATTGGTCACGAAAGCGTACATTGTTAAACTGAGCATGGGGTTTAGAGTATTTAGATGATTTTGCTACTTTAAATGTCCAAATGATAAGCCACTTTGTTGAGCTATCATTTGTGGGCAGGTTGCTTTAGAAAAATAAGTGGGCTTTGTCTGGTAGGATGGGGATGTTTGGGTGATTTGTTTACCTTTCTTGTACTGTGCACGCATATCGTGTGTTAGTAATGTTTATTGTTGCAGCGTTCTTACCCTTCCTTACTGGATATATGTGAAAAAAAGCTTGAAAGCTCATCGGATTCCTCCAGTATAAATAAATATTCTGATTCTAATAATAATTATGTTGGTTCGGGTTTAACTGGTCGATCCAGAAATCTCAAGTTTGAATGGTTTCTGGTCATAGTCAATAGCGATAGTTCGAATGGGCGGTTGTCTTTTAAAACGAAACTTTTTTATATATGAATTTCATCGCAAGAACAGTAATGATGACAACGACGACAACATCGCAACGGCGACGGTACAGATGGACGGTTGCGTCGAGACGACTCGTGGAGCGGCCGCATCTAAATGCAGGGATGGCGGCTGCGGTGTTTCTGTGGCGTGTGCGCCATGGCTCACACCACAACTGTTCACCGTGAAGGGCTATCAAGAATCAATATTTTATACTGGGGGAATCCGATGAGCTATGAAGCTCTCTTTTATCACAGATGTCCAGTAGGGGCGGTTAGAATGTTACATTGTACATGGGACTATCATGGTACGCGCGACCCGATGTTCTTGATGGGAATTGATGGTATCGTTGTCAATGCGTTCGGATGCTCGTGAAGGCAAGCTACTCGTGGTGGTATAGCTCTGAAGTGTTTTTGGGTTGCTCGGCGCATTGTTATTTCGTGACATAACCACGACCGTAACCATGATGCCTTGTTTAAAGGGAATGCGGTCAGGATCTGTTTTTTTTGTATCGTTGTCCCTCTCAACTTGACCCAATGACTAAATCGCACATCCGATTAATACTGTTCGCTACGTACGGTGCGAAACAAGTTCAACATATAATTGTTTTTTTACCCTTCTATCTGGCAACAAAACTGACACCTTTTTACAAGGAGTCATGTTTGCATAGACCACAATACCTGCAGTCATAATACAAACAAAAAACATAACCCTGATAATGTGCACTGTCCTTGAAGTTGATTGGTCCACACCCGAGACAGCTTTCCTTAGAGCCTCGTCTCGCCAAAAGGCGTCATCTGGTCCAACCCATGTGAGACTAGGCTCTAAGGAAAGCTATCTCGGGTGTGGACCAATCAACTTCAAGGACAGTGCACATTATCAGAGTTATGTTTTTTGTTTGCATTATGACTGCAGGTATTGTGGTCTATGCAAACATGACTCCTTGTAAAAAGGTGTCAGTTTTGTTGCCAGATAGAAGGGTAAAAAACCAATTATCATATTTTTACTGGCAAATGAGGTTCCCAAGTTCAACATAAATACTTAGAAATGCGTCACTGCTGTGGATAGGACCCGATTGGTGGAACGTGTGTGTGTGGCTGAGTAAACACAGCACATTCAAGTCAATGGGCAGAGCATATTTGTACTCAAGTGGGTACGGAGTGGTGCTCCTCTTTGCTGTTGGTCAGGAACCGCTGGTGGGGGCCACCACTGCACCCTATCGGCAAATGCTTGAAAATCTCCATTCACTTAAAATGGCATTTTAATAACGGGTTGGCGTGACATCCAGTGGCAATCACTGGAATTGCCACGAAAGCGGTCCAGACTGAGACACGGGACAAGTCAAGTGTTACTCTCGTGCAGTGGTTCGTAACCTGGGGTGCGAGATGACTTTCTGGGGTTGTGAGATATAGCCAGATTTTTTATAGATGGTAAATAATCGAAGACACAAATTAAGCATGGGCACGTAAGTACAACTACTTTGTTTCATCAAACCTATCTATTACAATTATATTTTTAAACGATTGAAAACTAAAGGGGTGCAGGCTGCAGTAAAGATTAAGAACCACTGCTGTAATGGGATTCTATTGACTACTCTTAGCCTGTTGCAAAAATCCTCATTGGTCGATTCATTCATCCATCACGCATAGTCAGCAAAGGAGCGTTGCGCCAAACGCGTGACATCTTACAACAGCATTCGCTTAAACCACAATCACTGGCATACACAGGCGTCTCGAGTGATTTGTTTGATCCACCGATCACGGGGGGTGGGGGCGAGACCACGGGAGTGTCACCGTTCCTTCACATGGAAAGTTGACCGCCAACTGCCAGTGTGCACATCAAGACGAAGACGGGGCCGACGACGTGGTCCACAAAGTGCCACCACGCACGGCCGCCCCCCTCGAACCGAGCTCCCGATCGCTCGGAGGCCGGGTCGCAGACTCAACGTACGGTGACATTTCTGACCGAAGTTTGAACCATCGGGATGCCAAGTCAACGGCGATGTCTGCATCTGTGTTTGAGCGAATAAAAAAACCCGTGCCTGCGTTTATAAATACAATACCCCCAAATCCGTTCCCGATGGGTCGTACAGCAAGAGCCCCACGCGAGCGACACCGGTGAACAGTTCAAATCCTCGCCCGGCTGCAGCCACGGAGACTTTAAAACTCATACAATAACCGCCACCGTTACTTTTCCCTCTTGTTGTATATGCCTTTTCCAAAAATGTATATTAAGAGTGATTCTGCCTATTTTTTAAAAGTTTAATCAGGATGTGAGGGGGGTGTCACCCCCCTCACACCCTGCTACATCTTGCCTCACCACACGGGCCTGCTTGGAAGGTCATAAAAGAAAACCCCGGTGCGAGGGGGGGGGATAATGAGATTCTGCGGGAAATCCCAACCGGACTTCAAAAGAAGGCCGTCATAAAAAAAGTACACCAGACAAACAGCAGGGGTCACACACCTCCCCGGACAGCGAGAACCAGCCAGGGATGAGAGGTCAGCGGACTGGCTAGGGTTTTAAAATACAACAGTAAGTTCGAAGTAGCTATATCTTCAACCTCAGGATATCAAAATATAACTTGAGAATAAGAAGCACGGATCCCTGGTGATACAGACAGGGAACAAAGGTTCATAAAACCTTTGGAATACCCTTGCTAACAACTATAGTATATCACAAATCTTGGTTAAGCATAAACCAAATAATGAAAGTATTAGACCTCGGGTCATTCAGAAGAGATACAATGCAAAATAGATCAATCACACACAACCAAGATAATGTATTCCATATGATCAGAGCCTCACCAACCGCCTGTGTCTTCTGAGCAGCTAACACAGCACATGGTAGCAGTAAATCATGTATGCAGGGGGGCGCCTCCCCTTAATATATAAAATACCACGCAAGGATCCCAAACCGCGACGTGAGTGTTGTAAAAACTGCTCAAAACGTATTTTGAGTCACTTGCAGAGTCAAAACTGCGGAAAGTGGCACGGTACGGGGCCATCCATTTAGTACGGATGTAGGGCTGTTACAGAGGGGCTGTTTGTGTAGGGCTGTTTGCATGGGAGCTAACGGATAACAAACACAGTGGGCGGGGACTCCGTGAGCACACGGGGTGGTGCCCGCAACGACGTCCGCACTGGACGGCGTGAGGGGGGTTTGGATCCTCTAGGGGGGTATAAAAAGGGATGAGCCAGAGAGCTCGGGGTTGAGTCTTAGGGTAGTTAAGGGAAGAAGGAAGACCGGCCAGATAGGCCCTGGACTCCCCCTGGGACGCCGCCCTTGTAAGGGCAGCGCAGGCTGGAGCCAGTGGCGTGGTCCCGGAACCAGAGTTAGTCCTCTGGGATTCCGGGTACCGTAGCCCGACTGACCAGTGTCGGGCCAGACAGCCTCCCCTAGCCCGTTAGTGGAGGACTCGGCTAGGAAGGCTAGTTAGAGGTGAATTCCCAGTTATACGGGTGAGGGGGCCGATACATCCCTCAGCGCTGTAAGACATTGTGTAAATAAATACGTGTGCCTTACTACGGTGTCCACGCGTCTTCAAGAGTACTTCATCTGGCGTCAGAAGAACTAAGAACATGGACACGCGCCAATCAGCTCGAGCCAAAGTACAGCAAATGGAAGACGCCGCCGAAATTGTCGAGCCCGAGATGGCTCAACAAGACAACGTGCAGCCGGGGCCGGACGCGTTCTTACCGGAGCGTCGGCATGAAGAGGAGCCGCGGACAGACGACCTGAGGCTGGCTCACGAGAGGCTGGCTGAACTGCTCTACGCCGCTGCCGCCACGCTAGAAGACATCACACGGCTGGGGGCTGGTGGTCCACCGCGGGGCGAGGGGAGCCGGCGTCCGGAGCGCCTTCCCGCCATTTCCGAAGATTCAAACTTCGAATTTCCCGCCATCGACGCGGCGACCGCTAGGGGCGTGGCCAACCTCAACCTGGGGTCCGACATCGGCCGCGCTGGGGCTGCCGCGTCAACGACGGAGGAGGGCGCGTCATCAAGGCTGCGACAGGCGATACCATCTGCCGTTCGCGCCGAGACACAGCCGAGTCGGGGAGACAGCAGCCCACGGGACTCCACGGCAACCGCTGCGCTGCACCAAAGGCTGCCTCCGCTTAAAGAATTCGTGGGCGCAGAGGGCGACTGGGGCGGCTTCCAAAGACGCTTCCTCGCCCACCAAGAAATGGCCAAATGGACAGACGCTGAAGCTCTCAGCGCGCTGCCGGCGCTCCTCGACGGCGACGCGCTCGCCGCCCTCACATCGGCGCCGAAGGAGAAGCGCTCTACGCTGCCGATGGCGCTGCAGCTGCTGGCCGGAGTCTACGGGCCTTCCGCGGAGTGTAGGCAGCAGTTCTACGACCGCAAGCGGGGCGCGAAGGAGTCGCCGCTGGCTTACAGAACAAGCCTCCTGGCGTTGGCCAAGACAGCCTTTCCTCGCATGGACGAGGACGGGGTCGACGCCATGGTAACTGAGAAAATCCTCCTGCTAGCAGACGACCTGGACATCGCCGTCGTGGCACAGGAGGATACAGAGATGACTTCTCTACAAGCGGCGCGACTCCTCCACGCCAACTTGCTGTCACAGCGGCGGAAGGCCAGCAGGGCAGCGGCTGGGCGTGCGGTGGCGGCAGCCACCCTCCCGGCGGAGGAGGTCTTCGCCGTCAACCACCGTCGGCAGCAGGGGACGGGAGCACGGCCGGGCCGGGATGGGTCGAGCCGCTTCGACCGTCCGTCATCGCCGCCGCCGCTTCCGCGCTGCTTCAACTGCGGCGTCCGGGGCCATGTCGCCTCGGGATGCCGCTCTCCCCGACAGCGTGGGACGACGCCTCGCCAGGACGCCGGGCCTCCTCCTCCTCCCAAGCTTCATCAGCATGATCCGGCGAGTCGCGACACCACACATGTTTGGCCAACACACACACCTGTCGCACACTCTCGCATCGCAACGAATGGGGGGACGACGTCGCATCGCGACGGGCCGGCGCGTACCACTGTGGGGACTCGAATTGAGCCCGGGCAGTGGTCCGCGTTGGCCCATCGCGTTGTGGCCGCATCGTCAGGGTCGTCGGCCGTCGTGGGACTTATTGACGGGGTTGAGGTATGCATCCTGGTTGACACGGGGGCATCGGCGACCATTATTTCCGAATTGATTTACAACATTTTGCCTGTCCAAAGCCGTCCCTTACTACCAGTTAATGTCCCATTCTATGCGGCGAATGGGGGCTCCCTGGGTATTATTGGACAAATTCGAGCGCAAATTTGTATCGGGGATATCAAATTATCAGGCCCGATTTTTGTTTCCTCCTCACTGGCGGTTCCGTGCCTGCTGGGGACGGACTTCTTGGGTAAAATGCCGATCCGTATTTTAATAGACCAGGGATGTATTGAGCTCCCGTCGGGACGGCGCATGGCGTTTTTACCCTCCCCTTCGGTGATTCGGACGGCGTTCGTAACTATACCAGCGTCCGTCGTCGAAACCGTTCGTGTGCCGCCGGGGGCTCAGATGTTAGTACCTCTAAAACTTCGTCGGCCCTTCGCAGAGGGTATCGGGGCCCAGGGGATCCTGTTGGGACCGTCTAGGGCCGGGGTTAGTGGACCGCATTTGATTCCGGCCCTGACCGTTGTGAGGGGAGATGGGGACCCTTTCATCGCGGTCCTCAATGTGGGATCGCAACCTGTTGTGGTTCCTCGAGGGACGGTGCTTGCGCACGCGACGCCGATGCCCTGCGAGGAACCAGTTGCGAATCATGTCGGCACCACCACCCGACTGCACCCACATTCGGACAGCGATGACGGGTGGCTCGACGCGCTTTGTGCGGGATCGACGGACCTGTCAAATTCAGAGCGCCAACAGCTTAGATCACTACTGCAGGAATTTTCCGACGTTTTTAGTCGAAATAAATATGATTTGGGTTGCACTCATCTGCTGCGTCACCATATTGACACGGGTGACAGCGCGCCAATTCGCCAAAATCCGTTTCGGTTGAGTCCCGCCGAAAAGGACCATGTCAAATTGGCTGTGGATGACATGTTAGCCGCCGACATCATTTCTCCCTCTACCAGCCCTTGGGGAGCGCCGATCGTCCTGGTTAAAAAGCAGGACGGCTCGTTGCGGTTTTGCGTTGATTTTCGGCGCCTTAACAAAATCTCGGTTGCCGACGCATACCCGCTCCCACGGATGGACGAATCGCTGGACGCCTTGGCGGGAGCGCGATTTTTCTCCACGCTGGATTTACTTTCGGGATTCTGGCAGCTTCCTCTGGATGATGAATCGAAACCTAAAACTGCTTTCCGTACACCGCACGGCCTGTTCCAATTCAACCGGTTGCCGATGGGCTTACACTCAGCGCCGGCAACCTTCCAACGTTTGATGGAATTGGTTTTGGCTGGATTGCAATGGGAGTCGTGCCTGATTTATTTGGATGATGTTATTGTCTTCGCTAAAACTTTTGACGAACATCTCCAGAGGTTGCGGGCGGTTTTCCTAAAGATGCGGGCTGCTAATTTGAAGTTCAAGCCCCAAAAGTGTCATTTGTTACGCGATTCCGTGCGTTATTTGGGGCACATCGTAGGGCGCTCGGGTATTGCTACCGATCCCGCCAAAACGCAGTGTGTCAGCTCCTGGCCAACTCCCACCATGGTGGGAGAGGTCAGGAGTTTCGTCGGCTTCGCGTCATATTACAGACGGTTCGTCGCCGACTTTGCAACAATTGCCAAACCCCTACACGCATTAACATCAAAGGGGGTTCGGTTCCACTGGGGTCAAGAGGAGGAGGCTGCTTTTTGCTCCCTTCGGGACGCCTTGGTAAAAGCTCCTCCCTTGATCTACCCCGATTTTTCAAAGCCGTTCCTGCTCGACACCGATGCGAGCAACACGGGTATTGGGGGCGTGCTTTCCCAGGTGGTTGACGGCGTCGAACGGGTGGTTGCGTACGGCAGTCGGGTGTTGTCTCAAGCAGAGCAAAGATATTGTGCTACCCGCAGAGAACTGTTGGCAATTGTCTATTTCATCCAACAGTATCGCCCATATCTGTACGGTCGGCGTTTCACCGTCCGCACAGATCATGCGGCACTGCAGTACGCCCTGCAAGTTCAACAGCCATCGGGACAATTGTCCCGATGGTTGGAGATCCTCCAGGATTTTGATTTTGACACCACATACCGTAAGGGCGTCCGCCACACCAACGCGGACGCTCTGTCGCGCATGCCAACCACCTCGGAATGCGCGTGCCTCCTGGGGTCGGGACGTTGCAAACCAGCAGGGGACGGGTCGGTTCCGGGCCTTGCGGCCGCCGCCGACAGCGGGACAGTTGTTCTGAATTCCATTGAACAACAAGGGAAAGATTCCCTGCTGGGTTTGCACATTCAGGAATGGGGGCGCCTCCAGATGGAGGATACCTCCCTCCTCGCGTTGCGTCGTCGCGCCGGGGAGGCAGGGCGGGGATCGGGTGATGCCGACGCATGGGAAATGCACGGGGGGTTGCTGTTGCACTGGGACGGAAAATCCCACCGACACCGGCTGGTGGTCCCTTCGGGCTTACAGGGTAGGGTGGTGTGGGCTGCTCATGAGCGCCTCCTCCACCTGGGTACCCAAAAGACCCTCGCCTTGCTCCAGCGTGATTTCTTTTGGCAAGGCATGACAAGGGATGTCTCTGATCTGTTGGCTTCATGCCCGCGGTGTGCACAGCGAAAACCACCAGCGCGAGAATCTAACCCGCCCTTGCAGTCTATCAGGGTCTCCAGAGTAAACGAACTTGTCGCGCTGGATATTCTGGGCCCATTCCCCGCCACCCCTAGGGGAAACAGATACTTGTTAACCGGGGTCGAGTATTTTACGCGCTGGCCTATGGCCTGGCCCCTGGCCAATCAGTCGGCAGCAGCCATCGTCGACGCCTTTGTCCAAGTCTATGTCATGGACAAAGGTGCCCCGGAGCGGCTGCTGACCGACCAGGGTAGAAATTTTTCCGGAAAACTCCTCCAACAGGTTTGTGAGCTCCTAGGAACGAAAAAGATTCGTACTTCCCCCTATCACCCGCAAACTGACGGGATGGTCGAGCGTCTGCATCGTACCATCTCGTCTATGTTATCACAGCAGGTTTCGGACTCACAGACTGATTGGGACTTGAAAATCCAAGGGGTCTTGGCAGCATACAGATTGGCCCCCCATGCTGCAACGGGATTTTCGCCATTCTTCCTCATGTATGGGCGCGACCCTGACCCACCCATTCGGGCGCAGCTGCAGATCCCCACACCACTGGGTAAAACTACATTAATTGACCATGTCAAATTCAACCTTGAAAAATTGACTGAGGCACGGGATGCTGCCATGTTAAATTCGGAACAGCGTCAAAAAGCAAACGAGCGCCTCAGACTGGGTCGCGCGCACGTGCTGCAGTGGAAGCCGGGGGACAGAGCATGGCTGCACTGCCCCCAGGTACCGCTCGCAACATCCCCTAAACTGGCGCGGCCGTGGAGGGGGCCTGTAGAGGTGGTCGAGGTTCTGCGGCCTCAGTGTGTTCGCATCAAATGGGGGAAGCGCCGGTGGTTTGTGCACCCCTCGAGGCTAAAACCATTCGTTGCGGTGCGAGGCCCCACTCCACACACGCGTGGCCAAACATGTGGGGGGTCGGCCGACTCAAAGGGTCCGTCCTCACTGCCCTCGCCTGACGTGTCGCCGGCTGTCCCACCCACAGGTGCACCGGGACTGACGAGCTCGCACCCACCTACTGCTGCGAGGGATGCTGAGGGTCTCGCGACGTCAGACGCGGACTCTATACAAAATGAACAACCGCCACCGGCGGGTTCGCCACCCGGGATTGCCCCGTGTGACGGGCCTGCAGCAAGGACACGCGCAAAAATGCGCAGACTCTTATAATGCATTGGACGTACACTTTATTCTCTTACGTACGGTTGCGTGGTGCTGCGTCGGTGGGGAGCTCCTACCACATTTTTTTTGTTGTGTTGCATGCGTGCTAGGAGTTCCCTGCTAAACCTGTATATACGTCGCTCTTACGGTATTCGTATTTATTCAGGGGGGGTGCGTCGGATTGTTCCCTTCGGGGTTGTGGGTTTTGTTGTTGTTGTCGTTGTTGTTGTTGTTGTTGCTGTTGTTCCCTTCATGTTATCGTTAAAAAGTTTTTTTAAGGCACACGCGGGGATCCAGGGGTTAAATAACTTTTATTGAAGTTGTTGCAGCCGGGACGGCTGCGAGCTGTACAGGGGGGGGTGATGTAGGGCTGTTACAGAGGGGCTGTTTGTGTAGGGCTGTTTGCATGGGAGCTAACGGATAACAAACACAGTGGGCGGGGACTCCGTGAGCACACGGGGTGGTGCCCGCAACGACGTCCGCACTGGACGGCGTGAGGGGGGTTTGGATCCTCTAGGGGGGTATAAAAAGGGATGAGCCAGAGAGCTCGGGGTTGAGTCTTAGGGTAGTTAAGGGAAGAAGGAAGACCGGCCAGATAGGCCCTGGACTCCCCCTGGGACGCCGCCCTTGTAAGGGCAGCGCAGGCTGGAGCCAGTGGCGTGGTCCCGGAACCAGAGTTAGTCCTCTGGGATTCCGGGTACCGTAGCCCGACTGACCAGTGTCGGGCCAGACAGCCTCCCCTAGCCCGTTAGTGGAGGACTCGGCTAGGAAGGCTAGTTAGAGGTGAATTCCCAGTTATACGGGTGAGGGGGCCGATACATCCCTCAGCGCTGTAAGACATTGTGTAAATAAATACGTGTGCCTTACTACGGTGTCCACGCGTCTTCAAGAGTACTTCACGTACGCATGGAGGGGTTAACCCAAATGCGCACGCTTGCGTATGGGGAGTCTACTGACAATGTACGCATAGGAAACGGGGGGGGGGGGTGAAGCCTCGATAATAATTTGTCTCCATTGGCCTTCAAATTAGTTAGATAGTCTGACGGTGGACTATCTGTTTGCTTAAACACGTTAATATTATGAATCCTTGATCATTTCTGCATGGATTAAATATCGGCCGTTCTATAAAATTCGAGGGGGGGTCAAGTTTTGACACATTTTTGCGTACGTACTAAATCAGGGGTCCTCAAACTTTTTAAACAGGGGGCCAGTTCACTGTCCCTCAGACCGTTGGAGGGCCGGACTATAGTTAAAATGCCTATGCACACTGCATATATCTTATTTTGAAGTGAAGAAACAAAACGGGAACAAATACAATATTTAAAATGAAGAACAAGTAAAGTTAAATCAACAAACTTTCCAGTATTTAAATGGGAACTATGGGCCTGCTTTTGGCTAATGAGATGGTCAATGTCCGGTTCCATATTTGTCACTGCTAGTCATAACAAGTGATGCAAGTGTGCATCCGTTAGTCTAGATCTGGTTGGAGATTTCAAATGTTTCATTCTGGAAAAAGTCTGTTCACAGACATAAGTGCTGCCAAAGATGGTTGCCATTTTGAGTGCATGGTTCCTGAGATGAGGATATGTCTCAGAGGGGAGAGCTGCATAGAAATTATGAAGGCTGCTTGACTTGAATGCGTCTTTCAGAGAGTCACAATTCTGCAGTTCAGCCAGTTCCATTTGGTAAATTGTATCCACATTTTCAATGTCAATAGAAAATGGGTTACAGAAAAGCTGTATGTCCTGTTCATGGAGATGAAGCTCTTTAAATCTAAATTGGAACTCCTTTTGCAATTTTTCCAATGAATCCACACATGTTTTGTTTGGGAATGCAACCAATGGTTTTTCTGCTAACAGATTTTGAGTTGTGGGGAGATGGCAGAAGTTTTCCTCCTTCACTTGTTTGATGAGGAGGCTGAATTTTACTTCAAATGCTTTGACATGTGATTGCATATCACAGATGAGCTTCCCCTTTCCTTGAAGTTGCACATTGAAACTGTTGAGTAGCTCTGTTACATCTGTCAGAAAGGCAAGGTGCCATTTCCATTCTGTATCATTGAGCTCTGGTACTTCTTTGTTTTTTGAAAGCAGAAAAGCTGTAATCTGTGGAAGTAAGTCATAGAAACGTTTCAAAACTCTCCCTCGACTCAGCCAACGGACTTGTGTGGTACAGAACATCTTCATAGTCAACATTTAGCTCAGACAGAAATTCCTGAAATTGTCTGTGGTTTAGTGCATGAGCTCTAATGAAGTTAACACAAGATACCACAATTTTCATAACAGAGTCCCACTTCAGTGATTTACTACACAGCGCTTGTTATGAGGCAGTGTATGGCTATTGGATGAGAATGGTTATGTTTGTCCATCTCTTGGTTAATGCGAGCAATTACTCCTTTCTTAGACCCCACCATGCTAGTGTAATGCGGGCGTAAATGGGCGGGGCGGATATGACGATCCGAGAGGGAGGAGTCAGGGTGACGTGGGGGAGAAGTTATAGCGGGGAGACAGGAAGCTATACGGGGCAGTCGGGGGAGTGAAGGGTGGTGAACACGTTGGGTGGTCGCCGTGCCTCAGCCTGGTGGCTGAGGGGCTCATGACGGCGCCAGCCAGCGGGGTGGAAGAGAGAGTGGAGGATTGAGGTAGGAAATGGCGAGATAGCCATAAAGGCCACGAAGGGCTGACGTTGGGAGGTGGCGAGATCGCCACGCACGGAGGAACAGGGAGCAGAGATGGAGCTGCTGGGGGAGCAGCCAGAGGGCTGTACCAAGAGCCTGCAGCGGAGCTGCAGGAGCGTGGAAGGCTACGGGAGCGAAGGCAGATGTGGGGCTGCCAGGGAGAGAGTCTCAGGAGGAGTGCCGTGTGGGAAGGAGAACGCGAACCCCAAATAAAGGACACGGAGTCAGCAAGAAGTGTCTGAGTCCTTTTATTACACTGGAGTCAGAAGTGAAACGGCATCTCAAAACAACTGAGAGAAAGAAGAAAAAAAAATATTCCTGCTACATCATCCGACGACGACGACCTTCCTCAGACAGTGGACCTGCCTGCGATGGAAGAGGAGATCCGTTCTGGAACGAGTACGGGTCCGGGTGAGCAAGGTGTCGCCGCGTCGGTGGACCTGTCTGTGCCGAAGGATGCCAACTTACGATGGAGACAGATGGTGATGCAGATGGGGACCTTGAAAATCGTGCTGGCGCGACTGTGTGAGTTCACCACGCCGAGGACGACGTCGGGGAGGCCCGGTGGTGATCCGCAGGCCTCTGCCTTTCCTGCGCTGCCAGCGCCATTGCCACGTGGCACGAAGACGCCATCTTGGGCGTGGCAGGGGAGAAACGGCGGGAAGCCGCCATCCTGTCTTCACCGCGGCGGGAGGACGCCGCCATCTTCAACATCGCGGCGGAGAGGCAGCCTTGCGCTGCCATCTGGAGGTGCCGCGGGGTGAGAGCCTGCTGTGAGCTGCTGTTTTTCGAGGGGGTGCTGCGAGGAGAAGACGCCGATGCTGCAGCTGCTGGGGCGGGAGCTTCCCGTCCTGGCTCGGGTGCGTGACAACGGAGCCGTCAAGTCGCCGAACGAGTTCTGCGAGGCGTCTCAAGTTGCCACCCTGCCGTCCTCTTCTTGCTGCAGCCCCGGGCGAGTCATAACGATACGCACCCGGCCTTAACACACACCTCACTCATCTTTCGAGGGCCGGGGGGCTATTTTGGTTTTCTCTTATGACTCGATTGTGCGGAGCGCGGTTCGGACTGTGTGTATGTGTGTGTAATAGCGATGAACGCGCTATCTGCTTGTTAATGGTGTCAATGTAAGTGTGTGCGTGTGTTGAGAATGGACGGAGAGTCTGCTGTATTTGCTGAGTGTCAAATTGTGTGTGTGCGCTGCTGCGTGGAGTTGTTATCTTGATGGTGAAGTTAATTATTAACTTGGGAGCGTCGGGTATCTTGCGCTGTATTATTTGTGGGTTACCTTGTATGATGGGCTTAATTGAAAAAAAATATATATTTTTTTTTTGGTGTATTGTGCTGCGAGGTGCTGTGTGCGATGCGATTGTTGCAAGAGAGAGAATAATTGTGTTGTTGCTGCAAAGTTACGACAGGATTAATGGTGTGTTGGTTGCCTGCAGATCTGCTTGCTATTGTGCTTAAATGTACGCGTGTGATCGCGATATGCTGATTGCATGTGCTGTTATACCGTTCTGTATGGTTATGGGGTGCGATGCAGTGGTTGACTATTGGAATTGAGATTGTTATTATATTGTGCGTACTTGTTGGAAATTGGTAACAAATTGGAGGGGGACCCAAAAATTTGGTTGTATGGGTGTTGTGCACACGAGATTGCGTGTATATTATAGGGGTAATTGAGCTTTTTGAAAATGAGAGTGCGCGATGACGCCGTTGTGGGTGGCTTAGATGTTAATGCTAATGGGATCGTAAATGGGCGCCAAGTGGCGTCGTGTATTGGTTGATTGCATGCAGCCACGAGTTGCTTTGCGAGTTGGGTTGTGTAACTAATGTGGTTGGTAAAATATTGGTTAAAAATTCCCCGATATGACTGCTGCGCGCAGCAAGCTGGGGCTGTGCGTCTATCGTTGTTGGGGTTGTTACAATAAGACGGGGGATGCATTTTGTGACCCCCAGCATAGGGAAGCTGGGGTGCACGAATGGAGAAAACTGGCCACGTGTTCGCACGTTGGGCCGCCATTTTCTGGCCACGTGTTCGCACGTTGGGCCGCCATTTTGCGCGCACGCGGGGTATGGCGACGATGCGCTTTGCGGAAAGGGCCGCCATTTTGAGTGCGCGCGAGAGATTGCGCGAACGCGCTGGGCGAAGGGGGACGCCATTTTGAGCGCGCGGGAAAAACCGGGGTGGGGCAAATATTCCATCTGTTATGCCTGCCATTGTTGATTGGGTGATGCACGAGTTGTGGTCACATCGGCCTATGGCTGATGGCTGACCTGACAGCCCGGAGGCGAAACCTCCGTGGTATGTCTTAAACTAATGGGCCATGTGCTCATATGGCTCGGGGAGTCATGGTTCAGTTGTGCGGTGGCAGACTGAACCTGGTGTGCCGGGGGCTCACGGGATCTGGGTTAGGGTGTTATTGTCTCTATAAGAGAACATTGCCCCGTGGGGGGAGTACAGGGGGTCTGGCATTGCTGGGGGATGAACCTTCCCTGGGCTATAAAGCATCGGACTATACGAGGCTGGTGTGTGTCCATCTCTGATGGGATAGTAAGGGAGGAGCATGGCCGAGTTGCTGCTCATCCCCGAAATTGCACTAGCTGAGAGTATGGTCAGTGGATGTTGCTGTGGGTTGACGACCACGGTGGGGGTTAGGGCGAGTTAAACGTTACCGCTGGGGAGCGTGGCTCTCTCCACGCGAGGGTGTGTGATTAGGTGTTTTGTTGGGTTGCTGAGAGTGACCGTGGGTACATGCTGTGTACGTGCGATGTCTGTGCTGGTCCTCAAGGGAGGACTGCTGGTGGGTAAGAGCAGGAAATTTTGTTGTTGTTGTTGTCACGTGTAAATAATATTGTTGTTAAAATGTAAATACTGGGGCATTCATTGCGTTATTTTGGGTATTTATGGGGAGTTTTTTTTTAAGCGGGCCGGATTTACATCATCTCCACTACCCTGGGGCCGGGTGGCTGTCGTGTACGACATGCGGATGTGCGTTGTTGTGCTGTGCCTCAGGGGATTGGATTCTCCTTCTCGTCACAGATTCTTCAGCTCCCGTCGCACTGGGTGTTACCTGGTGTGCTAGCTGGATGAGGACTTGAAGGAGCAATTGAGCGCCGTTCGTCATTCTGCTCTACCACTTGCTCTTTGACGTTGGACTTGAGCCGAGCGGATGGAACTGCAACATGGACACGCACTAAAACATCACATTCTGGGTTGTGCGCGTTGGCCGTTCTTGCGTGTCAGTTGCCGTTGTTGTTCATTGTGCCATTCTTATTCTTGTTGTTGTTGTGCGGAGGACAGGCCGGTGTTCTGTTCCAGTTCCTGATACCTCCCCTTTCGTTGCTTGTGTTGTTGTTGTTATAATCTCCGTTGTGTCTGGGGGACTCCTGATTGTGATGCCTTCGCCCGCATTATTTTGTTCTGTTTCAGCCGAGGACGGCTGGGATTTTCTCTACGGGGGAGGGTAGTGTAATGCGGGCGTAAATGGGCGGGGCGGATATGACGATCCGAGAGGGAGGAGTCAGGGTGACGTCGGGGAGAAGTTATAGCGGGGAGACAGGAAGCTATACGGGGCAGTCGGGGGAGTGAAGGGTGGTGAACACGTTGGGTGGTCGCCGTGCCTCAGCCTGGTGGCTGAGGGGCTCATGACGGCGCCAGCCAGCGGGGTGGAAGAGAGAGTGGAGGATTGAGGTAGGAAATGGCGAGATAGCCATAAAGGCCACGAAGGGCTGACGTTGGGAGGTGGCGAGATCGCCACGCACGGAGGAACAGGGAGCAGAGATGGAGCTGCTGGGGGAGCAGCCAGAGGGCTGTACCAAGAGCCTGCAGCGGAGCTGCAGGAGCGTGGAAGGCTACGGGAGCGAAGGCAGATGTGGGGCTGCCAGGGAGAGAGTCTCAGGAGGAGTGCCGTGTGGGAAGGAGAACGCGAACCCCAAATAAAGGACACGGAGTCAGCAAGAAGTGTCTGAGTCCTTTTATTACACTAGGAGCACCATCAGTTGTCACACTGGCTAGTTAAGCCCAGTTCAGCTCCAAACCATTCACAGTTTGGCAAACCTTTTCATAGATATCCTCTCCTGTAGTTGTTCTTTTGATGCTTTGCAGTGCAGCAAGCTCTTCTGTGACTTTGAAATAGTCATTCGTGCCACGAATAAAAATTAGAAGTTGTGCAGAATCACGAACATCATTGCTTTCGTCGAGTGCCAACGAAAAATAGGAAAGTTTTTTTGTGGAGTTTTGCAAATGCTGATGCAAATTGTCTCCCATTTCTTCAATCCTCCGTGTAATTGTAGGTCCTGAAAGACTCACTGTACTAAATAAATCGGCCTTCTCTGGACACATCTCTTTGGCAACAGAAATAAGGCATTCTTTAACAAATTCTCCCTCCACGAATGGTCTGCCAGTGCACGCTATTAGCTTGGCAACTTGAAAACTTGCTCGCAGTGATGAAATATTTAGCTGCTTCTGCTTCACAAAAGTATTTTGCTGAGTTGTTAATATATTTTTCAGTTTTAATATTTTATCTTTTCTCATTTTTCCGACCAAACAATCATATTTATCTTTATGTTGAGTTTCATAGTGTCGACGTAAATTGTATTCTTTGAACACAGACACTATATTCTGGCATATCAGACACACATCTCTTTCCTTGTACTGCATGAAAAAGTAATCATAAGTCCACTGTTATTTGAATATCCTACACTCCGAGTCAATTTTTCTCTTTCTTGACATCATTGTTTCATAGGGAGTCAAAATTGCTATTAGTAAAATACCAATATATATATACAGCGCTACAAAACCAATATACCAGCAATAACTTTGCCCACACAGAGACATACAGACTGCACTGCCCATCAATGCAGTCTGATTGGGGGAACTCCGCTTTTACCCCAGGCTCACACTGGTGCGGGTGCCATTAAAAAGTTAATTACACCTGCAGTTTTGTTCACAGATCGCAGTGCGGTGGGCACAATGAGTGCCCACCGCCGCAGCTCAATCAGTGCCCACCGCCGCAGCCCAATGAGTGCTCACCAGCGCAGCCCAATGAGTGCTCACCAGCGCAGCCCAATTAGTGCTCACAAGCGCAGCGCAATTAGTGACCATGGGCCGGATAAATGTCCTCAGCGGGCCGCATGTGGCCCGCGGGCCGTAGTTTGAGGACCCCTGTACTAAATGGATGGCCCCCTACCAAGTTATAAGAGGTGTAAAATATTTTTTTTTATTCTTTTAACTATTTCGTGGAGAGTGAACGGAAAACATGGCGATAATAAAGACAGCCAGACAAAAGGTACAAGAAACCCCCCCCCCCTCCCAGGTTAATTGCTGCAGGAATAAAATTGTAAAACTGGAATAAATTAGGGGCAATTTAAAGCATATGTTTCCACAGATAGCGAGATGGCTGGAGGAAGAGGACAGGAACCAGGCCTTGATGTTACTTAACAATTTACTTCAATAAATTAGAACAACAACCGCCATTTGCCACTAAGTGGCGATTACGTCACTACGAAGCTTGTGCCAGGCTATGTGCACGTTGAGGCCACGTGAAGTGTCAAACGCCCGCTGGCACGAGGTCACGGGACAGACCCAGGTGCCACGGATCGACTGAGATGAGTAGGCTGATGCACCACCTGTGCCCCCTACTGTGCCAACTTGCTGTGCTTTAGCCACCCGGCGCTCTGCTCGTTGTGAGCGTCGTTCCTCTGCCCTCAATTGTTGTTGGAGGGCGACTGCCTCCAACTGCCCAGTAGCGTTCTTCACGAGCCTCCTCCACAGAGGCCTATCTTGACACCGCTGGTACCAGTCATCGGCAAGTCCACTCAGCTCCACATCCTCCTGTACCACATAACTCCATCTCTTCTCTAGCCCGTGCCGCACCCGATCCTGCCAAAAAAAGCTTCGATTTAAAGCTTTCGTGACTACAGGGATTCATCTTCTTGGTTCTTTCGGTAAAGTCATGTAGAAGAGAAATAATAAAATAATAAAAATAAAACATAATAAAATACAATTCTCACGACGTTTCGGCCACAACGCAAGCAGCCGTCCTCAGGAGAAGAACAGGTCTGTCGGAAAGACAGCGTCTGAATGAACACCACCAAGCTTGGCAGCGTATATTTAAGCTGGGTTAGAGGAGCAAGGGCGCCTTGACAAACGAATTTGCATATCAACAGAGGAATTTAGCATATGTAAAATGCAGATATGGGATTAGTCACTACTTGTGGAATGCGTAGGAGGTGGTGGGGGGGGGGGGGTCTCAAAGTCATATTATGCCCGTGCATTATGTAGGATTAGCAGCAACAAAGGGAGGAAGTAGGATTAGCAGTAATAAAGGGAAGGAATTTTAATAGTAAGGAGCTGCAGCAGCTAAACACCACGTAAAAAACTAAATTATAAACTACATCAAAATATAAACTACATCAATATCATACTCTCCAATAAGCTGAGCTACTAACAGTAAGTCATATATTACAATTCTATGTCGCAAAAAATATAATATGCCTCCAGCTAAACTTTTTCCTTACATCACACGGATCTACCCCGTACTATATACTGCCATAGACAAACCCAACTTTACATTATATACTGCATTTGTAACGGGTTCCGGAGACACTTGTAGTGGTAACTTCTTTATTACAATACAACACTCCAACAGTCCTGATACTCTGTTACAGCCTAGGTACACAGCCTAGCTACACAGCCTAGCTACACAGCCTAGATACTCTACTCTGGCTACGCTCTGGAACTCGCCCTCACAAGGTCGTAGAGTCGAGAGTTCCAGAGTCCCACCACTGGCTCTCACAGCATCCCAGGGTCTTCAGATGGCTGGTCGTGGGTCTTGGGTCTTGAGTTACAACTGGGCCCTGATCGTCTTGGGAGCTCTCCTTTTATGCCTGGTCCAACGAGGGGTGGGGCCGTGTGCGCCACCAGACATCCCACAGAGCACACACAGCCCCCCCCCCCCCCCGTTGGCGGCACCGAAAAGGCTTAAGCGCCTGGGAACCCAACGCCTGGCACCCAGAGGCTTAAAAGCGTCTGGACCCCCTGGGAACCCAGCGCCTGGCGCCCAGAGGCTTAAGCGTCTGGACTCGCCTGGGATCCCAGAGCCCCCAGCAGCCCCTCCCTTCTTATGTCACTACATTACCCCCCTCTACGTAAGCCTCCAGCCATCCCGGCTGTCAATAATTAGAAAGTTTAAATTAACGAAAGGGAGAGAGAGAGAAAAAAAATACGCGAGCCTTAACAGGAAAAGAAAAGAGAACAAGAAAGCAACCATAAATACCATAACCAACCTGTACAACTTTACACTATATACAAGCATCAATAAACAAAAAGGTGAAGCAATGACACGTGAACAAACGACCCGCGGCACACCTAGCCCTCCTCGGGATCCGCATAGAAAACGGGGAATTAACAACAACAAATATACAGATTCCGACGCGTTGGATGCACAACCAACACCGGTAATCGAACCGAAATCACACAACCACCGCATGGATGGCAGGGATCCACACCACTCTGCCAGCCTCCCATCCGTCAGGTGGAGAGAAGGCGAAGACCAACATGTCGAGCATCCCTCTACACACACTTATCCGGACGTCTGTCTACGTCCCGGGTCGAGAAGTCGTACTTCAGGGCCGACCCATGTACTGGGCAAAGAAGTCGCACTTCAGGGCTGCTCCAGTATCTACATTTTTAAATATATATATAAAATTTACATGAGACAACCAAAATAAATCTGCCTGCTCCTGTCCATAAATGGTGGCCGTACGCGCGAACCGCATCTCCAAGGCATCCCGTGCTTGCATCCCAGCAGCCCTCAATGAGGACCACCACCGACATTACATGTCAACCGTTTGCACCCCCCGCCTTTCCAACGTGGCGTCTCCATCCTAAAACCGCGCACGTCGGCCATGTCGGGGGGGACTTCAACCCAGTCTCTCTCCAAGACTCGCATCGCAGCATATAGCTGTACCGACCGATCTGAGACCCAATCTCTCTCCAAGACTCGCATCGCAGCATATAGCTGTACCGACCGATCTGAGACCCAATCTCTCTCCAAGACTCGCATCGCAGCATATAGCTGTACCGACCGATCTGAGACCCAACCTCTCTCTAAGACTCGCATCGCAGCATATAGCTGTACCGACCGATCTGAGACCCAATCTCTCTCCAAGACTCGCATCGCAGCATATAGCTGTACCTACCGATCTGAGACCCAATCTCTCTCCAAGACTCGCATCGCAGCATATAGCTGTACCGACCGATCTGAGACCCAACCTCTCTCCAAGACTCGCATCGCAGCATATAGCTGTACCGACCGATCTGAGACGACCCATTGTTCACTCCCTGCAAAACATGCACCCTAACAACTGAGGGATACAGTCCCAACGTAACGGGACAACTACACCTGAACACCACGAATCTCCAGCCCACTGTTTCAACGCGCCTCAGAGTGTTTCAATCTCCGGGCCAGTCAGGGCGAGCCTACTGCTCCAGACGTACCACGGAGGGTCTCAACCTCCGGGCCGTCAGGTCAAGCCGTCAGCGATTCCATGACAGGACCACCCTCTCCGAGCCATGTGAGCACACAGCCCACTAGGCTAGACATGCCACGGAGTGTCTCTATCTCCGGGCTGTCAGGTCAAGCCGTCAGCCATAGCATGACGGGACCACAACTCTCGTGTTAGACACGCAACACCCGCTGGGACATCCTGGTCAGGATCTGCACCCCAAGATATTTGAGAGCCAGCATGACAATTCCAATCCTTGGCAGCATGTCACCATCTCAAGATAAATGCCCCATACAGTATATACATCGTTAACAATGACAGCACAAGCTATACATTAACAATCCCGAACAAAGCTCAATATAACCCATACATTGTTAACAATCACAAGCAAGTTTCGCACACACATTGACAACACTCACGAGCGAAGTTCCACACAGTTTACCCAACAACAGTCACGACTCCCCGACGACAACGAAGAAAATATCAACAAAACAAGTAAACCCGTAAAAACAAAGTTTTTCACTCTAAATCCTTTATATGCGTGGCGGCTAGAGTCCTCTCATCCTCTGGCTTGAGATGGCTGCAATCTATGGGTCAGATGATTGTCTGCCAGTATTAAGCAATTGGTAATTAAATATTTAATTTGTTTTCCCTAAACAGTGTAAAATTTTGGAAAAAAAATTTCACGAAAATTAATTGTCACACACAACGAGTCTGTGTGGAAAATGTCAGCTCGATTGGATCACGGGAAGTGGGTTAAAAAACTAGCGAAAGATTTGCACGGTCCTAAGCAAGCAAGCAAACTTAATATAAAAGATTTAAAAATATATTCGCCTGTGGAGGACGCGGGGATCGATCCCGCGACCTTTGGCATGGGAAGCGAGGGCGCTACCAACTGCGCTACTCCACTACGGCCTGTGGAGGGGTTACGCTCTGGGCTCTTACACTCTGATGTTCAGCCAAAGCCATGAATGCGTTCTATTTGAATATATGTAAAATAAAAATGTTTTGCCTAAAAAGTGTAAAATTTTGGGAATTTTTTTTCAAGAACAATAATTGTCTGGCACAACGAGTCTATGTGGAAAATGTCAGCTCGATTGGATCACGGGAAGTGGGTTAAAAAACGAGCGAAAGATGTGCACGGTCCTAAGCAAGCAAGCCAACTTAATATAAAGGATTTAAAAATGTATTCGCCTGTGGAGGACGCGGGGATCGATCCCGCGACCTTTATCATGGGAAGCGAGGGCGCTACCAACTGCGCTACTCTGCCACGGCCTGTGGAGGGGTTACGCTCTGGGCTCTTACACTCTGACGTTCAGCCAAAGCCATGAATGCGTTCTATTTGAATATATGTAAAATACATTTTTTTTGCCTAAAAAGTGTAAAATTTTGGGAATTTTTTTTCACGAACAATAATTGTCGGGCACAACGAGTCTGTGTGGAAAATGTCAGCTCGATTGGATCACGGGAAGTGGGTTAAAAAACGACCGAAAGATTTGCACGGTCCTAAGCAAGCAAGCAAGCACGCGAACTTAATATAAAGGATTTAAAAATCATTAATCCGGAGCGCGTAAAATGTACGAAGTGTCAGGGGCCTGGTCTCCCGACCTCCAACCTTTGGCCAGAGCAGCAAAGGCGGCGACCAGCGTGTAGGTCCATGTGCCGGCCCCGGCGCTGGTTACAGTAAGAATGGCGCCCTCACTGTCCGGTCGCAGCGCTGATGACGCGGTATGCTAGGTTGCAAACAGCTGTCACCCGGCGGTGAGGGACGCAGCGCTGATGACGCGGCGTCGTCGGGTTGGCACATGCTGGGCCCGGAAGTGACGTCGCTCCCAGCGGTCACTGCTCCTCTGGTGGAAGTGATGTCATTCCCGGAAGTATCCCTCACATCCGTGGGGGGAATGGCGGCGGCGGGCTCAGGCGAGCGCCGCGCCTCCTCTCTCCCTCCCGCCATCGGCCGCGAGCACCGCATCTCGCCCAGGAGGGAGGCGGTGGCGCAGAGCAGCTCTGCGAGGCGAAGCAGCGCCTCCTCCATCTCTGCTCCCGACGCTGGAAAGGGGACGGTCGGCGGAGCAGACAGCTGCTCAGCCGGCGGTGCCGCGTTGTTGTCGGCCGGCGGTGCAGCATCGCTGTCGGCCGGCGTTGGCCGCCCCATCGCTGCCTGCTCCTCTTCATCGCCGTCAGGACTGAAGGTACGTGGCTTACTTCTTGTCTCCATAGCCACTTCTGACGCCAAATGTAACGGCTTCCGGAGACACTTGTAGTGGTAACTTCTTTATTACAATACAACACTCCAACAGTCCTGATACTCTGTTACAGCCTAGGTACACAGCCTAGCTACACAGCCTAGCTACACAGCCTAGATACTCTACTCTGGCTACGCTCTGGAACTCGCCCTCACAAGGTCAGTAGAGTCGGGAGTTCCAGAGTCCCACCACTGGCTCTCACAGCATCCCAGGGTCTTCAGATGGCTGGTCGTGGGTCTTGGGTCTTGAGTTACAACTGGGCCCTGATCGTCCAGGGAGCTCTCCTTTTATGCCTGGTCCAACGAGGGGTGGGGCCGTGTGCGCCACCAGACATCCCACAGAGCACACACAGCCCCCCCCCCCCCCCCCGTTGGCGGCACCGAAAAGGATTAAGCGCCTGGGAACCCAACGCCTGGCACCCAGAGGCTTAAAAGCGTCTGGACCCCCTGGGAACCCAGCGCCTGGCGCCCAGAGGCTTAAGCGTCTGGACTCGCCTGGGATCCCAGAGCCCCCAGCAGCCCCTCCCTTCTTATGTCACTACACATTACTATACACCACCCTATACCTATAATATTACACTATGTATTATTCTACCCACCCTACTGTATACCACACTGCTGTATATTCACTATACAATTACGATACTATATATTACCTTATACATTATATAGTACTAAGAGGAAGCAACGACATATGTCAATGGGAGAGTGGTAGCAGGAGACTTGCAGCGGAGCAAAGACTCCATTTCTTGGTTTAATGAGCCATTCTGTCTACAGGAAAGCCACCCATACGGATGCTTTCCTAAATTCCCACCACCATCCATCCCAGAAGAATTCCCTCATCAAGACTCTATACCATAGAGCCCAATGCATTTCCGACCAGGAACACATTGCCAGTGAACTCAAACACGTACGCCAAGCTCTTAAGGCTAATGGTTACTCCGACTACACAATCCGCAAAGCCATCACTCCAACCATCAAGAAGGATCCTGTTGAGGAGCCTTACCCTACATTGCTGGGGTCACAAAAAAGATCTCCAAAATCCTGATTAAACACAAGATCCAGGTCCGATTCAACACAGTACATAAAATCCGTGATCTGGTCCCGTCTGTAAAAGATGTGGTTCCAGACATACAGTACCCTGGCGTCTACAAACTAAGTTGCTTCTGTGGTAGCAGTTACATTGGAGAAAACAAACGACATGTCTCAGACCGCATCCGTGAACATAAAGCAGACTTGAAACACGGTAGGACAAACACCTCAGCCGTGGCAGATCACTGTTACAATTCAGTGGGTTCACATGATATTGACTTCTCCAAGACAGAGGTTCTCTGCAAGCCATCTGGCTACCATGAGAGATTCGTTCATGAGGCGATCCACATATACAAGCACAGAGACAATTTCAACCGAGAAGATGGATTCTGGCTTAGCAGTCATTGGAAGGACGTAATAAACCATTTCGGATCTTAACTGATTGTGTCCACGTTTACGGTGACTTTCGGACCGCGTTTCACTCGCTGACATTGACTATATATCCTGTATTCTCCGCGGGGAGTGGGTTCTTTGCTACGCTGCGGGCTTCCTGCTACCACTCTCCCATTGACATATTTCGTTGCTTTCTCTTGGTGCCTTTCACGCGACGGTCAGTGGTATAGTGTATAGCATATTGTATAATAATAATAAATAGTATTAAAGTGTAATGTTTAATACAATGTATAAGGTAATATATAGTATCGTAATTGTATGGTGAATATACAGCAGTGTGGTATACAGTTGGGTGGGTAGAATAATACATAGTGTAATATTACAATGTATAGTCTAAAAACATATTGCTGCGGCGCCATATTATTAACATTCTTTCCCTTTATTAATTCTAACCTTACTCCCTCCCTTTGATACTGCTAATCCTGCATAATGCATGGGCATAATGACTTTAAACCCCTCGCCAATCCTCCTAATCGCATATCTGCATTTACCATAAATATGCAAAATTCCTCTTGATATGCACTCTGCAGGGAATGGATTCTTTGCTCCGCTGCAAGCTTCCTATCACCATTCTCCCATTGACATATTTCGTTGCTTCCTCTTAGTACCTTTCACGCGACGGTTTATGGTATAGTGTATAACATATTATATAATAATAAATAGTATTAAAGTGTAATGTTTAATACAATGTATAAGGTAATATATAGTATCGTAATTTTATAGTAAATATATAGCAGTGTGCTATACAGTTGAGTGGGTAGAATAAAACATAGTGTAATATGACAAGGTATAGTCAATAAGCATATTGGTTGCTGCGACGCCATATTATTAACATTCCTTCCCTTTATTAATTCTGACCTTACTCCCTTGGATGCTTCTAATCCTGCATAATGCATGGGCATAATGACTTTAAACCCCTCGCCAAACCTCCTATGCATTTCACAAGTAGTGCTAATCGCATATCTGCTTTTACCATAAATATGCTAAATTCCTCTTGATATGCAAATTATTTGTCAAGATGCTCTTCGCTCCTCCATCACCGCGTAAATAGTCGCTCCAAGCCTGGAGCGTGCCATTCAGACTCTGTCTACTTGACGGACCTGTTCTCCACCTGAGGATGACTGCTTGCGTTGTGGCCGAAACATCGTGAGAATTATTTTATTATGTTTTATTTTTATTATTTTATTACTTCCCTTCTACGTGACTTTACCGAAAGAACCAAGAAGATGAATCCCTGCAGTCACGAAAGCTTTAAATAGAAAAAAATATATAGTCAATGCCAGTGAGTGGACTGCGGTCTGAAAGTCACCGTAAACGTGAACACAATCAGTTAAGATCCGAAATGGTTTATTACGTCCTTCCAATGATTGCTGAGCCAGAATCCATCTTCACGTTTGAAATTGTCTCTGTTTGTATATCTGGATCGCCTCATGAACGAATCTCTCATGGTAGCCAGATGGTTTGCAGAGAACCTCTGACTTGGAGAAGTCAATGTCATGTGAGCCCACTGAATTGTAACAGTGATCTGCCACGGCTAAGGTGTTTGTCCTACCTTGTTTCAGGTCTGCTTTATGTTCACGGATGCGGTCCGAGAAATGTCGTTTGGTTTCTCCAATGTAACTGCTACAACAGAGGCAACTTAGTTTGTAGACGCCAGGGTACTGTATGTCTGGAACCACATATTTTACAGAAGGGACCAGATCACGGATTTTATGTACTGTGTTGAATCGGACCTGGATCTTGTGTTTATTCAGGATTTTGGAGATCTTTTTTGTGACCCCCGCAATGTAGGGTAAGGTGATGGTTTTGAATGGCTCCTCAACAGGATCCTTCTTGATGGTTGGAGTGATGGCTTTGCGGATTGTGTAGTCGGAGTAACCATTAGCCTTAAGAGCTTGGCGTACGTGCTTGAGTTCACTGGAAATGTGTTCCTGGTCGGAGATGCATTGGGCTCTATGGTGTATAGTCTTCTTCTTGGTTCTTTCGGTAAAGTCACGTAGAAGGGAAGTAATAAAATAATAAAAATTAAACATAATAAAATAATGTTTTATTTTTATTATTTTAATAAGTAATACAATAATAAAAAAAGAACCAAGAAGATGAATCCCTGCAGTCACGAAAGCTTTAAATCGAAAGTGTAGAGTCTTGATGAGGGAATTCTTCTGGGATGGATGGTGGTGGGAATCCGGTTTTAGGCAAGCATCCGTATGGGTAGCTTTCCTGTAGTCAGAGTGGCTCATTGAAGCATCAGGTCTCCTTTTAATTAGGACATCCAAAAAGGGTAGCTTGACATTTTTTCGACTTCCATGGTGAATCTGATGGCTGTAAAAGATGTGGTTCCAGACATACAGTACCCTGGCGTCTACAAACTAAGTTGCCTCTGTGGTAGCAGTTACATTGGAGAAACCAAACGACATGTCTCGGACCGCATCCGTGAACATAAAGCAGACCTGAAACACGGTAGGACAAACACCTCAGCCGTGGCAGATCACTGTTACAATTCAGTGGGCTCACATGACATTGACTTCTCCAACACAGAGGTTCTCTGCAAGCCATCTGGCTACCATGAGAGATTCGTTCATGAGGCGATCCACATATACAAACACAGAGACAATTTCAACCGAGAAGATGGATTCTGGCTCAGCAATCATTGGAAGGACGTAATAAACTATTTCGGATCTTAACTGATTGTGTTCACGTTTACTGTGACTTTCAGACCGCAGTCCACTCACTGGCATTGACTATATATATTTTATTCTCCGCAGGGAATGGAGTCTTTGCTCCACTGCAAGTCTCCTACCACCACTCTCCCATTGACATACTTCGTTGCTTCCTCTTAGTACCTTTCACGCGACTGTCAATGGTATAGTGTATAGCAGATTGAATAATAATAAATAGTATAAAAGTGTAATGTTTAATATAATGTATAAGGTAATATATAGTATCGTAATTGTATAGTGAATATACCGCAGTGTGGTATACAGTAGGGTGGGTGGAATAATACATAGTGTAATATTACAATGTATAATCTAAGGTATAGGATGGTGAATAGTAATGCAGTATATAATTTAATGTTGGGTTTGTCTATGGCAGTATATAGTACGGGGTAGACCCGTGTGATGTAAGAGAAAAAAGTTTAACTAGAGGCATATATTTTTTGCGACATAGAATTGTAATGTATGACTTACTGTTAGTAGCTCAGCTTATTGGAGAGTATATTTAGTATATTGATGATACTGATGTAGTTTATATTTTATTTTTTTACGTGGTGGTTTAGCTGCTGCAGCTCCTTACTATTAAAATTCCTTCCCTTTATTACTGCTATCCCTACTCCCTCCCTTGGATGCTGCTAATCCTGCATAATTCACGGGCATAATATGACTTTGAAACCCCCCCCACCTCCTACGCATTCCACAAGTAGTGACTAATCCCATATCTGCATTTCCCATAAATATGCTTAAGTTTCTCTTGATATGCAAATTCCTTTGTCAAGGCGCCCTTCTCCCTCCAACCCAGCTTAAATATACGCTGCCAAGCTTGGTGGTGCTCATTCAGACGCTGTCTTTCAGACAGACCTGTTCTTCACCTGAGGACGGCTGGTTGCGTTGTGGCCGAAACGTCGTGAGAATTGTATTTTATGTTCATTTTTCATATTTTATTATGTCCCTTCTACGTGACTTTACCGAAAGAACCAAGAAGATGAATCTCTGCAGTCTCGAAAGCTTTAAATCGAGACACACTAAACATATATAAGCATCTGTGTTATCCACACAGGATTACTATTGTTGAGATTTTTATTTTCATCACAGAATCTTGCCCGCGAATACAGTGATGACAATTGATAAGCATCTATACTCTTTGGTTCTTTCGGTAAAATTACATAGGTATAAAATATAAAATAAATCCAATAGTTCCACTGCTGGATTATATTTTCTCCGCCTGAGGACGGCCGATTGTTTTGGAATCGAAACGTGATTTATTTTATATTTTATACCTACGTGACTTTACCGAAAGAACCAAAGAGTATGGATTCCTGCAGTCACGAAAGCTTCAAATCAAAATTGATAAGCATCTGCTAGGCATACAGGCACCCTGCCGCACACACTATTGTTCCAGGACATTTCGTGATTCTAACGTTGTGTATGGTGACGCTACTCTGAGGTATAGCCAATTGTTCTCATTGAAGGCCATTAGCCAATTGATAAGCATCTGTGAGCCAAACATACTCGCACATTAATTACATAATCTTACCAATGAATTCATTGACGTTTACTGTACATGTTTATCACTGTTCGTATGAAGTCATTCTCTTTTTAAGGACCTTTCCTATCGCCATGTATGGTCCATCTACTCTGAGAAGTTAGCCCATTGTTCTATTGCTCAGTTTTAACAAACGTAACCAGAGGGTTAATTGTGCAGTTCAATGAGTAGGACATCTCCAGGAGTATTGTGGTGACAATTCCGAGCATCAGAGTTTTTTGCATTTTAGAGTTTTTAGATATTAAAATTGCTTCACACAGAAGAGTCTGAGTGGTTCCTTCCTAAATTCATGCGTAATAATCTTAATTATAAGAACTGTATCCTGCAGTGAGATCTGAATTTTGCGACCTGACACACACTAAAACATAATCACTATAAGCTAAAGCGAGAATCACTGTCCATTCACGATAGTTAATACAACCCTATACAACTGTAATGCGAGCGTAAATGGGGTTTGCTGCTGGGCTCTGGCCCAATCACACGGGCCGGGGTATTGGGGGGCGGAGCCAGTATGGGAAGGCCAGATCTGATGATCCGGAAGGGGAGGAGTCAGGGTCACGTGGTAAAGAGGATATAGGTGGGAGCCCGGAAGGGATCCCGGTCAGTTGTTGGAGTGAAGAAGCGGGACCACGTTGGTTGGCCGCCGCGCCATCAGCCACGTGGCTGATGGGGCTTCGGCACACCGTCGGCCAGCGGTGTGCGGAGCAGGGGAGCTGGAGAGACTGACGGAAGAGCACGTCGCGAGGAGAGCGCGTGCGGGGCACGTCGCGAGGAGAGCGCGTGCGGAGCACGTCGCGAGGAGACGCTGGTCCGCTTTCAGGACCAGCGGGGTGCGAGGAACAGCGGAGGAGCTGACGAGGGAGTGCGTGCGGGGCGCGCGCGAGGAGATGCTGGTCTGCGGTCAGGACCAGCGGGGTTGCGAGGAGGAAACTAAATAAAAGACCAACGGAGACCAGCAGTGCCCGACGAAGTCTTTTATTACACAACTAAGCCGAATCTAATTAAAATAATTGCATAATTGCCTAAATTAACATAAATTCATAAAAATGACACTTTCCATTAAATTTGTATTATTTTTCAAGACAATATATATACAACACTCTTCATATTCTCTTTATATGGCTTTCACTCATTCCCCATTCATTCAATCCATCACCGTTTACCGTCATCAACTTCGCTTTCACCGAATTCACGCATCACAGATTTGCCACCCATTGATTCCTCTCATCTATTTAGTTCACCTCATCTCCACCATTATATTAATGTTGTACTATTGTTTAATGTTTTTGTAAAGTGCCTTTGATAAGGCGCAACATACATTCTTTAAGAATAAGATGAGATGAAAATGACACACTCAACCAATCGAGGCATTGATTTAATGAGAAACGGTCGAAGCAAATACAATGATTGAATTCAAGCATTATCAGTTATATGCGAGCTTGCACGTACAAATAGCCAGCACACACAATTTTATATATATACGTATCTATCTTGTACATGTATTGCCAAAAGTTGTTCACGCAACAATTTCTTACGAGGAGAGAAACTGTTGCTCTTGAATGGAAAATGAGACGGCTGTCATTGCATACCCTTCTCACAATCATGCACTTGATAGCATAAAAAGTAACCTGCTTTGTTACGTAATATAAAATGCCAAGATAAGAGGTTTAAAAAAATTGTGGATTTAAATAATATTCTGGCGAAATTAAGATTTGGAGCAAAAATTTATAAGTTAGAGCAATTTAATATGATCCATGCCAGTCTTCTGTTTGTTACTCCCAGCTCTTCGTTGTCCGATATCGATTGTCTTACAAACGGTGTCGTCTTCCGCGCTGTCAATTCAATATTTGTTTATTACACCGAAAATCTCGTGTAGCCAGTTACCCAGCTAGTTTTGGTGGCAAGGGCACACAGCCACTAACAACATAACTACATCTTGGGACCTTTTTGCCAGTATCAAAGTATGAAAAATAAAAGTTTTTTAATCCTTTCTGGCAATAACACAGCTGTTACGATGTTCAAACACCAAATATATACCTTTTGCATGGAGAGACTAGCTGTCTCTGGTGTAGGCCCATCAATTTCAAAGACAATGCATTTATCAGAGCACGTTTTTTTGCATGCTCATCACAAATGCATGTGATTAATGCAGACTTTATTCCTTGCAAAAGCTATCTATTTGGTGTTTGAACATCTTAACACCTATTTTATTGCCAGAATGGGTAAAAATCCACACAGCTACTATTGAGGCTGCGATGCGCCTAGCCAGCAGCCAGCCAACACATTCAAAGCATGGGTTATTTTTTCATAGTATAATTTAATGTACACGTTTAAAGTTAAATACATGGCTGATTGTATGGCTTTTAAGTTATTTTTTTCCGTTTTTTTTCTCTTCAAGACTCAACTTGTTTTAATCTACTTGGAAACCAGAATACAACTGCAATAGCCATTTACAATGATTTTATCCGGAATAGGTAGAAATAAGCACGTCACCAATAAACACGGCAGCAAAGTGACACTCCAGTCCAACGTCACATATCCGACTCGCTCGGGAACGGTATACAGTAGCTGGATACGTGAAAAAGTTTAGATAAGTGAACATCTGAAGAAAATTAGTCACCAGTGCACAAATATTGCACTGGGTGTGGTGGGCAGTTAATCGATCACGGCAGATGAGCAGTGACTGGGACTGATATACAGACGTTGTACTGTACTCGAAAGATTATAGTCGGAAGACTAAAATACCTCAAACTGTGCACAAATCATGGACCCCCTCTGGGAGTCGCTAAAACGAACGTCGAGTGAGGCTAACCACTTACTGATTGAACGTCAACAGTGGCCCGGCTCATGCCTTCACCGATGAGTAACTGGGCTCCTGCCATAGGAACGTTGAAATTCCCACTTCATGCACACTCGTACTTTTGTTTATCATTAAGGCAGGTGTACACTGGGTGCAGTGACGCAGGTCGAACCACGTGGGTTCTCAACGAGATCGTGCTCTTTGGGAAACGGGTACTACCAGGTTACGAGGAAAACCCATAGCCTGACACAGCAACCAAAGGCTGCACTTTTTCAGTATTTTGTCGATAATCCACTGCTGGATGAACCGCGTCTGCTGTATGAAAGGAGATCGATCCCTCATCCGCTCTGGTATTGTTCGTGAGTGAACCCGTGCACAGCTGACTGACCAAGCGCCTGTATACCTACGAATGGTCGTCACTGATTTAAGTTGGTCTGATGGTACACAAAGGGAATGAATACCGGACGATGTCCTACCCATGCCGTATTAGTCACGGAGGTTGACAACGCTTCCCCATTCTGATCAGTGCAAGTTGGTGAAGGGAACGGGGTTCAGATATCACTTGCCACGGATGCTTGCTGTGGCTGGGAATCGAACTCGGGTTCCGCGGTGGCAAGATGTTAACTACCTCGCCTGGTATACAGGAGGCCGTAGGTTCAATTCCGACACTGATGCCTGTTGTATATTTGGAGTTGACATGTTGCTCTCCCCGTGGTCGCGTGGATTTTTCTCCAGGTCCTCTGGGTTTCCCCTCCACAGTTAGAATGAGCAGACAGACGAAGAAGAGAGAGGCTGCCATACATTTCCACGCGATAAGCTACTTCCTTGAGCTGTCATTTGTGATAGCCAGGTCGCTTCTAAAAAATTGCAATGCAGCAGCTCGGTGGGCCTTACCTGGTAAAATAAAAAAAAACAGATGAGTATGTTTGGATACCTGGTTCCTTATGCAGAGTGCAAGCCCCACTGTGCTATAACTCCACAATCCCGTGTTGGTTCTCAACGCGGGCCCCTTGGGAGTATAATGCAAATCTATTTACGTGAAATTTGGCAGTGTCTAAAAATAAATGCAACTTTTAACCGAATACATTCGTTTACATTCAGAACCCGAATGTCACAATAGCCGCAAACGTCAACTCAAGGACTTGCAATCACACCTCAATTTACTTTGTTGGTGGAAAGCCATCAAGTACAATACAAATATTGTACCCATTTTTTCTAACAATTGCTTAATGATAATGTACCGTGTGTGAATGCACAATACACGTTTTATTATCAGTCAAAAATGTAAGATTTTGTTCAACTACAGTGATATATTTAAATGTTTTTGAAAATATTAAGGTAAATTAATTATAACAGGATTAACGTCAATATATTTACGGTTACATGTATATAATGACTGACCAAAAACGTTTACAACTTAAATAAGCAAGTAGGAAGGTTTATTTAGTCACTGAAAGGAAATAATATATCATTAATGCATCTTCTCGTGACTTATTTCAGATCGTTGATTTCAGTGGCGTTACCCACAATGCAATGTCGTATATCTGACTATCCTGGCAAACTAAGGTATAGGCGGATCTGTGAAAAGGGCAGAGAAGCTAACATCTTTAAATAGTGACAGCATCCACAAATCCTGCACTGGTTGTGAGCAATTTATTGGTCAGGGCGGTTACGTGGACGGTCAGATATGTGATATTGTACAGGGACTCTATTTACAAACGAGTTAGGTTCCAGAAGTCTGTTTGTAAGTCGATTTGTTCGTGAGTCGATTTGTTCGTGAGTCCAACTTTACTCCTGTCGATTCCAAACATGTTGTACGGCATGTCCACTAAACACGGGGAATGGCTTTAAGAATTGTATAATCTCCTGTAGATGCCACTGGTTCTTCACATTCTGCAGATGTAGATGACACCGCCGCAATCTATTGCACGGCGGTTGAACTTACGACTCTCGGTCCGAACGGGCAACTGGACATGCGGACAGGTTTGTTTGTATCTCTGAAAGTTGATAAGTCGAATGTTCGTAAGTAGAGGAGTCCCTGTACTGTATTTATGAAGACCGCTTTCAACAGGTTCACCTTTACTTAGCATGATCAGCAGCAAGGTGTGATTCCACAAACTACTGAGATGCAAGAGGCTGAAGAAAGTTCTGAAGGAGTATTGGGTAAGAAGCAGAGAGGAGAGCTACTATTTGACAACTTTACATAATGGCGGCACTAGCGTGAAGTGAGGAAAGTTTCACGGTGGGGACAGGATGGAGTGTGAACCTAAGATTTGCCATTGAAGATGACTGAAGACGAAGAGGATGGAAAGTAAAATACATCACATAGTATTCACAAAAAAAATCCCTTCCAGTGATTAAACAAAGCGGCCTAATACAATTCTCAACCATTTATTATAATGGATGTAACTTGCCAGAGCAACACAATTAAAACATTTATCAAGCGATAGCAGGACATTGCTCATCTTCAGAGCAGCTTTTTCGATACCAAGGTTTCTTTCCTCGGCTGCAAATTCAACGTGTTTTTCTTCCGAGACACGGAGCTGCTGATGGGCTTCAGGCATAAGATGTTTATCTTCTTGGATCTCCGCTTGCGCTCCGAATCCTTGCATTCGGGCTTGGCGGTTACGGATTCCGAACTGCGCCTCATGTAATAGCTCTTCCTCGCCATAACCGGTGTCACTGCCGCCCCCCCTCTCCTTCCCGTATCTCTCCTCCCCGCCTCTCCCTTCTCCGCCTCTCCCTTCTCCGCCTCTCCCTTCTCCGCCTCTCCCTTCTCCGCCTCTCCCTTCTCCGCCTCTCTTTTCCCCGCCTCTCTCTTTTCCGTCTCTCTCCTTCCCGCCTCTCTCTTCCCCGCCTCTCTCTTCTCTGCCTCTTTCCTCCCCGCCTCTCCCTTCTCCGCCTCTCTCTTCCCCGCCTCTCTCTTATCCGCCTCTCTCTTCTCCGCCTCTCTCTTCTCCGCCTCTCTCTTTTCCGCCTCTTTCCTCTCCGCCACTCCCTTCTCCGCCTCTCTCTTCCCCGCCTCTCTCTTCTCCGCCTCTCTCTTCTCCGCCTCTCTCTTCTCCGCCTCTCTCTTTTCCGCCTCTTTCCTCTCCGCCTCTCTCTTCTCCGCCTCTCTCTTTTCCGCCTCTTTCCTCTTCGCCACTCCCTTCTCCGCCTCTCTCTTCTCCGCCTCTCTCTTCTCCGCCTCTCTCTTCTCCGCCTCTCTCTTCTCCGCCTCTCTCTTCTCCGCCTCTCTCTTCCCCGCCTCTCTCTTCTCCGCCTCTTTCCTCCACGCCTCTCCCTTCTCCGCCTCTCCCTTCTCAACCTCTCCCTTCTCCGCCTCTCCCTTCTCCGCCTCTCCCTTCTCCGCCTCTCCCTTCTCCGCCTCTCTCTTTTCCGCCTCTTTCCTCCCCGCCTCTTTCCTCCCCGCCTCTCTCTTCCCCGCCTCTCTCTTCCCCGCCACTCCCTTCTCCGCCTCTCCCTTCTCCGCCTCTCTCTTCCCCGCCTCTCTCTTTTCCGTCTCTCTCTTCCCCGCCTCTCTCTTTTCCGTCTCTCTCTTCTCCGCCTCTCCCTTCTCCGCCTCTCTTTTCTCCATCTCTCTCTTCTCCGCCTCTTTCCTCCCCGCCTCTCTCTTCTCCGCCTCTCTCTTCTCCATCTCTCTCTTCTCTGCCGCTCTCTTCTCTGCCTCTCTCTTCCCCGCCTCTCTCTTCTCCGGCACTCTCTTCTCCTTGGGTTTTTGCAGAAACTCACCCATCTGCACACTCAGGGCATCGGCTTTGGAGCTCTGCGCGGTCTCTTTCTGGCTCCTCTCCACGCTACAGTGGTCATTCTCCACTCCTGCCACTGATCCCATGGGCGAAGGTGGCAGTGGAAAGAGGAGGAGTTGGGGAATAATCCTGTTGATAAATTCCATGCAGGAGCCGCTGTTTGAGCGCAGACTCATTTTTGGGGATTGTGATGATTGTTCCGAGCCTGTTTTGGGAGAGGTGTGCGATTTCTTTGGAGATTTTCCCCTCCCCATTGTCAGTTGCTCCTCATTAACAATATGATTGTCATCTTTGCATTCCTCATTGGGTCCAGAAAAACGACAATCTTCATTTGAACGTTCTCCCGCCGAGTTATTCACTTGTGGCTGCTTAGTTTCCTGGATTTCTACAGCTCCACTATCATCAATAACAACCTTTTCTGGTTTCAGATTCAACTTTCTACCAGCACTTGCCTGCATGCTCTCAATTATTTTAGAGCTAAAAGCTCCTCCATTTGTCTCACCAATTGTTCGCGAATTTTCAAACTCGGCACCATCCGCGTGGCCGCTTTTTTCGGAGCAACCGCTCCCAATCAACGACCACCTCTCTCCCAACGGTGTCAGCAGTGTCGCTTTACGAGGACGACCTCTCTTCCTCTTCGCGGGGGGCTCCGAACCCTCGCAGGACTGCACGCCATTTGGATCGGCCCGCGCCTCCCCTTCGCTGACCACCACTGCTCCCGCGAGAGCCCCGGACCATGCCCTCAATCCGGCACAGTGCTCCAGCGGCACGACCACGCCTTCGCCAGCCTCGCCGTCTGCCTCACCAAGGCAAGAGACCGAATCATGAATCTGCGCCCTCCTCCAAGCGCACGCCGTCGAATCTTTGTCACTGCCGCCAATGACGGCGGTTGCCGGGGCCCGGTTACCACTCGGCACGGGGCTTGCCGACGTTTGCTTTGGCACAATGTGAGGGACGGGCTGGCCTGCGTTGTTACCGACTGGTTCGAGCATAGGCGGGTACTTGCGGGGGCGTCCACGTCGTCTCGGCAAAGCGGGAACCGACGGGATGCCGTCGCCCGCCCCGGCCGCGTGCCTCATTTGTGGCGGCCACATCTGTCTCTTCGTGTAGGAGCGCTTCTGCTTGGGCAAGGCCTCTTCCGCAGCCGACTGCTGCAGTGTCTTGCGCGGTCGCCCTCTCTTCTTGGGCACCGCCGCCGCTGCCAAGACGGCGGCGGCGGCGACAACAACGGCGTCGCCTTTCGGAGCTTGCAGAACCGACTGCTGCGTTGGCCCAACATGGGCGCCTTCATTGAAGGCCTGCCTGCGCTTCAGCGGCACCTTGCCCTGCTTCTTCTGCAGGTAGGCGCTCGGCGGTGTGAATCCTTGCACCATGCGCCTGCGCAGAAGCTTGTTGAAGCGCCACATACCATTTGGTATCAGCTCCTGCTGCTGCCTCGCACTGAAGCCACACGTTCCTGGCACCGCACCCGCGCACGATGACACGAGGGACGACGGCGGTGACTTTGGAGACTCCAATACGCTGCACCGCAGGCCCAGAGCAGCCAGCAGCCTGTGCTTCTTGAGCGTCTGCACGGATAGCCCAACTTCCGGAAGGGACCGAACGCTCCATTCCGGAGAAACCCGGCCCGGCTCGACCACGGGCAATGAGCTCGGCACCGCCCCGCTCGATATTCTGACGTCTTTCAGGCAGACTCTCTCCACCTCCAGCTTAATCTGCTTGAGTGACGGTCGTTCTGGGCCGGACCTGTCGAATGGCCTCTTACCGGCCAGATGGCCGGGGCGTGGGCAGGCGGTCGGGTTTGCCTCGCCGGCCGTGCCGAATGAGTGCATCGAGTGAGGCCAGTCGCAGGGTTCCGTCTGCACCGAACGCGACACCGAGAGTGGTGGGTGAGGCGGCGAGTCCGGGCCAAGCAAGCGGTTTGTGTGATGCAGCCTGTCAGGCACCGTGGCGTCGGGCGGCTGTTGAGGCGGAGAGGCCACACACTCGGCGGAGCGTGAGACGTCGGGACCGGGGTGCCGTGCAGGGGCCCCGGCCTCAAACAACCCAAGCGCGCCGTCCATCTGCAGGATCTCGGCCAGGGTCTGCACCTCGCAGCCCTGGCTGATGGGGTAGGAGAGTTTGGAGGTGTAGCAGAAGTCAAGCAGCGGCAGGAAGGTGTGCTTCGGAAAGCCTTGGGGGGTAGAAAGAGCGACAGGTATGGAGTGCAGGTTAGCGTAAGTAACCCTGCGACGTGTTCATTACAATGGTGACAGACGATAACCCGCTACCGAACGGCAGTGACGTCACCACAAAGCTCATAACAAAGCTTAGCTGCACTTTGAGGCCCAGTGAATTGTCGAGCGCTCACTGGCAGAAGATCACAGGACAGACCCATGTGATATCGGTTAATGGACCAAGGGTTTTCCACTCTGCCAGCTCGCCTTTGCATGAACCATTTTTGTTGTTGTTATTGTTTGAACTGCTGCCACCGCCCGCATTACCTGGCAGGTGCACGACGGAGCCGTGGTTGCGTTCGAGCAGCTCCTGCAGAGTGCCGCTGCAAGCGGCCAGCACGCAGCGGTGAGCGCGCAGCGCACTTCCCTCCACCAGCAGCGTCACGTCGCTCAGCGGTTGACCGCCGTCCTGCCGCTGGCGGTCGAGCGCTGCGAGTAGTGACGCACTGTGACACGGATCGCTCTTGCACACGTGCTCCTCCCTCACGTAGCTATGGTCGTTGCTGGCACCGTCCTGCGTGGGTGACGTAGCCAGACCCATCGGCAATGTCGGCAGCGACGTTATAATTATTGGCGACAGTAGCGGCATGAGCAGCATTAACAGCCGAATAAAAAATAGTAGCTGCATAATAAGAATTACTAGCAGCAGCAAAAGCAGCAGTAATGACATCAGAATTACGAAAAGCAGTAGCAGTAGTGACATTATGTTTATTAGCAGCAATAGCAGCAGCAATGACATCAAAATAACTTAAAGCAGCAGCAGCACTACCAATGGAATCAGCAGCATCTATAGCAAATGTAAAGTAATCATCGTCTACTACATTAGCAGCAACATCAACACCAGTGACATCAGCAACAGTAGAATCGGTGGAATAAACAGAAGCAGAATACACAAGAGCAGTCGTTTCAAAAACAGCAGCATCAATACAACATTCACAAACATAACAGCACACTAGCACCAATTCCCAAATCTTAATAAACGAAATTAGATATGGCATTAAAAAAAGATTTAATTTTGAATATCAGGTCCAATCAATTGTACTGCGTTTCAAGGACCACCCCTGTGTGAACCTTTCTCCACAGGAATAATCTGGCTGGCCAAACAACCACAGACACAAAATGGTAAAACTTCAAACACCGTCAACATGAAAGAGTTAATGAAATGTGCTCCGGGCCATCCGAAGTGGCCATCAGGATCTATTTCTATATATAGATGCGGTGCTATCCATGTGTAATCCACAGATTTTGAACGTGGGGCGAGTGGATCACGCAGAGATCACTGTGCGCTGTGAGACTCCCAACCTGCTAGGTTGCGTGGTGGCCAGAAAGTGGAGTACAGCAAATGGGTTGCCGATCTGTGATTAAGTATTTGTGGGTTACACCCTCTTGTACAAATGGGTTTTCTCTCTGTGTGCTTGGGGGTTTCCCCCCCACCTTCAGACGTACAAGAACTTGATTAGAAATTTGCCAAACGTCTCAACACAGTGAAAAATAAAAATGCGCTGCCAACTGCCACAAACGCTGAAAACCCCTGCGGCCGCTTTTACTGCGACCGCTTCAAGAGCTGCTGCGAGGCTCGCCGGTGGACAGACACAAAGAGCTGCGGAGAACGTACAATGGGACCCCCACCGATTAAAAAAACACTCCCACCTTGGTACTGCTGTCATGACACGGGCCACACGTCGAAACGAAACCCTGCACATCCATGTACATGCCTGAAAAACAAATAAGCCAAAGTTTCAGTCATCGGCAGTGAATGTCACGATTACGTATTGTCCACAGCCCACTCGCGCTGTCGCATGACTAAATGTCCGAGGTTCAAAAGTACTTTGGGGTTTTGTTCTGCTGACAAGATGACGTTGTGATCAGTGCCCTTAACGTTACAATCTCAAGTTTGTGAGTTCACGTCCGGTTTGTTTGTCGACTAAGCACATCGTCACTATCATGATCATCATCATCGTCGTCATCAAAATAATTCCAACAAGAAGCATCATTTCGTGGTAAAGTACCTACAGAGACCACACATACCCGGCCACATGTGGTTTTGCCTGAGGGCCCTGTAAGTGTTGATGGTCGAGTGGTGCTCCCGGTCCGTCTCGTGATAAGCGGCGATGATGCTTCTGCGGAGGTCCTTTGTGTACAGGTCCATGGACGCACTGTCGGCAGCCGTCAGCTCACCCAGAGTAGCGGTGGCAGCAGAGTCTTGGTAGAGACTCACAGGCGGCGACGACGGCGTGGCACTATCAGCCATGGTTCTTCCTCCCAAACCTAACGGACTAATAACAAACAAATACATACATTTCTGAGTTTGGATTTGAACCACGGTGCGGTATTGAGCAAGGCACTAACCTAAGAGAACTTACTGCGTGGGGGTTTGCGTGCATCTTTCAATGCGAGTCGTGAGTGTTTTTATACATTTGTGCTTGTGATTGTGCACGTACATAGTTGTGTGTACATATATCTGCGTGCATGTATGCGTGTGCAGGTATGTAAGTGGTACGTGTGTGTGTTCAGATTCAGTTTGGTTTGTTTCGGTTTGTCAAAACCAGAACATTTCTGCCCCGCTACAACACTCACAATAATTATTCATGGTGTAACAATTGATCAATGAAAGCGTATTCATTTGACAAGCAAAATCATGCACAGAAAATGAGTCCAATTCTTATCATCATCATCATCAGCCATGATCAAGCCACTGCTGGATGAAGGCTTCCCCTAGCTGTAGCCATCAGCTATGGTCCTGCAATGCACAAACCCATACGGCACGTGAATGCAAGTTGATTTCAATGCTCCATCTCCGAGGGCGACCGCTGCCACTCCATTGTTGGTGACATTTTGTGGGTGCCGCGATGGCGATGTTATCTACCTCGCCCGGTATACAGGAGGTTGTGAGTTTGATCCCAACCCTAACGCCTGCGTATTTGGAGTTTGCATCACTCTCTCCCCATGGTCGCGTGGATTTTTCTCCAGGTCCTGTTTTTTCCCTCCAAATTTTGAAACATGCATTTAGACTATTTGGCTGCTATAAATTTCTACGTGATAAGCCACTACATTGGGCTATTATTTGTCACGAGGTTGCTTCTGACAAAAAGCCACATAGATCAGTCAGCCTTACCTAGTAAAATAAAAAATACAAATTTTATCCAAGCTGACTTGCTTTCCTTAAGAGTCACTATCATGATGTCTCTAACGTGCCTATGTTCTCTAATCCACGTGTCCCTCTTCTATATGCTCTCAGTTTAATTTCACTCATGCCATCTCTTCATGCTTCCTATGTGATGATACACGTAATATTCTCAACGTACTACGAGGGCATCAAACGCGTTCAATTGTCGGAGTAGAATCACGACTGCCATTTCGAGACAAATTAGTGAGACAAGTGCAGTGATTAGTTGACGATTATTTTTTTTTATTAAAAACTAGAAATCCTTCTTTTCTAACCGGACGAGAGCCCATTGAGTATGTTTTCAAAGCAGACCCGAGTTAAACGAGGACACACAAATTATCCATCGTATGAATTGCAAATCGTGGCAAATTGAACAATGAATGAAACCAAAGTCCAAAACAAACAAAAACACAGAGGCACAAAGTTAAGATGAAATTGAATGTAAATTAATTATCAAGTAAAACGCCATACTTCAACCTTCAATAACCAGGATTTATAATGAAAGGATAAGAAAAATAAACCATTAATGTGCATGGAAAAGGAGGCATTGGTGGGATTGAAAGATGAAACCCCTGGTGTGCATTCAATGAAGGTTAATCAACAACACTTATGTTCATGAATTTACAAAGACTAAAATTGCTTGCTGCAAAAGAGCTGACTTGGGTAGCATTGCTTCTTAATGCAGCATTCAAAGCACTCAAAACCCACGTACAATGAGCTACACATGCTAAAGATAGCTTGCCGAAGTGTGCGCTACTTTTAGGAAACATGGCACATGTATACTTCAAGGTGTGTCTTCCGTGTTAAGGTTGTTACATGTAGCGCAAACAATACAGCTAACTTTGAAATTAAATAAAGCAGAACTCCACTAGTGAATAAACTAAACGTATGTTTTAACGTATTGGCTTTCCAGGCCAATATTATCAACCGACATTTGTTTAAGCAATCTCTGGACAGGTTTTTGACTTTCTAACTCATCAGCAGGCAGAGTTGTTCAACAAATATTTCCGGAATGGTATATATTATTGGCACGAGCGCACTGCATGGGGAATATGGGACCCCCCCCTTCAAAGCAAAACGCGATGTCACCGTATAAAAACTCATCAGACGGTGCCGTGGAGTATTGTGGGTGAAACAAAATATGAGCGGGTACATTGTGCCTCCAATTATGAGTAACATAGATGTTTTAGTCTATCAGCCTATGGCTTTCCGGGCAAATATTATCAAGATAACTGTGAAAAGAATGTATTACAAAGCCCAAAAGACAAATATTTACCAATATGTTGTTTTAATTGGCAAAATGATATAGCCAGAAACTTTACGGATAACCGGCCAATTAACTTTGCGTTGAACTGGGACCCATATGTTATAAAATGCGTCCTTCCCTTTAACATCTGGCAGCTCACCAGCATTGATTCAAGCAAACCCGACTCTGCTGATGTATGTATGTTAAACTTTTTTCACACAGTACATAGCCAGACATTGGATGTCAAAACCAGTCCGGAGAATCTTTTCACTCCCACAAAGCATGAGGCTTGGCATTTCTTACGTGGAGACAAGACAAATGGAGCATACATTGTCCGCTTTTCTATTTGGTTGCTTTATAGAGCTCATAATCATAAACTATTCTCAAGGTAAATCCAAATTATCAATTGGAAGACTGGGCCTAGTTTGATTGTATGTAGCATGAGCTCATTTTTAAGCCACATTGCCACAGTCAATTAATAGCTTGAAGCTAGAGGCAGCCAGATGATGATTAGCAGGCACAAATGTGACTCGCTTGTATAGAGTGTGACTTTGCATTTCTTCGTAATATTTGTATGTATCATCGTTTAGATGTTATCCAAACACACACGTGTAAGATTTGGACATGTTCACAGTAGATCTTCATGTTTAAAATTTAAAATCACAGAGGTTTACACTGGAACAGATGGCATCTCACGCACTTATTTTACTTAAATAATAATTTTAAATAATAAAATGTCTTCATTAATGAAATCCTTTTAGAGGTCAGTTTTTACCTAATTTACTACAGACCAAAGTATACGGGGCGTCACAGTGGCAAGATATTGACTACCTCGCCTGGTATACAGGACGTGGGTTCGATCCCCACCCCGATGCCTGTATATTTGGCAGTTATATGTTCTCCCCATGGTCGTGTCCGGTTTTTCCCTCCACATTTAGAAACACCATTTTAGAGCAAATTTCCACGCGATAAGCCACCTCATTGGGCGATTATTTGTGGCCAGGTCCCTTCTGAAAAATAGCTATATAGCACAGTGGGCCTTACCTGGTAAAACAAATTTTTTTAGTTTTAAATAGTTTAGTTTGGTATGAAGGATCATTAGAAAAATATAAATGCTGCTTGGCGATTCGAAACAAAGGATGGGGCAGGATGCAGGGCATTTGAGTCAAAGACCTGCTATTTGGCAGAACTCAAGGAGATTCAAAGACTAAATATTCCAGGAAATGTGCCTCACCGGTATTGCCAGAAATCTCGAGTACAGAATTTTGTCAAAAATAATGGCAGGATGTCATGAGAACTGGCTGAATTTGTCGGATTTAGTGAACCAATGTTTTCGTGTAATATTATTTACTTACTTAATCCAATTACCTGAAATAAAAAAAGATGCCAGGGAGGTTCTTCGGACTCCATTTGATCTGACTACGGATTGAGACTTTTTTTTACATGATATTGGTTATTCAATTGCATTTTTCCGCTGTAGAAAAGTCAATGTGTGGTATATGTTGCACTTTTTTCCCCCACCCAAAACAAATTTTAATCATTTACCGAAATACTAATTGGGAATGGACTTTGTGATCTACTATTTTGAACACATTTTATTGGCCGACCCAGCATTTACAGGGCTCATCTTTTACTTCTTCGGTCACTTGCTTGAAATAACCAGACTTGGAAGCACAAATCTGTCTTGTACTTAAGTTTCTAAGTTCTCTGTCATTTATAATTAGCTGCAAAGTGTGGATGTTTTTAAGGTTAAGAGGCCAAGCTTTTCCTGTAAGCAGAGTTCACCTAAATACGAGGTAATCCAGGGCGTTATGTCTCGCCCTCTTTATTTGCTTCTTTAACAGAGCAAAATTTAATTTAGAGGTCATTTTGCGACCAAACGGTGTCCGACGTGCTTACTACTAATGAAGACCAATTGACATTCACTGTCCGAGTGAAATGTTTAAATGATTCGTATTTTTTAACTGATCTCAGAAAAGTTGTCTTATTTTAATATGTATTTATAACGACTGAGAGCCTGATGAGATTAAATCGTTTTTTAACGAGAGATCTTAGTCACAAAACAAATACAGAAATACTGAACAATCCATCATGACCAACGGCTCTCAGGGACAGACATTACCAAAACAGAAAATATCCATCAATCTGTGTAACTTTAATTGACAAGGCAATTAACCAACAGAAAGTTTAAATTATAACTTCTAAAGATTACCAAAACTAGGACTTAAAATGAGGTGGGATGTAGGACTGAAAAGCACGAGTAATCACAATGTTTGAGAAAACATCACAAAGTGAGTGAACATTTTTTAAATTGTAAGAGATGTAAAATCGTTCCATGGGTGGACGTGCATTACAGTCTAAAGAACATTATTAGTCATCGCCTATAGTTTTTAGTCTCCGAACAATAAGAATGTTATGGCACGTCTTAAATGCCAAGGGTTTAAATATTAACTTCGACCAAAGTATGTCTCTTCATATTGCCCGACGGGGCCGGTCTTGGCATATAAATCACAGTGAAGAAGAAGAGGGCAGTTCTCATTTCATATAAAGTGCAAGGCCAAATGCAAAACTGAGTCCTGACTATTTAGAGCTGTAATTTGAGTGTGTTTTTAAATAAACGATCGGATCCACAGGAAGAACAAAAGAAGACCGAGTATTGGGCATTGGGAAACGCCATTACCTCCGATTAGTGTGGTTGGCTACGTACGGTGCGAAAGAAGTTCATCATACATACATTACAAATCCAGAAATCTTATGAAATGGTTACAATCTCATACATTGCTTTCAAGCTTAATGGAAAACCAGACACTGTTTTGCAAAAAATAATAATTAGACGCATCCCCTTCAAAAATTCGTCTCTCCACGTAAAAAAAAGAATTACTAACACAACCTGGGAGTGAATCATTTCAGCAGCATTGATTCAAGCCATGACAACTCTGTACTGGTTTAAACATAGTGTCTCAGTTTAACACGTAGGAGGCTTTTGCAACCAATATTATCCATAAAAGGTTAAAAAATGTTGGTCATGTCGCGCAAATATAAACCTCTGTTATGGATAAATGTGACGTTAAACCAGCCACCACCCGACACAGTGAATTAGTAAGGTTTGTCAAGTAAACAAAACATGCCAATTAGTTACTAGTTCAGCACACTCACTTGTTGGAGAGTAAACCCACAACATTTAAAAGTCGAGTATTGTGACATTTCAGCAGTAATTACAACCAGCCTCATCAGGCGACAGCCAGAATTGTCGAGAAATCCTCCTGCTTCGGTCTTAAAGAGAGGGGTAAATGTGATGTCATCACGTGAGGTGTGAAGACGAGAGGGGGGTTAATGTAGTCATGTAAATTACAATGGATATCTATTATTGGTTGGGTTATTCACAGTTAATCAACATACATAACATATGTACATTATCCGTTTTTGGGCCCCATAAATCGCAAGTTATTTTTTTAGGTATTGCGATCTGTTGATTGCATCAATGTATCACCAAACCTATCAATAGAAGGTGTGTACCAGATTACTTACTCCTGTGGAAAATGCTATGTTGGTCAGAAGGGACGAATGATCAGCATGAGATTAAAAGAACACCAATTAAATATTAAATACTCCCAAACACAACTGTAGGCAGTTGCAGAACACACTCAATTTATTGATAATTTTGAACTTTTGTGCAAAAATAGTTACCACTGGTCAAGACTAATTGGAAAATCTATTGAAATTGAGAGAAATATATATATTTTTAAACTGTTCTTATAGCTACAAGACGTATTTCTGCTTCGAAGCATATTGTCAAGTAATACACTGTCTAATTGCACGTCTATACAGGTCACCATACGTCGATGGTGATTAACGTGAGCAGCCAAGAATAGGTTTGCAATTTTTGCAAACCAAAAACTGTTCATAACCCAACCAATAATAGATATCCATTGATATTTATATGACATTAACCCCGCCCCTATGGTCTTTGTCCCTAATAGGTTCACAAGTGACGACATCACATTTATCCCTCTATTTAAGACTGAAACTGTATTTATCCACAATTCTGTCACCTGATGATGCTAGTTGTAATTACCGGTGAAACGTCACAGTACTCGAATGGAAAATATTGTGGGTTTACTCTGCAACACACCGGTTAGTGCTGAACTAGAAACTTTGTTTTGGCATCGTTTTGTTAAGTGACAAACCTTACTAATTGGCTGTGTCGGGCGGTGGCGGGTTTAATGACGCATTTATATTTACACAATCTAAGCCCAAAAAAACCCCTCTATTATGGATACAGTGTCTCATCAGCAGTCATACTTCCTCTCTACTATGTAAAAATGTTGTCAGTGTCCCAGTCTATCTACCTCGAGGTTAGAATGATGGACACTTGTGTTAAAAGTCATAGATAAATCGACGACATCCAAGCACATTTTGTTCTTGTCCAAATGGTCCTATCTTCTTTACAATGTTTGTTATTGCCGTAACTGTAATCATGATCTCGTCATTATTGGTTCGAATTTAGGTAAAGTTCCTATACTAGAAACACTTTACATTTTTATCAATATTTACAGATTCTTTAATAAAATACACAAATTAAATGTTGGACTATGTTTTGGTAATGTGTAAAATATCTACATGATCTATCTTTCATTAAATTGCCATACCATTTATTGCAACTGACAGATTAAAAAGATGCCTTATTGGAATTACAAGAGGTCGATGACATAGTAATATGTTTTTACCCTTTTATATGTTTTTACCCTTTTATCTGGTACAAAAACTGACACCTTTATACAAGAAATCATGTTTGCAATAACCACAACACAAGCAGTCAAAATGCAAACAAAAATAAACTCTGATGATATGCACTGTCCTTGAAGTTGATTGGTCCACACCCGAAACAGCTTTTCTCACATCCTAGTCTCCATTGGTGTTGGACCAGATGACGCCAAAAGGCGTACAACTCACTCGATGACAGTTTAAGGCGACGTTCAGTCTCGACGGGTTCTCATGGATTTAAATAGAGAATAGTGATAATGAAGCATGGACAGATGTATGTTAAGAATGACATTGACAGGAAGAGGAACACATTGCCCGGGGGAAAAACAACAGAAATTATGGACGTCACGTTCACTGTTGAGGAAAGTAAAATGGGCCCTTGGGCAGGAGGACAGCACAAGGGGCGAATGGGTGCCTGATGAGACTCGTGACAAAATGGAATCCATAGGAGAATTCACACCTCGGACGACAACCATCACAGAGATTAAACTAAAAACGAAACTTCTTTTATTTCACCAGGTAAAGCACACCGAGCTGCTATATAGCTGTTTTCCAGAAGCAGGTAAATACTCCTAAAGTCGAAACACATGTTTCTAAATGTGGAGGCAAGATCCTGAGAAGAAATCCACTCGACCGCTGGGAAAGAGATGCAAACTCCAAATATATAATAATGACGTCAGGGTGGGGATCGAACTCACGATATCTCCTGCATATCGAACCCACGATATATCCTGCATACCAGGCGACGGAGACCATAAACGAAGCGAGTTAATCTCATGTAGGTGGAGACCATTTCTGGGAGCGCGAGAGATGCGGCGGGCATGTGAAGGCCTTCACCCAGTAGTCGACAAAAACGTGACCCAGGTTATATCTTTGAACTTCCGATGTAACGAACATGATGCTCACGTTGATTGCGACAAGGATGAAACTCATACACGGTTGCAAAACCATCACGACATTGCGATGACAACGATGAGCTCGACGATTCTGACGTTCGTGAGAAGTGGCAGTCAACCCGAGATTAGGATTTGAATGCCGGTACAAGGGGGAGAAGTAATCCCAAACCAAACGAGCAATAAGTAATATAAAAAAACTTTTTTTTAAACACGCTTTAATGAAATGTACCGTACGAGTAATGGCAGAACTCCACGACTCCATTTACAGCCAACGTCAGTTGGGCGTGGATAATTAGACCCAAGCCGCAACATAACATTAAAAAAAGTTAAAAAGTATATATTTTTTTACTTTTAATGATAGAATATAGTGTTGTCATCAATATGACATAAGTATACCAAGTTTGCAGTCGATACCACATTTGGAAGTGGGTTAAAATTGAGTTACAAGATTTGAGGATACGACAACAACAGATAGAGTGAGTTAATAGAAAGCGCGTAAAGTAATAATAGAAAGCGCGTAATACTGTAATACAAACTGATGCTGTTGTGGTCATCTCTGCTGGCGGTCCTAAGCCATTTGTGGAAACTCCACGTTCCTTGTGACGAGAGCCAATCTTAGCGCAGGGACAATCGCTATAATTACCACACATTGTTCCTTGACAGGAAGAAAAGGACAAAGGATGAATGAAATGTGACAATTTGTGAATGTTAAGATGAATAAGTTAAGATGAGGGTTATGTTTGTATCTAATCCCTACCCCACTGGGACTATAACCCATGGAGTGTATCATATTTTCGACGTGTTGCAACTGATAAAAATATATATATTCATGATCTTATTGCTGTGTAGTTGTATTACGAAGTGAATACGTATAAGCTTAAGAGTGACATTTTAGGTTGAATAATCTTGTACCTGCGGAAATACCGTCCACTGTAGTAATACAGTCAGGCTTGCCTGTATATTTGTAATGATTTATAATGATTTAAACTCGTATTACATCTGTAAATTACTTTGCCAGTAAATTTAAATGTGTTCGATAATGTGTTCAACGATGTAAATTTTTTTAAACATAAATATTATTCACGTAATTATTTATAAGCGCCCTGTTAAAGTGATCGTGGCCCATCATCCGTGCCTGTCCGACTGTACCGGATTGTAAAGAACACACAAAAAAATATGTATTGGACAAATTAAAGTGTAAACATTTTTACATTTCACTTTAAAATATCCTTAAACTTGTAACGATTATTAGTTTAACCAACGCTTGCGATTTTCGTAAGAATTAAAAAAAAAAGTTAAACGACGGCGGCTGGCGAAGAAGCACAACTAGTATACAAACACACGCGCCAAAAATAAATATACCTCTCCGCAGATAAAACTCCAACAAATTTGAAATTAATTCACGGCAAAGAATAAGACATCGTTATACACATTCTGTAATTAAAACAGGGGTGATTATTTTAAACAAAACTATAAAAATGACAAAATCACAACTTCCCCCTCGCACCCCTCCCCACGCTGACCGACGAGAGCTCTAAAGAAGCGGTGGGCGTTCGGCAAAAAAACGCTAACGTAAAAAATAGAAAAACAACTTATAAAAAAACTCACGAAACTCACAAAGCCGACGATAAACTCGTCCGTCCACGTATAACTGTGCTTTAAAATTATATCGGTCGTGTTTTCATCGCTTGTTTTTAATTATTTCACTGTTTAATTCGAGTCGGCTCGCAGCCTGCGATCACTTCCCGGGGTGCGGGCGGCGGCTCGATCCCGGGGCACCCAGAACAAGACGAAGCACTCACACACAGAGTGGAGCACACTCACACACACAGAGTGGAGCACACTCACACACACAGAGTGGAGCACACTCACACACACAGAGTGGAGCACACTCACACACACAGAGTGGAGCACACTCACACACACAGAGTGGAGCACACTCACACACACAGAGTGGAGCACACTCACACACACAGAGTGGAGCACACTCACACACAGAGTGGAGCACACACACAGAGTGGAGCACACTCACACACAGAGTGGAGCACACTCGCACACAGAGTGGAGCACACTCACACACACAGAGTGGGTCACTCACACAGAGTGGAGCACACTCACACACAGAGTGGGCCACACTCACACACAGAGTGGGGCACTCACACAGAGTGGAGCACACTCACACACACAGAGTGGGGCACTCTCTCACACAGAGTGGAGCACACTCACACACACAGAGTGGAGCACACTCACACACAGAGTGGAGCACACTCACACACTCACACACACAGAGTGGGGCACACTCTCACACAGAGTGGAGCACACTCTCACACAGAGTGGAGCACACTCACACACACATAGTGGTGCACTCACACAGAGTGGAGCACACTCACACACACAGAGTGGGTCACTCACACAGAGTGGAGCACACTCACACACACAGAGCGGGCCACACTCACACACAGAGTGGGGCACTCACACAGAGTGGAGCACACTCACACACACAGAGTGGAGCACTCACACACACAGAGTGGAGCACTCACACACACAGAGTGGAGCACACTCTCACACAGAGTGGAGCACACTCACTCACACAGAGTGGAGCACACACACAGAGTGGAGCACACTCTCACACAGAGTGGAGCACACTCACTCACACAGAGTGGAGCACACACACACACAGAGTGGAGCACACTCACACAGAGTGGAGCACACTCACTCACACAGAGTGGAGCACACTCACACACAGAGTGGAGCACACTCACACACAGAGTGGAGCACACTCACACACAGAGTGGAGCACACTCACACACAGAGTGGAGCACACTCACACACACAGAGTGGAGCACACTCTCACACAGAGTGGAGCACACTCACACACACAGAGTGGAGCACACTCTCACACAGAGTGGAGCACACTCACTCACACAGAGTGGAGCACACTCACACACACAGAGTGGAGCACGCTCACACAGAGTGGAGCACACTCACTCACACAGAGTGGAGCACACTCACACACAGAGTGGAGCACACTCACACACAGAGTGGAGCACACTCACACACTCACACACAGAGTGGAGCACACTCACACACAGAGTGGAGCACACTCACACACTCACACACTCACACACACAGAGTGGGGCACACTCTCACACAGAGTGGAGCACACTCTCACACAGAGTGGGCCACACTCACACACAGAGTGGGGCACTCACACACAGAGTGGAGCACACTCACACACACAGAGTGGGGCACTCACACAGAGTGGAGCACACTCACACACACAGAGTGGGGCACTCTCTCACACAGAGTGGAGCACACTCACACACACAGAGTGGGGCACACTCTCACACAGGGTGGGGCACACTCACACACACAGAGTGGGGCAGACTCTCACACAGAGTGGAGCACACTCACACACAGAGTGGAGCACACTCACACACAGAGTGGAGCACACTCACACACAGAGTGGAGCACACTCACACACTCACACACACAGAGTGGGGCACACTCTCACACAGAGTGGAGCACACTCTCACACAGAGTGGAGCACACTCTCACACAGAGTGGAGCACACTCACACACAGAGTGGGGCACTCACACACAGAGTGGAGCACACTCACACACACAGAGTGGGCCACACTCACACACAGAGTGGGGCACTCACACACAGAGTGGAGCACACTCACACACACAGAGTGGGGCACTCACACAGAGTGGAGCACACTCACACACACAGAGTGGGGCACTCTCTCACACAGAGTGGAGCACACTCACACACACAGAGTGGGGCACACTCTCACACAGGGTGGGGCACACTCACACAATCACACACACAGAGTGGGGCAGACTCTCACACAGAGTGGAGCACACTCTCACACAGAGTGGGGCACACTCACACAGAGTGGGGAACACTCACACACACAGAGTGGGGAACACTCACACACAGAGTGGAGCACACTCACACACAAAGTGGGGCACACTCACACACAGAGTGGGCCACACTCACACACAGAGTGGGCCACACTCAGACACAGAGTGGGGCACTCACAGAGTGGGGCACTCACAGAGTGGGGCACACTCACACACACACAGTGGGGTACTCACACACACACTGGGGCACACACTCACACAGAGTGGGGCACACTCACACACAGTGGGGCACACTCACACACAGAGTGGGGCACACTCACACACAGAGTGGGGCATACTCACACACAGAGTGGGGCACGCTCACAGAGTGGAGCACTCACACACACAGAGTCGGGCACACTCACACACAGAGTGGGGTACTCTCACACACAGAGTAGGGTACACTCACACACAGAGTGGGCCACACTCACACACAGAGTGGGGCACACTCACACACAGAGTGGGGCACTCTCACACACAGAGTGGGGCACACTCACAACGAGTGGGGCACGCTCACAAAGAGTGGGGCACGCTCACACACAGAGTGGGCCACACTCACACAGATTGGGGCACACTCACACAGAGTGGGGCACTCTCACACAGAGTGGGGCACACTCACACACAAAGTGGGGCACACTCACACAGTGGGCCACACTCACACACAGAGTGGGGCACACTCACACACAGAGTGGGGTACACACACAGTGGGGTGATCTCTCACACGGACTTTCACACGGATGTTTAACTTTTTGCACCATATGTAGCCAACCACGCTAATCAGAGGTACGGGGGAAGGACGACAAAGTCAACAAAAACATTGTTCTAAAGCATTTTTTTCGATTTAAAGCTTTCGTGACTGCAGGGATTCATCTTCTTGGTTCTTTCGGTAAAGTCACGTAGAAGGGAAATAATAAAATAATATAAATAAAACACACCCAGCCATTAGATTCACCATGGAAGTCGAAAAAGATGGCAAGCTACCCTTTTTGGATGTCCTAATTAAAAGGAGACCTGATGGTTCAATGAACCACTCTGTCTACAGGAAAGCCACCCATCCATCCCAGAATAATTCCCTCATCAAGACTCTACACCATAGAGCCCAATGCATCTCCGACCAGGAACACATTGCCAGTGAACTCAAACACGTACGCCAAGCTCTTAAGGCTAATGGTTACTCCGACTACACAATCCGCAAAGCCATCACTCCAACCATCAAGAAGGATCCTGATAATTGTTTTTTTACCCTTCTATCTGGCAACAAAACTGACACCTTTTTGCAAGGAGTCATGTTTGCATAGACCGCAATACCTGCAGTCATAATACAAACAAAAGAACATAACTCTGATAATGTGCACATTATCAGAGTTATGTTCTTTTGTTTGTATTATGACTGCAGGTATTGCGGTCTATGCAAACATGACTCCTTGCAAAAAGGTGTCAGTTTTGTTGCCAGATAGAAGGGTAAAAAACCAATTATCATATTTTTACTGGCAAATGAGGTCCCCATAGTGAAGAAGGATCCTGTTGAGGAGCCTTTCAAGACCATCACCTTACCCTACATTGCTGGGGTCACAAAAAAGATCTCCAAAATCCTGATTAAACACAAGATCCAGGTCCGATTCAACACAGTACATAAAATCCGTGATCTGGTCCCGTCTGTAAAAGATGTGGTTCCAGACATACAGTACCCTGGCGTCTACAAACTAAGTTGCCTCTGTGGTAGCAGTTACATTGAAGAAACCAAACGACATGTCTCGGACCGCATCCGTGAACATAAAGCAGACCTGAAACACGGTAGGACAAACACCTCAGCCATGGCAGATCACTGTTACAATTCAGTGGGCTCACATGACATTGACTTTTCCAAGACAGAGGTTATCTGCAAGCCATCTGGCTACCATGAGAGATTCGTTCATGAGGCGATCCACATATACAAACACAGAGACAATTTCAACCGAGAAGATGGATTCTGGCTCAGCAATCATTGGAAGGACGTAATAAACCATTTCGGATCTTAACTGACTGTGTTCACGCTTACGGTGACTTTCAGACCGCAGTCGACTCACTGGCATTGACTATATATCTTGTATTCTCCGCAGGGAATGGATTCTTTGCTCCGCTACAAGTCTCCTACCACCACTCTCCCATTGACATATTTCGTCGCTTCCTCTTAGTATCTTTCATGCGACGGTCAATGGTATAGTTTATAGCAGATTGTATAATAATACATATGTAATAAAGGACTCTCAGACGATGTTGTTCTCCGTGTCCTTTATTGGGTTCTTGCTCGCACCCCGCGATGTCTCCGCTCCGACCCGCACCTTCTCTGCCTCGTGCCTCCGCACGTCGTCTGAGTCCTCCGCTCCCGCTCTCTCTCTGCAGCCACCCCGCTGCTCGTGTGCTCCGCGCACTCCGCAGCCCCCTTGCTGCTCCGTGTGACTCCGCACACCCAGCAGCCACCCTGCTGCTCCGTGTGCTCCCGCACACTCTGCAGACACCCCCCGCTGCTCCACGAACACCGCTGGCCGACGGTGCCATGACTCCTGCCTCGTGGCAATCGCGCCACTCCTCGCCAGCACTCCGCGTGGCCTTTCCGTTCTCTATTCTGTCTCCACTCCCGACCCCATTCCGGTTCTCCCCTTATATCCTCCCCCTCACGTGACCCTGACTCCTCCTCCTCCGCATCTGACCCTGATTCCGCCCACACTCACGTGACCCTGTCCTTGCTCGCATTACACATAGTATACAATTGTAATGTTTAATACAATGTATAAGGTAATATATAGTATCGTAATTGTATAGCGAATATACAACAGTGTGGTATACAGTAGGGTGGGTAGAATAATACATAGTGTAATATTACAATGTATAGTCGAAGGTATAGGGTGGTGTATAGTAATACAGTATGTAATTTAATGTTGGGTTTGTCTATGGCAGTATATAGTACGGGGTAGACCCGTGTGATGTAAGAAAAAAAGTTTAGCTGGAAGCATATTATATTTTTTGCGACATAGAATTGTAATGTATTACTTACTGTTAGTAGCTCAGCTTATTGGAGAGTATATTTAGTATACTGATGATACTATGTAGTTTATACTTTATTTTTTTACGTGGTGGTTTAGTTACTGCAGCTACATACTATTAACATTCCTTCCCTTCATTAATGCTACCCCTATCCTCTCCCTTTGATGCTGCTAATCCTGCATAATGCACGGGCATAATATGACTTTGAAACCCCCAAGATTTTGATTGACCAGGGGTGTGTTGAACTGCCATTGGGACATCGATTGGAGTTTTTGTCTTCCCCACGTCAGTTGTGTATGGCTAACACTACGGTTCAGGCCCTGGTGAGCAAAACCGTGCGAGTTCCCCCGGGTGTACAAACTCTTGTGCCCTTTCGACTGCGGAAGCAGCTCGATTGGGAAGTTACTGAGGGAGGGGGGTTCTTTTAACCCCTTTGAACAGAGCGGTTCGTGGTCTCACTTTGGTGGGGGCCCAGACGATAGTGAGGGGGGATCAGGAACCCTTCCTCCAGGTGTTGAATGCTGGGTTGAGTACCACGGTTATACAGGCGGGTACGGCTTTGGCCGACGTGACGGCTGTATGTTGTGGAAAGACCAGTGATGTGGCCGCTCATGTTGTGGCTTCAGTGGAATGGGGAGCGGTTTCGGATGATTCATGGATGGATGCGTTGTGTTCGGAGAATCCGAATTTGTCATGGAAGCAGAGGGGCGAGTTGCGAGTACTGCTCCGGGAATTTTTCGATGTATTTAGTCAAATTAAATTAGATAACGGCCACACATCCCTGATGCATCATCATATGGATATGGGTAGAGCTGCTCCCATACGTCAAAATTCATTTTGGTTTAGTCTGAAGGAGGACCATGTGCGTCAGGCGGTCGATGAGATGTTGGCCGCTGATATAATTTCTCCTTCCATCAGTCCGTGGGGAGCGCCCATTGTTCTGGTTAAGAAGGACGGGAGTTTGAGATTTTGTGTGTATTTCCGAATATTGGACAAGGTCTCCGTGGCGGATGCGCACCCGCTCCCACAGATGGACAATTCATTGGATGGTCTGTTGGGTGCGCGATTTTTCTCCACCCTGGATTTGTCAGGGTTTTGGCAGTTGTCTTTGGATGAAAGTTCCAAACCAAAATCAACGTTATGCACTCCGCAAGGTTTGTTTCAATTTAACTGTCTTCTGATAGGACTCAACTCGGCTCCAGTCACGTTCCAGTGACTTATGGAGTTAGTGCTATTGGGACTCAAATGGGATTGGTGTTTGATTTATTTGGATGACACAATTGTCTTTGGATGCACGTTCCAGGAGCATCTGCAGCGGCTACGTTAGGTGTTTGTTAAAATGCGGGCCGCAAATTTGAAGTTTAAGCTGCATTCACCTACTGCAAAAGCCGGTTCGCGACCTGGGTCATATTGTTAGCGAGGCCGGGATTGCCATGGACCCTGACAAAACTGTGTGCGTGCGCACATGGCCAACCCCAATGTCGGTGGGTGAAGTCCGCAGTTTTGTTGGGTTCGTATCATACTACCACCGCTTTGTGCCCGGGTTTGCTCTCACTGCAAAGGGTCAGAGGTTTCAGTGGGGGGAGGAGGAGGCCGCATTTGTTGCTTTGCGCGATGGTCTCGTTAATGCACCTCCCCTTCGGTACCCCAATTTCTCCTTGCCATTTGTGCTGGACACGGATGTCAGCGACACCGGAATAGGCGCCGTTTTGTCACAGGTAGAGAACGTGTTGCAGAGCGTAGTCACTTATAGGAGCCGGGTGTTGTCCCCCGCAGAGCAGCGCTATTGTGTTACATGCCGCGAGTTGTTGGCTATCGTGAATTTTGGGCAGCAGTACCGTCCGTACCTCTGGACAGTTTGTGGTACGCAAGGATCACGCGGTCCTGCAATATGTGCTGCGAGTTGATCAGCCATCCGGGCAGCTCAGCTCTTACGATGTTTGGAGGTTTTGCAGGGCCACTCCTTCACAGTCACCTACAGGAAAGGGTTGCGCCACTTTAATGCAGATGCTTTGTCGCGATTGCCGCCGAAGGGCCAGTGTGCGTGTTTGACGGTTGCTGGTAGGTGCAGGAGAGCCTTGCACCATTGTAGCGTTGGTGGATGCTCCACCACTCGTAGCGACAGTTGCGTGCGACAATACCATCGGTCTTACACATGAGGAGTGGGGGCGCTTCCAGGGGGAGAACACCTCCCTTCTAAGAATACATCACTGCGTCGGTACAACGAGCAGTAGGAAGGGTCCAGGGGGTATCTCCCCCGTGGTGGGAGACTGGCTGCTCATGAGATGGGATGCAGAAGTACAGTGTTACTGCATCGTTGTGCCGACTGCTCTGCAGGGTAAAGTTACGAGAGCTGCCCATGTGCGGTTGATGCATCTTGGAGTGCAGAAGACATTGTTTAACTTGAAGTGCGACTTCTTTTGGCCCGGAATGTCGGAAGATGTCCACAATATATATATGGGGTGTTTGGAATGTGCTCGCCGAAAGCCCCCACCGAGGCTGGCCCGACCACTGTTGCACTCTATTGGGGTGTCTCGCTGAAGGTCGTGATGGCAGGGAGCAGGTTGTGATGGCGTGGATGAGGCCGTGATGGCGGGGAGGAGGCCGTGATGGCGGGGTGGAGGCCGTGATGGCGGGGTGGAGGCCGTGATGGCGTGGAGGAGGCCGTGATGGCATGGTGGAGGCCGTGATGGCGTGGAGGAGGCCGTAATGGCATGGAGGAGGCCGTGATGGCAGGGAGGAGGCCGTGATGGCGGGGAAGAGGCCATGATGGCGGGGAGGAGGCCGTGATGGCGGGGAGGCCGTGATGGCGGGGAGGAGGTTCACTCATCTTACACTGACTCACACATCATACACTGATTCACTCACACATCATACACTGACTCACTCACACATCATACACTGACTCACTCATCATACGCTGACTCACTCACACATCATACACTCACTCACACTACCACTGACTCACTCATCATACGCTGACTCACACATCATACACTCACTCACACTACCACTAACTCACTCACACATCATACACTGGGAGTGTCATGCTGCCAGCTATGGCTGCAAGTTTGGTCGTACATGTTATGTATATCGTTTATTGTCTCGGTGAAACCCTATTTTCCGCCTTGCCAGGTTGTTTCATCCCCACTACCCGAAGGCCGGGTGTCTAATGTGCCTGACGAGCCCGGGTGTGCGACCACGGGGGTTGTGCCTCAGTGGATTTCTGTTCCTCTGTACACAGGAATCCAGCACTTGACAACCATGGAACCACCCATTGAGCCGTCTGAAAGCCATCCAAGGAGGAACGACCGACACCCGCTTCTTCTTCCCCCCCAGGAGGGGCCACACCCATAGACCATCCTCAAGTCATCCCCGTGGTCCCCAGGGAACCCGCCCTTGTTCCACCCGGGGGCCCGGCGTTTTAAATAACCGCCCAAATCGTCCTATTTATTTCGCCAGCATCTAGAAAGTGGTCAGACACAAGCCGAGCTGTGTTTGCCGTTTGAACTGGGTCCTTCCTGTGTTTGTGGGCTGTGGCATGCCAGCGGTCGTCGCGTGTTGTATATAGTCTGGGGGTTGGGTTTATTATGGTGCGTTCAGGAAATGTTTTGTTGTTGTTATTGTTGACTCGCGAGGGGGGCTCACGGTTGTTGTTGTTGCTGTTGTTGTCGGGATTGTTGTTGGTTGATGGTGGGTTGTCCCGCTGCGCAAGGAGTGGAGGTCAGCCGGGACGGCTGTGTTTGTTAAGGGGGGGGGGGGGGTGATGTAGTGACATAGAATGGGTCACTATGGTGCGTAGCGCTGGTTACTGACAGAGAGAAGGAATGTGGGCATAATGGCCGACCTGCCGGCAGAGCAGGGTGTGGCAGCCGTTCTGCCAGCAGAGCATGCAATGCCACAGAGTAGGTGACTAGGGTGCGTGGCGCTGGCTGCTGGCAGAAGAGGGCATATGAGGACGGGGCACCCCGGCCGGCTGGTGGAACACTTGATAGGCTGGGGTAAAGGATGTGGGGCAAAGGTGACCGAGGGGACACGTGAGGTATAGCCCAGAACCTTCTGGTAGGTTCCAGAAGGGGGCGTGGCCGAAGGCGGAACCAGGCCACGCCAGGGGGCATAAAAGGAAAGTCCCGAGGCTGGATAAAGGCTGTCTGTCGGTGGAATAGAACCCAAGGTGCTATGTCTTCGTCTTCGGCGTCATGGGTCACACAGCATGCCGGCTGTTCCAATCCGTTTATAGTTATCTGGTGTGTGAACAGTGTCCAAGGGTATAGAATAAACGTGTGTTGCCTCAAACTATTAGTGTCTCAGAAAGTGACTCACTACATATGTACCATACAGGACCCACGATTGTGACCTCTACTTAAAATTCAATCTCACATCACTTGATGCAATACGAAATATACATTGGGCCTGTTCATCCCTAAAATTATTACTGGTAAATCTGCAATATACTTAGCTAATTCATCAACCCAATTGTCAAATTCAAGTAACCTTAGACGTTAATATAATTGCTTTTTATTATCCCAAAAACAAGAATAGCAATAGGTGATAAAGCTTTTGCTGTTGCAGCACCGTTTTGGAACAACCTTGTTTCCTCCCTCAACATCGTAAATCTTATAATTGGTTCTTTACCCTTCTATCTGGCAACAAAACTGACACCTTTTTGCAAGGAGTCATGTTTGCATAGACCGCAATACCTGCAGTCATAATACAAACAAAAGAACATAACTCTGATAATGTGCACTGTCCTTGAAGTTGATTGGTCCACACCCGAGACAGCTTTCCTTCGAGCCTAGTCTCATATGGGTTGGACCAGATGACGCCAAAAGGCGCACAACTCAAGGACAATGCACCATCAGAGTATGAGAGCTCGGGGCAAGCATCTACACTATGGGGACCTCATTTGCCAGTAAGAATATGATATTTTTACTGGCAAATGAGGTCCCCATAGTGTAGATGCTTGCCCCGAGCTCTCATACTCTGATGGTGCATTGTCCTTGAGTTGTGCGCCTTTTGGCGTCATCTGGTCCAACCCATATGAGACTAGGCTCGAAGGAAAGCTGTCTCGGGTGTGGACCAATCAACTTCAAGGACAGTGCACATTATCAGAGTTATGTTCTTTTGTTTGTATTATGACTGCAGGTATTGCGGTCTATGCAAACATGACTCCTTGCAAAAAGGTGTCAGTTTTGTTGCCAGATAGAAGGGTAAAGAACCAATTATCATATTTTTACTGGCAAATGAGGTCCCCATAGTGTATCGTAAATCTTCCCTGAAAAAATATAATGAATCTGAAAATTAGTTACTGGATACAACTACATTTGCTAATATGATTTGTAACTTGATCCTTACCCGTGTATTGATAATTACATTTTAATGTGCAAATTTATTGAGGGGCGGTGTTGTCTTGCTGTGCTCTGGGACTGTTGTTATTTTTGTTGTTTTGCTGCCTTGCCCAAGCTTGCATTTAGTATTGAAAAATCGGCAGGAACTGATATACTTGATCAATTTTTACTTATATAGTTGATCTCTTTTTCTTCTTATACATGGCTGATGTAGATGCACAGCAACAACTACAATTTCACATTCAGTTTGTCAAGCCAGATAATCGTGTTTGGAGCAGCAGAGTATATGGCTGTGATGTTTCTTTCGTATTTGTGGATCGTGAATGACGTCATTTTATGTTGTATGATCTGTTCTGGATGACTACAGTCGCACGCTGGAGAATTTGTAATTTTACATTTGTGTATCAGGGATCCACATCTACTGCCATGGTTTGTACAGTGGATGCAGTTAAGGGTGGACCATGAGCTTCGTGGAAGATGAAACCTAGGGATCTTCTACGTTGGGTCTTTCACAAGATGTATGCGAGTTCTTTTACACTCCATGCAGATCTCTCAAGTGTCATCGGGGTTGAACTCGCATTGTTGAAGTTTAAGCACATGGTTCCAAAAGGGCGTGCGTGACTTTATACATTTTCACATGATAAGCCACTTCGTTGAGCTGCCATTTGTGGCCAGGTCGCTTATGAAAAAGAGATATAGAGCTCAAGTGGGCCTGACCTAGTAAGAAAAAAAAGTTTAGAAATATTGTACATTTGCATGTAACACTGTCAAAAAGACTGTATAGTAAATTTTTAAAAATCTGTTTTTTTGTTGCGTCCTGATGCTGGCTTGCTTGTCAGAAGGAGGGCAATAGTCACGACAATTGCATACACACATATACGGGGGTACTGACTCCCACACACACACCAGAAAACACCAGACTAACACCCCAACAACAATCAATCCTTCGTATGGCCTTAACAGGGCTGTTGGGGCAAGTGCTGTTAGCAAAGCAGCGCCTATGAAGGCTGGCACAGCACACGAGGGGGTAGGCGGCCAACACCACTCCTGGCCGTCTTTGTCTCCCCAGTGGCGATGTTTGTACACCACACCAGGTACTCATTTGAAGATGAGTCGATCTAGGGGAGGCCCAGGACCAGAGTTGTCCATGAGCGGGAATCTAACGCAGGTCTCTGATTCACGAAATCTTGTGGAGGATCGCTCCGCTGAACAAAACACTTTGCAAGTGCGAGTTCGCGTTTTAACTCGATGTAAAACAATATTTAATGGGAGTTGGTTTGTAAGTGCAGGTGTTCGTAAGTCGAAGGCTGCATGTACTTACAACTGACTGATTTCATACTCCTTTGGACTCATCAGAATACCATTGTCATGAAGTATTACTGGTGTAAAGTCTGCCTCTGATAAAATATTTTAAAAAACTTTAAAAAAATAACACGCTTTATGTCTCGGCCTCGATGTGCGCTGCGTTGCACCGCTAGCTGAGTAGTTAACCTCATGTACAATAAACCCTCAGAGCCAGGATGAACGTCCGACTCCAAACGTCATTTATTGAATTTAACGAGGTAAAACTGGTGAGAAAACAGCACAGATACAGCATCTGTTATAACCCGGAAACACCAACACAATGAATCAACACCACAGCATCAGAACATTGTCTTAGATAACATGTTTCTCAACAATAGACCCTGGATGGACCAGGCCCCTACATTACCACTGAATGACTATACAAGAGCATAAGCTGCTGTGTTACATAAAGGCACATCGTGTATTCATCACACTGCACGCCAAATGTACAATATTACACATAACACTAAATTGTGGATGAGATATTTCGTCATCCTTGCTCTCAGGATCGCAATATAGTTATTTGGGTACAAGTTTGACTCGACTTATTAAATTACAAGTAACATTCACAATAAGGAAAGTTGCAGGCTACATTGTTAACTAGGCCTCGTATTTATCATAACAATTTAACAGCATTATAAAGGCATTTACATCATTATAACGGTCATTCTAACATTATTGCCAATATTATAAGAACATAAACGAACTTACAGACAATGCTTCTTAAAGTCCCACAATGGACAATTGCGGCTGGCTTAACTGGGACGCGATGTGTGCTGCCATCTTTAATTATGTGTGTAATGGCCGACGCCCGCGTGGTTGAGTGGGAATCTTAAATCACAACTTCCTGGTCACGTGACCAAAATTAGTATCAAAAATAGGAAATTCCTGTGTACATACGCCCCCCACCCCATCTGCCGTGAGGCAAAACCCCTGCCGTGAGGCAGAACACTTTAATGAAATGTACCGTACTCGTAATGGCAGAACTCCACGACTCCAGAAGTGGCCCCGCAGCTTGCCATAGCATAAGGGACCGTGGTGATTTAAGGCAACGTGAGTTGAGCGTGGACAATTAGACCCGTAAAAAATATTGTTTAAAAAAAGATATATTTAAAAAAAAAGATAGAATATAGTATTGTCATCAGTATGACATACCTATACCAAGTTTGCAGTCGATACGACATTGGGAAGACGGTTGAAATAGAGTTACAAGATTTGAGGATATGACAACAGACGGAGTGAGTTAAATAAAAGCATGTAAAATGTTTACAAATTTATATATTTTTTTATGACAGAATATAGTCTTGTCATCAGTATGACATAAGTATACCAAGTTTGCAGTCGATAGCACATTGGGAAGTGGGTAAAGATTTTAGTTACAATATTTTTTTAAGGATATGACAACAGGCGGAGTGAGTTAAATAAAAGCGTGTAATAATAATAAAAATCGTGTAATAAAAACCACATACAGTATGTGGAGTCCCCCCTTCCACATTATTAAATGCCATCAATAAATATGTGAAAACGCACGTGTTATCTTTTGACACATTTGTGTTGTTTGAAAAATGGTGGCCATGAAAACCAAACTATGGACCATATACGTAGTAAAAACATAGAGAGACAGAGATACATAGAAATCCAGAGATGCGTGAAAGAAAAAAACAATTGGTATCGTATTTCTAAACCTCACACGAACAAAAATGTACCTGAAGGTCAAAAATGATTCTTACCAATTAATTAGAAACACAAAATGGAGTCGTCGCGTGGCTTTTCACTTGAAAACGCACGAACTGCGGTCCAAAGGTGGTAAGATGTTCCCTAAAATACACGCCACTGCACTTTGGTCAGTAGAATTTACTGCAGTACCCGTGGTAGTAGTAATACCGATTAATTGGTGCAAATCTTACGGCTCCATTGCAACTTCAATCACCACCGACTTATTTTCGACGGAGGGGCAACGCCGTTGAACAGCTCGATACAGTCGCCGTTAGGCGCGGTCACGTGAAAAATAGACTTAGTAATTTAGCATTCTCGCCACATATATTTAGAAAGCACCGCTCTGTCTGTTAAACACTGCGTTATAATATAATTGTATTTTTAAATCGTCAATTCAGTCCGATGCTGCTCGCACATTGCGTCAATGGGGAAACCAATGGAGCGGCTAGATGCAGCAACCCCCGCCATTGGACATTATGCAGCGGTGTAACATCACGGTGTACATAGCAGCGATTTACCAACTTGTATTATAAGTGGAAATCATTGCTTTCACTGTATCAAACGTGCAATTTAGCTTTACGTTGACGATGCTCTTGCAGCTGTATATTCAAAGGGGGGGAAACACGCGTCTCGCGATCAATTGCGTAAAGTACAGTCCGGCCCGTCTTGTACTGTACGGTAATTTTAGACGACCCACTTTTATCCATAAAATGTTTGATCTGGAACACAGAATGTGTTGTATTTAGTTTGCATACGGTCTACTACAATCACGACTACATGGATAAAACATATACAGTGTTAATAGAGTTCTGTACATTATCCAGTAATACTGTCATGTAGATATTTTTTTTAAATCAGAAAGTTTGCAAATAATCAATATTCATTATATAATGTTTATCTTCAACAAGAGATTAATGTCATGGAATAATATACATTGCCATTGAACAATTAGCAGTAGCACCTAGCACAGTACTGTATAACATACAAAGTTCAAGATCCATAGATCGCTTTTAAACATCCTAACAATGAGTCCAGTAATTGTAATAAATAATTATCACTATTGTTCATCATCATCATCCTCATCATCACTAAATCCCAATCTAACACCGCATTGTCATTAATCATCACTGTTAAAGTTATGACCATTCACATACAGCATGTTTACGTATTTGAGAAAATAATACTGGTCCGTACATTTTTAAACAGTAATACATTTTACGTAAGTAAACAGTGAATTTCGATCAAATATTTTTCACCAAATTCAATGAGGTCAGTCTCTCGGTATATAGAAACATAGCTATTAAAATAATATTTGTAGGACTTTCAATACAGCGGCCAGGAAAACCATATTGAGTACGTGCACTGCCGGATTAAGGTTCTTAGAGGCTCTTTCGTATGCGTTTCTACAGTCGGTGCTGCTGCTGCTGTCCCATGTTAGTGTTGTGTGTCTATTAGTACCGCCGCTATCACTCCGCTTGTTTCACGCGGAACTTCGTTCAGACGCTGGAAAGATGTTGCTGCTGCCGATACGTTCATTTGTTTAGTCTGTGCCCTCATTCGATAGCAGCGTGCTGCTGTGTGCCGCAGATAAGCAGATTAAAATTTGAATTATACAAATAAAATGTAAGCCAAATTTTTTTACTATTATCAAATTGGATGACTCAGCTTTAAAAGTATAGCGTTCATTTTCATCGATAACATTCAGTGTTCTGACAGGATGACCCATGGCGAGCTCCATATTGCTTTACTTTTGTTTAAGCTTAAAGATTGTTTGACTTATTTTAGGTGTAATATGCCTTACTTATGAGTTAACCACTGCAAAGAAATTGCAACGATCAGCCAACAAATTAAGCGAAAAAATAATGAAAAAACATTTAACTTGTTTTTCTTTTCTAAAATACAAAATGTGTAAATTTCTGGATATAAACACAAGTTGCCGTATTTCCCCAGTTTGCCAAATATTATTTCGGAATTGGCAGGGACTTGGGCTAATTGGCTGCTAATTAGGCTAAATTAGAAAAAAAAACATTTATCACTTTAGCCCTTAGGTCTACTTAATAGAATTTTAGTATAAATGCATTTTTCTTTTTTTTTCTAGTCTCTGACATATTCCTGTTTGGTATATCTGTTCAGAAATTGTTATTATTAGTGTATTTCTCTCACCTTATAAAAAACAATATTTACATTAACATGACTGCCTATATGTCAAAATTTTTTTCGTAGGCCCGAGGCACAGTGCCTAGGGCCTACTGTGCCTACTATACCTATTGTATAATACGGCCCTGAGTATGTGGACGAATCACGAACTTCCCCCATCTCATATTCAACAGCTAAATTCATTTGGCCCAATTTCGGCCCTGGAAGATCTGAGCTATGTGCTCAGAGACAAAAAGAGTATACACATACGTGAGGTTCATTTATAAAACTCGGAGACCAATCTTAAAACACCTGAAGCTTAGACCAGTCTTAAATACCTGAACCCAGAACGACAATGACCCGGGAACCCCCTCCCCCCACCTCCAAAGAAAATCCCCCCACTTCGCCTGCTGTGATGAGTCCCGTGTGCCTGATACCGTCGATGTCCTTGGTACTACTGCCCAGAATACCCGTCAATGTGTAGTGACATAAGAGGGGAGGGGCTGCTGGGGGCTCTGGGATCCTAGGCAGCCCTCGGCACCAGGCGCTAGGATCCCCGTCACCCCAGACAGTTAAGCCCCTTGGCGCCACCAACGGGGGGGCTGTGTGTGCTCTGTTGGGGACGAGGCATAAAATGGCAGCTCCCTGGCCGATCGGGGCCAGTCGCAGCTCAAGACCCAAGACCAGCCAGCTTAGGACCCTGGACCCCCTCATCCCGCTTGTCCTTGTAAGGGCCGGGACGCTGTGAGGGCCAGTGGTGGGACTCTGGGACTCCCGGCTCTACGTCCTTGTAAGGGCGAGTTCCGAGGAAGCCAGAGTCCAGACCCGCACCTTGGCTCGGTCGGGTCAATTAGCCTTTGTGATGATTGTTACATTGGGGAAACGAAATGGCATGTCTCTGATCGTGTCCGCGAGCACAAGTCAGATCTGAAACACGGCAAAACTGATTCTTCTGTCGTTGCTGATCATTGTTACAATGCTATGGTCTCTAATGATATTGTCTTTTCCGAGACCAAGGTGCTCTGCAAACCATCTGGCTACCATCAAAGGGTTGTTCACGAAGCCATCCAGATATACAAACATAGACATAACTTAAACCGTGATGATGGGTACAAATTGAGCAATCATTGGAAATATGTTATTAACCAAGTAAAAAAGATTTAACTACGCATATTTGTACCATCTTATTTGACAGGTACTAGTCTATTTTACTGAGTTGTTGACATCCCCAGCGTTTAACAGTGCTGCTATTTTTGGTTTTGGTAGCCAACATCGACCGTAATTCTTGTGGAGGAGTATCAGCTGTACCTTCCCTTCTAAACCCGCCCATTCCCCCCCCACCCTCCCAGTTCCTGAGTGCCACATTTAGATAAGCTCCTCCCCCCTCCCCTTAACCAGTATATAAGATCTTGTCTCCTGGATTTCTTTTCACTTGATACAGTAAATTTGGCTGTGACGGTCCCACCTGAAGACGGAGACTTGTGTTGCCTCCGAAACGTCGTGATTTAATTTAGTTATTTTCATGTATTATTATTTTATTTTATTATAATTTTTTACCTACGTGACTTTACCGAAAAAATCTAAGAGTATGGGGGGTAGACTGCTGAGGTGCATTCACATGCCGCCGCACCACAGGTTCGTCGGACACATCCAATACAGGCCATTCCGGGATGGGAGATGACGCATCATATGGAGACACAAATGTTTTAAGACGCGACGGGTGAACAGGCTATAAGCGCCGGCCGCAGCGAATTCGTACACTCTGGTCCCGACGAGTTTCCACGATTGAACGGGACCCTGCCAGAGTCGATGGAACTTTGGCGACGTGCCCACCGGCACCATAGGGCAGTGCAGCCAAACCCTATCCCCCACACGCCAGGGCTCTCGCGGAGACTGTGTGCTGTGCAGGCGTTCATTGGCAGCCTGCCTTCTCTCTGTTACCCAACGAGGCCTCTCTAGCCTCCTTCAGACGGTCTAATGCCACCTGCATGGGGGCAGGCAATGCCGATGACCTCCCCTTAACTTTCACGCCCAACCTGACCAGGGCTGGGGCCTCCGGTTACCGATTGTAGATCAATTAGAATGGCGAATACCCCGTCGAGGCGTGTGGGGCCAACCTGTAAGCGGCTAGGGCTGCCGGAATGTATAGGTCCCAATCAGTTTGTGCTGAATTAACCTGCTGGCACAACATAGACGTCAGCGTCCTATGCAGGCGCTTGACCATCCCATTGGTTTGCGGGTGGTACGGGGATGTCCAAATCTTTTTCGTACCCAGTGAGTCACACACTTCTTTCAGTAGACGGGATGAATTTTTTTTGCCCTGATCGGTGAGCAGGTGCTCTGGGGCACCTTTATCGAGGACGTATCCCTGCAGGAAAGCCTCGGCGATCGACCCTGCCGATTGGTCCACCAGTGGCCACGCCATAGGCCACCGAGTGAGGTACTCGACACCCACCAGCAAATATTTGTGACCCACGGGGTGACAGGGAACGGGCCCAAAATATTCAGGGCAACAATTTCATTTACACTGGAGACTCTTATCGATTGCAACGGTACCCGATATGGTTGCGCCGGCGCCTTCCGCCGCGCACACTCGTGGCAGGACTTAACGGAAAGGTGAACGTCGTTTTGCATACCAGGCCAGTAAAAATCATTACACAAGGTCAGGGTGGTTTTCTTCTCCCCCAAATGCATCAGCTTCTCATGCGTGTCACAAATGAGCTTGCCCCTCAAACACAATGGAACAACAATACATAGTTTTTGCAGTACGACGTCCCACCGTACGAGGAGATCGTCGACAAGCTGAAGGAAGGGGCGATTCTCCGACCCTTTAGAGCAGGAGGCCCGAAGCCTAATTCTGGACAAGGAGGAATCGTTCACCTGTAGGCGAGTCCAACAAGCCAGCGATAGCCCCAGTAAGGCGGACCCCTCGGCGGGGACCCCATCAGCTGGTCCCGAATTGGCTGCGGCGGCCATAGCCGGAATGCCCTGCAGTGGTGGACTGCAGCGCAGATAACCCTCAGTACATTTGCACGAGCCTGACGGCTGAGGCAATTGTGATAAAGCGTCAGCATTGACATGACGCGCCCCTTTCCTGTGTTGGACCGTAAAGGAGTATCCTTGCAGGATTTCGAGCCAACGGGCCATCTGGCCCGAGGGCTGGTCAACCCGCAAGGAGTATTGCAGCACCGCGTGGTCAGTGCGAACCAAAAAATTCCTGCCATACAAGTACGGTCGGTACAGCTGAACGAAGTGTACAATGGCCAACAGCTCCCTGCGCGTTACACAATGTTTTTGCTCTGCCGGGGACAGCACGCGGCTGCTGTACGCTACAACCCTTTCAACTCCGTAAATTTTCTGTGACAAGACGGCGCCTATGCCAGTATCACTGGCGTCTGTGTCAAGAATAAACATCTCGGTGAAATCCGGATATCCGAGCGGCGGCGCGTCTGCTAAAGCGTCCTGAAGCGTCTCAAACGAATGCTGTTCCTCGTCACCCCAGAGGAACTTTTTACCCTTGGCGTTCAATGTATGCAGCGGCCTCGCAATTGCGAACCCCACGAAGCTATGCACCTCGGACACCGTTTTGGGCACTGGCAACATGCTTACACAGCTCGTTTTGTCCGGATCAGTGACGACTCCCGATACGCTAACAACATGACCCAAATATTTTCCTCAACAAGTGGCACTTTTGGGGCTTAAACTTCAAATTGGCATCCCGCACCCGGCCAAACACAGCACGCAATCGCTGTAAATGCCCATCAAAATCTTTACTAAACACAATGACGTCGTCAAGGTATATCAAACATGACTCCCACTGCAATCCGGACAATACGAGTTCCATTAGCCATTGGAAAGTGGCCGGTGCGGAGTGTAGCCCTATCGGGAGCATGTTGAAATGGAACAATCCCTGCGGTGTTCGAAGGCTGTTTTCAGCTTAGACTCTTCGTCCAGGGGCAATTGTCAAAAGCCCGACAAGAGGTCGAGGGTCGAGAAAAATTTCGTGCTGGACAGGGCGTCCAATGAGTCATCAATGCGCGGAAGCGGGTACGAATCTGCTACCGAAATCTTATTGAGCTTGCAATAATCGACGCAAAATCGCAGCATCACGTTTTTTAACCAGTACGATGGGAGCCCCCCACGGGCTGGAAGAAGGAGAAACGATATCTTGTTCCAACATCTCGTCAACAGTTTGCCGAATACATTCCTTCTCCAGCGGACTTATACGATGGGAATTTAGGTGAATCGGAGGTGCATCTCTAGTCTCTATGTGATGCTGCAACAAAGACGTACAACCAACATCATATTTCTCCGAACTGAAAACATCCCTAAATTCCAAAAGCAGTTTGCGGAGACACGACCGCTGCTCGGGTGTCAAATCATCGTTTTGCTCATACAAATCCGGTAACCAGCCCGGTTCCTCGTCACACCGTGGCTGTGCATCCCCCTCGTTCGCTGCCAAGCACACCTCCATGTTTGAGTTCTGCGCTGCCGACGCATGCACTAACGTAGTCCCCTCTTGAATAACAACGGGCTCGTGCCCCGTATTGACAATCTGTTTGAATGGGTCGCAATTTGCCGGCACCATCGTAAAAGCCCCGACTAAGGAGGGCGTCCGTGACACAGCATTCGAAGGCGTTAGCAATATACCCTCCCGCGGGTTTTCCAACTAAGCACCGCCTGCACCACGGCGTTTGCAGTTGCGAATTTAGATGGAGTTCTCAAAAATTTAAGACATTTCCCCGATGGCAATTCCAAACATCCCTTTTCTACGGAGATTTTGAGCGGCATTCTCTGCAAAAAATCCATGCCCAACAAACACGGTACAGCCAGGGCAGTGGAAACCAAAATGTATCTCGTCACGCACACCTCTCCGATCTGAATAGTTGTGAGCATGCGACCCAAAATTCCCAGGCTACCCCCATTAGCCGCCATACACGGGCCATCAACTGGTTCCAAAGCCTGGGGCCAGGTTGGCAATGAGCGAAAAGTTTGCAAAGAGATGAGGGTCGCTGATGCCCCTGTATCGACAATTACCTTGATGTCCACCCCTTGAACAAGTGCCATCACGTCCGCAGAACCCGGCGCGGCACCCAAAACGCGATGTACTAATGCGCCCCATACAACATTGCCGTGTGACCCATACGAATGAGTGGTTACAAGGTGAAATGGCGTGGATGGGTGATGTGGAGGAAACGGCCGTGTATTGAATGTGTCGCGTCTTGCCTGTGGACCTCGGAACGGCGGAAATCCGAGGTTGTAGTCGCCTAGCGCCCTTGGAAAAGCGCCCCTGAGTCGCCAGCAGTCCCGAGCGAAATGTCCTCGCTGCCCGCACTTGTAGCACATCCGCTGCACGCCACCTCCGTACATCTCCGGGCGGCGGGGCAGGCTCGCGAGCGGCAACCCGGCTCCTCCAACTCCGCCGGGCACCCGGCCACTCCGGCGCACACCACCAGAGGCTGCGCCACCACCGCCGTTGGTTCGGCACGAAGATCCAGATTGGTTTGAATGTTCCTGGCTATCTGCAAAGACAAATTGCAGCTCCTTTGCCATCAGCAGCAGCTTCTCCTGGACCAGAGAGTCAAGAGCGGCTTGATCCATTGCCGGGTAAGCCGCCTGGCTGAGGGCCAACAGTGCACTGCGGTAAGCGAGGGGAGACTCCTTGTCCACCCGCTTTCTCAACTGAAATTTCCGCTTAGCGACTGACCGTGGTTCGTAAATGTCCTGCATTGCCGCGAATGCCCCCGCCAGCAATGAGCAGACATTAGCAGGGATGCCATAGAATGCCGCCAGCGCATTGTCATCCAGGGCCATCGGCAGGGTCCGTAGCGCGTCGCTCTCCGCCCAATCGAGCGATTGATACGCTGCTCGAAAGCGCCGCGTAAATGCCGTCCAGTCGCCGACTTTTGCCTTGAAGCGCTCCACATGTAGTCGGCGTTGTGAACAAGGGGGTGGCGACTCTGGCGCCTCAGTGGTGTCCGGCTCCGTCCGCGGCGTGGCGGGAGTCGTGGCCGCGTTGTCGGCCACCACCGGTGGCACAGGAGCGTGTGGGGACTGGCCCGACACTGTCGGCGACTCTCGTTCCTTCACCATGAAGCGATTGAACGCCTCCGCAAGTGTCGCCAACTTGGCCTCCCACTGGGCCAGAATGGCCCTCCATTCTTGAGCCGGACTCGGGGTCTCTGTGTCACCTGGTTCGCTCTCCTGTCCCGGAGGCACCCGATCGTCCGGGTCCACCCGGGGAGTGGCAACCTCCTTGCCCGACGGGGGCACCACGTCTGCATCGCTACTGTCGGCCGACGAGTCCGCCGGTACATTTCTCTGTCGGCGCGGTTCAGAAATCACTTTCGACACCAGATGTAGTGCTGAACTTTACGCGGACAACTTTTTCCTTTTTTGTCGTCACTTTATTTGATCAAACTCAGCACATTTCACCACCACTCCCCGGCGCGTTCTCCGCCCGCTCGCCGCGCTCCGCCGGCCTCGCTCGCTCCGTTCCTCCCCCTCCCTCTCCGTCTCTCCCGACTCTCCTCTCTGCTTCTCCGTCCCACTCCAGCAGTCTCCCCCTCTTGGCTTCTCCATCTCACTCCAGCCGTCGCTCTCTCTAGACTTCTCCGTCTCACTCCGACTGTCTCTCTCATTCTCGTTCCACTGCTAGCCTATCTGTCCTCTCGTCTTCTCTTCTTCCCCTGCTCCACCGCTACCCCATTCTACCTCTCATATCTTCCTCGTCTCCGTTTCTACTGCTACCCTATACTTCTTCTTCTACTCCATTGCTACTCTATACTTCTTCCACTCCACTGCTACCCTACACTTCTTCTCGTATCTTCTTCTTTAACTCCGACCGTCTCTGTCCAGCTCTCCGCACAACAACCCCGTCTCACTCGTATTTATCCCCGTCCCTGTTAAATTCCAATTAATTAACTGGCGTCCCCCCAACGCCCGGCTCCCCCGGCCCCGGCCCCCTGTTCCCATTCCCAGACTTACAGGCGCCACCTTGTCCCTGACAACAACAACCGACCAATCACTGCCCTGCATCCATAATTGCCTAACGGGCCGTCTCCGTCTCACCCGTTGTCCCTCAGCAACACCAGCATGTCCCGATACGACCCCACTATTCCCAAACCGCACGTGTTGACAATTACCCCCCTTGGTGCACGTTAAACCACTACACATATGAAAAAAAAATCTTTGTATGTGGTGATTCATGTCGAAAGGTCCTCCACCACGTTACATAACCAAACAAATGGAATTGTTTACCACGCCAGATGCTACAGTTTCATCTCACCGATCAGTTGATGAACAATCCTCACAATCAAAATGTGGTTATAATATCTGTTTTGAATCATATTGGCTGGGAGGAAAACCTTCATCTTGAAAATGCACATGTTGTAATATGTCACCTTGTTGAAGCAGGGGGATATATACAGTGATCCCCTGCTGACTTTGTACGTTTGCCCACTGACAAAGAAATGATCAGTCTATAATTTTAATGGTAGGTTTATTTGAACAGTGAGAGTCAGAATAACAACAACAAAATCCAGAAAAACGCATGTCAAAAATGTTATAAATTGATTTGCATTTTAATGAGGGAAATAAGTATTTGACCCCCTCTCAATCGGAAAGATTTCTGGCTCCCAGGTGTCTTTTATACAGGTAATGAGCTGAGATTAGGAGCACACTCTTAAAGGGAGTGCTCCTAATCTCAGCTTGTTACCTGTATAAAAGACACCTGAGGTCTCGACAGACCTGGTTTTCACCTGAGGACGGCTGCTTGCGTTGTGGCTGAAACGTCGTGAGAATTATTTTATTATGTTTTATTTTTATTATTTAATTACTTCCCTTCTACGTGACTTTACAGAAAGAACCAAGAAGATGAATCCCTGCAGTCATGAAAGCTTTTAATCGAAATATAACACAACCTACACTTGGGTGTTGAATGCTCATCTAGCCACACTATGGCAGAACTAGACACAGTTCGCTATCCTGGCCCGGACCAGAAGCTGGGTCCCGGACCGCGTGGCTCGAGGCTTCTTTACCCAACGTGGATCTTCATCACCAGCAACTCGAAGAACCTCGAGCCCCTCACGGGGCCCCCGTTATATCGGCCTGGGCTGGGGCTGGCTCTGCCCCTCGCGCCACCCACCTTCTAGATCTCTCGAGCTCTTTCTGAAGATTCCCCGAGAGCTCTTTTAGAACACGTGACCGCCCAGCAGCCCCCGTCCACCGGTGGCCCCCCTCCAATATTATCCGGTCACATGTCGGCAGGTCAACCAGCGTATCATGCCCCAATGTAACCCTGGCTGGCTGACACTCCCTCTCGCTCCCTCACCGAGAGCCCGCACCGCACACTGTATGTGGTGCCTCCGAGCTGATCAGCACTCACCCAAGCCCCGCTAGGGCTGGTACTATGCCCAGGAAGCGGGCTACACTTAATGCCAACACATTATCCGCCGTGGCTTCGTAAGCCCGGCAGCACACAGTGACAATCACAGTCACTATATATGTGTTATCTAGTGTATGTGGGATTTGGTGAGTGTGGGTTTTGGTAATTGTGGGTCGTTCGGTGAGAATGGGTTTTTGGTTCTTGTGGGGATACGTGAGTGTGGAGAGTTCAGTGCGTGCGGAGTGTGGTGCGTTGTCGGGTTCGGTGAGTGTGTGGTTTGATGCGTGTAGGGTTTGATGCGTGTAGGGTTTGGTGCATGTAGGGTTCAGTGCTTGTCAGTTTAGGTTATTGTGGGTTGTTTGGTGCATGTTGGGTTTTATCAGTGTGGAGTTCGGTGAGTGTGGGTTGTTCAGTGCATGCAGGGTTTGGTGAGTACAGGATACGTTTGTAATGAAAGATGTTGATGACACACAGCTTGGTCTCCATCTCTCTTTTATTCTTGTTATGCCGCTCACACTCCGCCGATCCCGACAGTGGACCGGCTATTCCTCTTGCGTGCACCGCGCGCCCTTCCCGTCAGTCGCACTCCCTTCCGCTCCCGCACACCGTTGGCTGATGGTGTGCTTGGAGTCGTCTCCAGCCACGTGGCTGATAGCGCAGGAGGTGTCCCACGACCCAACGTGGTCCCATTCCGTGACTACGCCAACTGACCACGAGTCTCTTCAGGATCCCCCTTATATTCCCCTCACACGTCATCCGGTCTCCACCTTCCACCACGCCCTTTCCGAACCTTCCAGATTACGCCCGGCTCCGCCCTTAGGCTCCGCCCTTGATCTTCTGGCATCCGATTGGACCAGAGGTTGGTGGCGGACCTTCCCATATGCCCACATTACTGGGCCCCACCCCCAATACTCCGTGCCGTCTGATTGGCCCAGAGCTGAGCGGCGAAACCTCGCTTACGCTCGCATTACACGTTGATTGTGGATTTCAGTGCATGTAGAATTTGGTGCATTTAGGTTGTTCGGTGTGTGTGTGGTTCAGTGCGTGTCAGTTGTTCAGTTCTGTTTTGGTTCGGTGAGTGTGGGTTGTTCGGTGCGTTTGGGGTTTCGTGCGTTGTAGGTTGTTTGTTGTTCAGTGCATGTGGTTTGTTTGGTGAGTATCGGTTTTGGTGCATGTGGGGTTCGGCGCATCTGGGTTATTCGGTGAGTGTGGGGTTCATTGCTAGTGGGTTTGATGAGTGTGGGGTCAAGTCAATTTAGGTTGTCCGGTGAGTGTGACATCTGGTGCATGTTGGTTTTTTGGTGCGTGGGGATCAATGCATGTGTAGTGGGTTCACAACCGACAGAGACGGTGTAGTTGAGGCACGCTATTTATTATAACTCACAGGGTAACAATGGAAGGGGTAACGGCCCCTTCACCCGCACTTGACTGGGATACACCCCTAGGCTATCTGCCTAACTGTTTTGCTCCCAGGTCCTCCGCTAAGGGCGCTAGGGGAGGCTACCTGACCTGACCCTGGTCAAGAAACAGGTCACGACACCCAGCCAGACAGACCCGGCTCTTAGAAGAACATCGGCTCTGAGGCTCTGGGGCCCAGCCACTGGCTTGCTCTGCCCGGCCCTGAGGACATCGGGTCAGAGGAGTTCCAGGGCCTATCTGGCCGGTCTTCGGTCTTCACTGGCTCTTCGCTCCTTAGCTCCCCAACACTTCCCCCGAGCTCTCTGGCTCGCCGCCTTTTATACCAACTTGCCACCGAGGGGTGGGGCTGTGTGGGATCACAGCATCCCCCCACAGCCCCCCAGGGTGGTAACCGTTTTCGGATGTGGATGTGGACACCCCTGTGTACCCGTCCGTTTCCCTCCCGTAACACCCCTACACATGTGGGGTTTTCGGTGCGTGTGGGTTTTGGTGCATGTGGGTTGTTCGCTGAGTGTAGGTTTCGGGTCGTTTGGGGTTCAATGTGTGTGGGTTGTTTGGTGTGTATGGGTTGTTCGGTGAGTGTGGGTTGTGTGGTGAGTGTGGGGTTCGGTGCGTGTGGGGATCAGTGCGTGTGGTATCTTCAGTGCGTATGGATTGTTTGATGAATGTGGGTTATTCAGTGCGTGTGGGATTCAGTGCGTATGGATTGTTTGATGAGTGTGGGTTGTTTGTGTGTGGTTTATTTGATCCTTGCGGGGTTCGGTGAGTGTGAGGTTCCGTGCCTTTGGATTGTTCATTGAGTGGGGGGTTCTGTGCGTGTGGGTTTTTTCATTCTTGCGGGGTTCATTTAATGTGGGGATCGGTGTGGGTGGGTTGTTCGGTTTATGTGGGGTTCGGTGTGTGTGGGGTTCAATGCGTGTGGGGTTTGGTGAGTGTGGAGTTCGGTGCTTTTGGGATTCGGTGCGTATGGGTTGTTGGTTGAGTGTGGGTTGTTCCGTGCTTGTGGAGTGCGGTGAGTGTGGAGTGCGGTGAGTGTGGGGTTCGGTGCGTGTGGGATTCGGTAACTGTGGGGTTTGGTGCCTGTGGTGTTCGGTGCGTGTGGGTTTTGCGGTATGTGTTGGTTGTTTGGTGCGTGTGGGGATTGGTGATGTTGGGCTTCGGTGCATTTGGGTTGTGAAACATTAAAAAAATGGAAATCATGTAAATTGATGAAAGTATGTAAATGTATGTAAGTTTAATGAGCAACTTCCGCAACACGTCGTATAGAGGGTACTTATTTTATTTCTCACACTGGGCACAACACAGGCCAACCTTATTCTTCTCACTCTGAGTACAACACTTAGATATTAACGTCTCTACTGGCTACACACAGCCGATCACCACCGCCCTCACTCGGCGATGCCGCTGATTGGCGGCGTGACGAGGATGGCGATGGAAACCCCACAGGAGATCTTCCATGTGGCCGGACGATGGAGAGAGATGACGGCGAGCAGCGACGCAGCCCGGATCCAAGAATCCACACGCGAACCCCGAGCCCCGGGTCCGCTCCCCCTTATATCTCCCCAGGCGTGGCTAGGCCCCGCCTCCAGCCATGCCCTTTCACGGAACCTTCGAGCAGGTTACCGGAGCATCTCGGCCAACCCCACCTATTACCTTTTCCCCAGATACCTCTCCCTCTACGATTGGATGTTACATTAACCGTGCCCGTACCTGTGCTTCCCTTTCCCAGCCAGCAGGTGTCCTTATGTCATTACATAAGTGTAGTGTAATCGCGGAATGTCACTGAGTAGTGACGGCCCTAGAGAGGCACGGTGAGCACTGATTTATAGCGATGGATGGCACCACACTCGGCGTGCAGTGTCATCCCTACAGGATAGAGTGTGAGGGTGCCGGCTGCAGGAAAGGGGTTACTAAAGGCAATGGCACTCTGGTTGATCCGTAAAGACACATGACCGGTTAAGTCTACAGAGGGGCCCCAAGTGGGGGCTAGGGGTGGTCACGTGGTCGGGGTCCAGATCCTGCTCAAGGATTCTGGAAGGTAGTCGTGGCCAAGGGCGGAGCCAGCCACGCCACAGAGAATATAAGCCGGGTCCCCCAGAGAGACCGGCGTTGTTGTTCATCCTGAAGAAACCTTCGTCTACGTTCTACGTTCTACCGAGTCTCCAACACGTGGACCTGGACCCAAGCTGTGGTCCGGTCCGTAGTAGCAGTTGCATTGTAATCAGTGTAGTTAGCCTGGTGGTCACCACCATAAGTTGTTATTCTGTTAAGGGGCAGTTACCCCGTGTGTTGGTGTTAAATAAATGTGTTGCCTCCAAGAGTACATCTGCGACTCAGTTGAACTCACAACATAAGTATGAAAATTTGACGATATTAATATATTAATTAGACGTATGTGTATTGCATGTTAATTGATGTTAATTGAGTGTAAGTGTAATGTGATCAATCGTATGTGATTAAATATTACGTGAAAATGTATGTATTTGATCTATGTGTGTGTGTATATGGGAGTATTATTAATGTGTATGTTAGTTTGTATAATGATCAATAGGTGTGCGTGTATTATTATTTATTATTGGCTCGGCTTCGTTGTCTCGGGGTGTATTCTGTGTGTGTGGTTATTTGTGATTGATGTGTGTGTGATGTGATGCTCGGCTTCGTTGTCTAGGGGCGTATCGTGTGTGTGTGACGGTGTATGTGATCCTTAGCTTCGTTGTATAGGGGTGTATACAGGTCGGAACAACAGTTCCACACTGCCCACCAGGGATTATTTGTCTGTCGTGCATAGCCACACCCTCGATTTGTATTTTATAGAGCGCCTCGGGCGGGCTTAGCACCACGTGACGCGCCGCCCCACGCAGCTTTTGCCGCGTTACACGGATCGCACGAATGCGCTGTCTAACCAAGTTTTGACATTCCCACTCCGAAGGAACGTGTTTAAGGGAGACCCGGCCAGCAGACAAATCAAAGCATTCCACAATTGAACAAATGAGTTAAAACAAAATATCCAGAGGCACGTTCAGTTCAATCGATAAGGCACTTATTAACAACATGAATTACAGATGGTGATGGTAGCGAGGCTAATTTGAACTTTTTCGTGCGGACCATGTTAAAGAGAAAAAAACCCGTTAAAATCACACGAGCACACAACTCAATTGACTCACGGCCTGGTATTGGGACTGTGATTGCATTGACGAGGCGCGTGCCAGTAGCTTGGCTCGTGAACGGCGCCTCACACAATGGGCGCGCGTGCAATGAGCGAATCTTCGCTGTGATTGGCTCCCGATGATTGGCCTGCAGGGGAAGATGGGCGGAGGCACGCGCGCGTAATTCTGTCACGTGATGTGAGCTCCCTCAATGGACTCTCAACATACTCACTTGGGGGTCGTGGTTGCGTCTATGAAGCCCGAGCGCGCGTGGCTGGGCTCGTTAACGGAGTCTCACGCAAAATAGGAACGAGTGCAGGAAGCGCCACCCATCCAATTAGTGACTCATCATACTGATTGACTCGCGATGATTGCCTTCTCTCTCCAACCCCCATGATTGGCCAGGGATGGGAAGGCAAACCCGCGTGATTGTTCCACGTGACGTGCGCTCCCTCGATATAAAGGAGGGAGCAGACGGCACACCGCATCGGCTCTTCACGGGGCTGACTGCTGTTGTAAGTGGTGAGTGGGGTGGGCTACATTGCTGGGCTTGCTGTAGGATTTGCTGTTGTGCCCCTTTCCAGGCCATGTTGGGTACATGTTGGTTGTCTTTTTTTCATACTTTTATTTAACTTTCTGCGTGGTCAGTTTTCTTTTTTAACTTTGAGGATTAATGTCTTCGGAGGTACTAAGCCGAACGAGCTGACGCTTTCTACACGCACTCACCGCGCATGACGATTCAATATTTATTTAAGAAAACCTGTCCAGGTCCTGTACATTTTGCTCCTTATTGCGTTTTAACATAATCCAAGTAACCTTCCATTTTGACTTTTATGCAAGCCAAACACCCATTGAAGACACCAAATTTGAATAATTTTGCGGTCCAAGATGTTTTATACTGCAAATAAAAGCATGCATTAGCTTTTTTACCTAAATTTTCCCTTAACAACAACAACAATGGGCTTGTTGTTTGAACAATATATTTTCCAGTATTATCCGGGTTGATCTCCCCGTAGTTTTTTTTTTTAACCCATGTCTGTTCTGTACCTTTTTTCAAAGTCTCACCTGCCAAAATTTTGGCTGACTATCTAATGTTTAAAAAATTGATTCGTAGCATAGGGCTGCACTACCGTTTTTATTGACCTGAAATCTGAGGGTTTGTATTGCAGAAGCTGAAAACCCTTTTAAGTTTGAAATACAGTTAATTGAAATTCTCAAATTAATTTTATTTGTCCTGCCACCTAATTTTTTTTTATCTAAAGAAGGGTCTAATTTGACCCCTTTTCAAACCGTGCTGTCATAAGTTTCTCCACCCTGATATGATGCAACACCTAATGACCACTGCATTATGCCTGCGCTCTAAAAAACCTCTGCTGTTTATTTTTCGGCCAGGATGGTTCTTGCCTGGGCGTTCTGCATGTGCAAACATGGTTGCCTTTGATTATATGGTTAATCTGATTTCCCCGCACTACGTTAACCCAACTGCTTCTGTTCATATGACCCGTTTAGGTCGCCTTCAGCCAAGTCCCTGGATCGTCTATCCGAGCTTTTCATTATTCGTGGCAAGAAAAGGTATTTGTGCTACTGCAACTTGACACGTGCATCCCTCTTGCATTGCCCCACTGCATGATGGTCTACTGTGGCTGAGTGGCTCGAGGGTTGTGGAATGGGCCGTACTCTATCCTGCTGTTTGTTGTTGGGAGAAAAATGTATGGGAATTTAGTTTTGATACTCTGCAACCAACAATGCCCGCAGTTCCATGAGCACGCTTGTGCTTGAAGGACTAATTGTTAATTTATCGGCGGAGAGTTCATTGTGTTGCGCGCTTTTTGCTTTAATATTGATTCCACAAATTTGAATCTTAAAAACGATAGTAATTTTGACTGATTGGGTTTGTTGCATACTTGCCAAAGATTTAAAACCTGATTTTAACAACATGTAAAATGGCTATTGTGCACTTTGGTGCCCACTTTTTCAGCCCTTCCGAAGTATTTCAATGTCCAAATTTGAAGACGCGAAGGGTACACTGAACTACAGTTCCTAGTGAACTGTAGTCCTGATTCCGTTTTTTTGTAAATTATAGTAAGGCAGGAATACTTTACTTGAAACATGCTTTCCCTTCCGTCTCCATGCAGGTTGACATAATGTCGTACCCACTTACGCTGCACATCATTGGAGGGCAAGGTGGAAATGCGTTCTCGTTTGATGGGATCAGCAATGCGGCCACGCTGCAGAAACTCTCCGTGAGCGTTGGAGGCTGGCAAGTGAGGGGTGTGGAGGTGTGGCTGACTGACGGGCGAAGGCAGCAATTCGGCACCGTGGACTCCTCTGCTCAGCAGTTTGAATTCCAGTCGGGCGAGTTCATGTCGCAGCTCTCCCTGTGGGGCAATGGGGCCGGCACGCGTCTGGGTGCCATCAAGTTCAGAACGAGCCGCAACCGCGAGTTCTTTGCCAAGATGACGGACTGGGGCCTCAAGACCGAGTACAAGATCGACGTGGGCTCCGGCATCTGCTTGGGCGTTCAAGGCCGAGCGGGGGCTGACATCGACTCCATGGGCTTCCTTTTCATCAATGCTGTCAAGTCGTCGGTGATCCAGAACATGAAGTACCCAACTATGCACCAGGTTCTGCCTAACGTGCAGATGGAGGAGATTAAAGAAATGGAGTACATAAACGACACCAGCGTCATGCAGTCTCACACCTTCGAGAGCTCCAAGACGATAACCAAAAAGTCGTCGTGGTCTACGACCAACAAGATCGAGTTCACCTTCAGCCTGACCGTCTCGGCAGGCATACCTGAGGTCGTGGAGGGGGAGGCTGGGTTCAGCTTCACCGTGAGCTCTGAGACCACGCACGCGTTGGAGAACTCGGAGGAGCGGACGGAAACTCTCACGTTCCCCGTCTCGGTTCCTCCGCACAAGACTGTCACCGTTGTCGCCAAAATCGGGTGTGCAAACATCGACCTCCCGTACACGGCCCTGCTGCGCATCACCTGCATGAATGGCGCACTCTTTGACGTTCCCCTGAGTGGCGTCTACAAGGGGCTCACTTACACCAAAATGACCGCCCGTGCTACTGAGAAATAGAGCAGCATTTTGTACCGTTTTTGATCGCATGTTCTGAAAGAATAATTGTGGCTGACTACGAATAAAAGCCTTCTGCATTGCACTAAAATTTTCTCTTTGCATGTTTGTGGTTGCATATAATGCATTTTAATTTTTTACGAGGTTCTAATGTCTAAAGACATGGATATTTCACCATTTGCTGTTGGCAGGGATTATTTTGTAGTTGCATTGAGCTTCATATTCTAAATTTGCCGTTTTCGTGACTGCAAGGATTCTTACTTTTTGGTTCTTTTCACTGACTTTACTGAAAGAACCAGAGCCTCGAGCTTCATATCCTCCATTCTGCTTTGCATGGCCATTATTGAAACGGTGGGTTGGTGGTATGTTTTATAGGTAGGAACAACCGGTTCCACACTTCCCACCAGGGATTATTTGTCTGTCGTGCACGAATGTGCTATCCAACCAAGTTCCTACCTGCCCACTCCGAAAGAACGTGTTTACCAATTGTGATAATACGATGATTCTTGCTTTACCTTTTACTGACGAGGATTCTCGCTGACACATTTACTGGTTATGATTTTAGTGTAATTGTCTGGTCTAAGATAATTACGCATGAACTTAGGAAGGAACCAGTCGGACTTTTCTGTGTTAAACAACTTTATCTAGTAACATTTAAAACGAGCTTTTATGAAATGTACTAGTACTGGAAGAACTCCAGGAAGTGGCCCCGACGCTTGTCATAACGTAAGGGACCGTGGCCAATTACAGCCAACGTCAGTTGACCGTGGACAATTAGGCCGAAACAAAACATAAAGAATGTTTAAAAAAATATTTTTTATGATAGCATATAGTATTGTCAGTATGACATAAGTATACCAGGTTTGCAGTCGATACGACATTGGGAAGTGGGTTAAAATTGAGTTGCAAGATTTGAGGCTATGGCAACAGTGAGTTAAATGAAAGTGTGTAAAAATACTCTAATATGCGAACACCCTTATGATCGGAATTGCCACAACAGTACTCCTGCAGATATAATACTCATCGATCCGTCTAATTAAGCCTCAATGGTTACGTTGTTAAACTGAGCAATAGAACAACTCCATAGTAGCGCGACAGCATACGAAGATAGGGAAGTCCTTACAAATGATACAATTCATACGCAACCGTGTTAAAGAAACATGTGCCCAATGGCAAAAGGGGGCATCAATGAATTCATTGGCAAGATTATCTGATTAAAATAAATATCTCAAAACAATATTGTTCATGCGAGTGTCGGTTTGGCTAATAGATGCTTATAAATATTTCGTGTGACATCAATGAATTCGTAAGTTTGTGCAATTCAAGAAATGTCCCGAAACAATAGTGTACATGCGAGTGTGTAGATTCGTGACATAGATGCTTACAAATGTTTAGTGTGACATCAATTAACTCATTGGTAAGATTATGTGATTAAAAAGAAAACGAATGACCAAAAACACTTATAAACGACTGCACTCATGCAACTCTAGGGACAGAACAATGCTTTTCACGACCAGCTAATAGTTAACACCACCTTGGAATGGCAACCATTTTCGAAACAAAAAAAGCTTTTTGGAACAATCTTATTCGCACCAATATGCGCGCTGTGTGTGTGTGTGTTGGACGGCAGTCACCACGAGGTCCAACTGTGGTCCTTGGGTCCAGAAGGCGATGAGTCGTCGCACAGCGTTTTTCCTTGTACTAAAAATACATCAGGTCCCCAGCAGGGGGCGCTGGATCGGCGGGTATGTGTGTCGAACACAGGGCGCTCTCGGCTGCACCGTCAAGCTCTGTCCACCGCTGGAGTGGTTGCTGAGTCGGCACGCTCGTGGTTAGTCATTAGCTGCTGCGCTGCTGGTCTTGTGAGGAGCAGCTTGCGCGACCACCCTTGGTGCCCCCCATTCCCACAGGAGGGCTCCTGTGGTGAGCTGCTCGTTCGCTGCTCCCCACTCACTCTCCCAAACTCATCAAGTGTATTCGCACACCTCTTAGCTACTCACAACTCTCGGCTAATCACAGTATTATATGAGTGTGGGTTGTTCGATGCATGTGAGGTTAAGTAAGTGTGGGGTTTGGTGAGTGTGGGTTGTTCGGTGCGTGTGGGGTTCAGCGCGTGCGGGTTATTCGGTGAGTGTTTAGTTTTGGTGCTTGTAGGTTGTTCGGTGCGTGTCGGGTTCAATCCGTGTGGAGATCCGTGAGTGTAGGGTTGAGTGTGTGTGGGTTGGTCGGTGCATGTGGAGTTCGGTAACTGTGTGGTCCGGTGAGTGTGGGATTCGGTGAGTGTCTGGTTCCGTGAATGTGGGTTGCGCGGTGCACGTGGGTTGTTCCGTGAGTGTGGGGTTCGGTGCGTGGGTTGTTTGGTGCGTGTGGGGATCGGTGAGTGTGGGGTTTGGTGTGTGTGGGTTCTTCAGTGCATGTGGGGTTCGGTAAGTGTGGAGTTTGGTAACTGTCGGTTGTTCGGTGCATGTGGGGTTCAGTGCATGTGGGGTTCGGTGAGGGTGGGGTTCGTTTATTGTGGATTTCTTTGCACGTGAAATTCGGTGCATTTGGGTTGTTTGGTGAGAGTGGGGTTTGGTGAGTGTCAGTTGTTCGGTGCTTGTCTGGTTTCATGAGTGTGGGGTTCGGTGCGTGAGTTGTTTGGTGAGTGTGGGGTTATGGTATCGGGTGGTTTGTGATAAACTACCTCAGGCCGTGACGACCCTGCCTTACGCGAGTCCCAGGCACAGCTGGCCCGGCTGTCAGTACCTGGTAAGGGCCCCTCCCAGGGTTACGCGGTTTTCTCACTGCCTTGTGAGTGTCTCGGGAGAGTCAATGGCTAAGGGAGTAAACCCCGACAGAAAATCAAGCGGTTTTGTGACGCTCTGCGACACATTCCCGGCAGCCCCTGCAGCCAAACTGGTACCAAACGTCGTGCTACGCACTCCTTTGGACATCACCAGCAAGGCCGAGGGGGGGGGATCCTGACGCATGGGCAACCCAGGATTTACAGAAAAACCTGCCCGGACTTTGCGCCAACAAGAGGTGCAAAAATGGGGAGAGGACACTCCTCGGCCACTTAATCGTGGCCAAGAAACACGGATGGCAGTAGTCATTTTAGATTGGCGTAAAAAATGGGCGCCACGGGTTGCCATCGTCGGTGGGAGGGGTCATTGCACCCCAATGGATAACTACCGCCCGCCTCAAGCTTGGCAACCCCCGGCCAATAAGGTGCTTTCCCGCCACGGCTCACCTGCTCCAATGGGTGCTTGGAGCTTATGGTTCATCACCAGACAAGTGGGCTGCAACACCTGCACCAGACAAAAGCAAAACCAAACGAAAGAAGGTTCCAGCCCTTCATTTTGCAAGCTGGAATGTACGTACAATGTGTTCTGGACTCTCCGAAGATCTATTTCAGATTGAGGACATCCGCAAGACTGCAGTTATCGACGGGGAGCTGGCGAGACTTCATATGGATATTGCAGCACTGCAGGAGACCCTGGCAAGGAAAACAGCAGAACGAACCAAGGCAACACGGTGTTGGGTTCGCCGTCAAAAACACACTCCTTGACATGATAGAACCACTTCAGGCTCTGATCGGATTCTGCTCATGAGACTGCTCACTGCTTCTGGCCATGTAAACATCCTGAGTGTCTACGCCTCAACACTCTACTCACCTCCGGAGATTCATGACCAGTTCTATGAAGAGCTTCACAATATTATTAGCAAAATTACCAACTCTGAGCACATGTTTCTGTTCGGAGACTTCAATGCAAGAGTTGGGGTTGACCACGACGCGTGGCCCGCATGCCTAGGCTATCACGGCATTGGAAAGATGGATGCCAGTGGCCAAAGACTACTGGAGCTTTGTTCATACCACAATCTCTGTATCACAAACTCATTCTTTCTTACTAAACCATACCATAAAGTATCATGGAGACATCCAAGGTCTCTTAATTGGCACCAACTGGACCTAGTCATCACCCGACGAGCCCTCCTCAACCCAGTACTCATCACACGCAGCTACCACAGTGCAGTCTGTGACACCGATCACTCGCTGGTATCCAGCAAGGTCAGACTACGCCCAAAAAAGATACACCGCCTCAAACAAAAGCGCTACCTACGCATCAACTCTGACAAAACCTCCCTCCCAGAGCTCACTCAATAATTCTTCTGGAGCTGCCACCGCATTCACTTGCAATTGCTGTGGCAAGGATTGCAACTCAAGGATTGGCCTACTAAGTCATTCTAGGCGCTGCAAAACCTACAGCTGACCTCGTAAGGCGCAAAAGAATTGTCTCTCGAAACACAAAGGCCGATGTGTGGGGTTCAGTGCGTGTGGGGATCGGTGAGTGTGGGTTATTCGGTGAGTGTGGGGTTCGGTAACTGTGTAGTCTGGTGAGTGTAGGGTTCGGTGCATGTCAGTTGTTCGGTGCGTGTCTGGTTCCGTGAGTGTGGGTTGTTCGGTGCGTGTCTGGTTCGGTCGTGTGGGTTGTTCGGTGCATGGGGGGTTCAGTGCATGTGGGGATCCAAGAGTGTAGGGTTTGTGCGTCTGAGCATTGGTGAGTGTAGGGTTTGGTGTGTGTGGGTTCGCTGAGTGTGGGGTTCGATGAGTGTTGGTTGTTCAGTGCATGTGGGGTTGTTTGGTGCGTGTGGGGTTTGGTGCATTTGGGGTTCGTTGAGTATGGGGTTCGGTGTGTGTGGGTTGTTTGGTGCATGTGGGGTTCTGTAAGTGTGGGGTTCGGTGAGTGTAGGGTTCGGTGAGTGTGGGTTGTTCGGTGCATGTGCGGTCGGTGTGGGGTTTGGTCAGTGTGTGGTTCGGTGAGTGTAGGTTGTTCAGAGAGTGTGGGGATCGGTGTGTGTAGGGATCAGTGAGTGTAGGATTTGATGTGTGTGGATTGTTTGGTGCATGTGGGGTTCCGTGATTGTGGGGTTTGGTGAGTGTGGCGTTCGGTGTGTGTGGGATTCGGTGCTAGTGGAGTTCGATGCGTGTGGGGTTCGTGAGTGTGGGTTATTCAGTGAGTGTGGGTTGTTTGGTGCGTGTGTGGTTCGCTGCTTGTTTGTTGTTCGGTGCATGTGGGGTTGGGTGAGTGTCGGGTTTGGTGCATGTCGGGTTGGGTCAATGTGGGTTGTTTCTTGCATTTGGGTGTAGGTTGTTCAATGAGGGCTGTGAGTGTACACATGGTGGCTCTCGACTCCAGCGAGTTCTCAGTCAATGACGCCACTGCCATTAACACGTCTCGTGCTTCCGGTATGCACGTACCGTACGTTGAACTTATTTAGCACCATACTCTCTGGTTCTTTCGGTAAAGTCACGTAGATAGAAAATGAATAGATCACGACGTTTCCATCGCAACACAAGCAACCGTCATCAGGTGAAACCAACACAGCAGGAGAACTCCTGACGTAGGAGTTCTCCTAATAGATCACGAAACGTTAGTGATCTATGAATTTTCCATCTACGTGACTTTACGGAAAGAACCAGAGCGTATGGATTCCTGCAGCCACGAAAGCTTCAAATCAAGATTCTTTAGCACTGTACATATGTACATAGCCAACCGTGCAAAAAAACATGCTTCAAATCGCTTTAAACTATTGTCATTGTAGTGCGTATTTATTAAAACGTCTATTTATTAAGTAGAACGTGTTGTCTATATTTATTTAAGGTTGCGCATTTTGATGTGACGTCACATTTCTCAACCCCCCCCCCCCTTGTCACACATCGTCACAAATGTCTGACACCCCCCCAGGTGCGTGACGTCATTTATGGACGGCCCCAAATCGGATGTGCAGGGGAAGGACAACACTAAACACACGGAACACGTTTCTCAGCCAAGGTCGATTTAACAAGACTGCAGCTTCCTGTCATGAATCTCCAAGCAAATGCTGGCACCAGTGCAGAGCAATCACACAATTTTCAGTTTTAAGTATTTTAGCCATTCCATCGCGTTGGACATTGGTGAATTGGAGATACACCCATCACCACTAAACAATAGCCGCAATTCGCCACGAGGTGGCGGCAACGTTATCCTGGCGCTTGTGCCTGGCGAGGTGCACCTTGAGGTCACGTGAAGTGTCGAAGGCTCACTGACAGTAGTTTGCGGGACAGACCCAGGTGCCATTGGGTTGACTTGAGATAATGTAAACCCACTGGCTATCAACAGAGATTCATTCACGAAGCCATCCATATATACAGACACAGACACAATTTCAACCGAAAAGATGTGTACAAACTTAGCAATCATTGGAATGACGTTATCAACCAGTTTAAGTCATAACTGGCTGTGATGTTCCCATGCTGACACCTTCCGATGTTAGTTATTTTCGGCTCTCCAATTTTACATTAACAGGTTAAATTTCTCACACCAACACAGTCACCTTCGTGTGCTGTACCTCGGCGTGGCGGCGACTCTGCGATCTTACATTACCATGCTAATCTCTCACATTAACATAGCCCCCTCAGAGCGCTCGCCATGGAGGCCGCTCACCGATTACCTGGAAGCCCTTTAATTGGTGGAAACCTACCGCCATCGCAGTCGCTGCCCATCACTTGCATTAACATTAGCTGCCCCACCCATGCTGCTGACATTTGGGCTACGCCCATTTTAAACCTTTATAAACAGTTTGCCTTTAGAAGCTAACCCCCCTTTCCTGATGACGATCAGTTGTGTTATGATCGAAACGTCGTGTTTTTTTTATTTTCTTTGAACCAATCTACGTGATATTCTTTGGGTCTTTCGGTAAAGTCATGTAGATGGTTCAAAGAAAATAACAAAAAACTACGACACCTTTATATTTACGCGATCTAACACAAAAAACCCTTAATATGTGTTCAACTTAGCTTTCACTGTTTATCAAATATCGTGCAGATGAACGCACGTGTCGATCAATCAACTAAACACTGTAGTCAACTGCACGTTATGGTCGGTTTATATTTCATATTTTATATTATATGTTATGTTATACACTAGCGGGAAGTACCCGGCGTTGCCCGGGTCTTAAAAATATTTCAAAACTACTCTGAAAAATCTAACAGCAGTGCGTACTGACTGTGGTGGTACCTGCTATGATTACAGCAGTGCATACTGTGGTGGTACCTGCTATGATTACAGCAGTGCATACCGACTGTGGTGGTACCTGCTATCACTACAGTAGTACATGCTGACTCTATAGCAGTATTTATCGACTCTATAGCACAAAGTACTCACCGGACAGAGTGGCGTGGTAAGGCCTAGTCCTGTGCAGAGCCTCCGGCCTCTTCCTAGATTGTCCAGCCGGCCGAGGTAGCACCTTGGCAGGCTGGGGCTGGGCTGCTACCCCTGACCCCCCCCTCCCCAAGCCACGATCTCCCCGGTCGCTTTGAGTAATATCTATGGCCTATAGTGGTAGCATCTAGCGAGTGCATAGTAGTAATAACTGCACGCATCGCGGTGGGGGGGACATCACACAGTGAAGAATTAACGTCAGCGTTTAGTGTATTTTTATAGAATTTTTAACGTGAAAGAAAATGTCCGCCTCACTCCCACCGAAGACGTGCGACTTGGCATGGGCCGTCCCCTCCACCAAAGGCGCGTGAGTTGGTATGGTCGTGCATACATAAATCAAATAAATGATAAGTGCACAAAAAGCGCACTAAATTGCTAATTAAACAAATTTAAAGTTGACGGACATGAAAAAGAAATAGCGCTCGCTCACCGCGGGGCTTACGGCTTGGTGCTTGGCTATTTTTATTACGTAAACCCCACCGTTGGAGAGGCAAATCGTTCGCAAGCGCGCGAACAGACACAAACCCACAAACAAACCCACAGACAATTTTTTACTTTAATATATATAAGATTATACTTCGGTTAATATTTCGTTTCCCAAATGCAGGAATCTCCCTACGAGCCACACCATATGTTACACCGACATCGGCCGCCTGAGGCGCGCGCGCTCCCGGGGCGCGCTCACAGCAGCGGCTGGTGGGGCCGTTTGTAAGAGGGCCGGGTGGGGGGGCAAAAAACGTTGTTAATTTAAGACGCACATTAGGGGCAACTTTCTAGATCGTTTCAAGAGTTCGATTCCAAGTCACACGGATTGAATGAGGTCATGGTGTTCCATCTCACACGCTGAGCAAGATGGCCGCCTGAGACGCGCGCTCCCGGGCCGCGCTCACAGCAGCGGCTGGTGGGGCCGTTTGTGAGGGGGCCGGGGGGGGCCGAGGGAGCCGGGTGAGCCGACGGGGCCGGGGGAGCCGGGGGGGGCCGATGGAGCCGAGGGGGGGGGCCGACGGAGCCGGGGGGGGGCGATGGAGCCGGGGGGGGGGGCGATGGAGCCAGGGGGGGGGGCCGATGGAGCCGGGGGGGGGCGACGGAGCTGGGGGAGGGCCGACGGCGCGAGCAGAGGGAGCCGAGTCAACCCGGAACCAGGGATGTGAACTCCCAAACCTTGCAATTGCAGTGTCGCCGAGATTCGTGGTTGGGCTTTGAGCGAGGAAATAACGTCTGTGGGTGCCGAATACATGACATCATTCGAGTGGAACGTTTTTCTTGTAATAGCCAGTGCCTCGAGAAAATTGTGCAATCAGGAAAAAAATGCAATGTATTGTAGGAGTACATGCGAGTGAGTGTGTGTGTGCACGCATGAGTGGATGCACATGTCATAACATTTCACGAGCAACACTAATGGGCTGGTTTCGACACTCCAGTATGTGAATACAGATCGTGCGCTCTTGTAAGGGTCTTGTCGTTGATGGGGAGGGAAAATAAAACGCTGGCATTTTGCATTCGGAGGGACAGACGTACGAAGGATACAGTGGCACCCGAAGCATACATGCCAACAAAAATACATTGTTGCAAATGAAATAATACTTCCGAAAAATACACACAGCATAGAATATAGCAGCGCTACTGCTGGTCGGTTGTTCCTGAACACCAGCAGGCTTGTTTGCTAACTGACATACGCATGAAAGCAAGACGCGCAATAACTTGATTGTGAGGATTGTTACCTTTACATATTTATTATTATTACTGTCACCTCGAGACTGTCTTCCTATAAACCCAACACACTGTTGCACTAAAATGATATAATAGAAAGTCATCGCCTAACGAATTATTGTATACGGGTGTTCTGCCTCATGGCAGATATGGGGGTGTTGATTAGACAGGAACTTCCTGATATAGTGTTGAGTTTGGTCACGTGACCAGGAAGTTACGATTTAAGATTGTCTAAGCCATGAGGCAGTGTGTCAGTCATTACACAGAGTACAAAATGGAGGCACAAATAGCGTCTCAGTGAAGTCGGGTGCATCTGTTCATTGTGGGACTTTAAGAAACATTGTCTGTAAGTTCATATTCTTAGGTTTTTTTTTCGGTTAAGTCACGTAAGTAAAACATCAAAATAAAAATAAAATAAAAATAAAAAATCACGACGTTTTGGAGGCAACACAAGTCTCCGTCATCAGGTGGGACCGTTACAGCCGGATTAGCTGCATCAAGTGAGGCAATGATTCAAGATGTAATCCCTTAAAAAGGCAAGTTGAGGGGGAGGAGAGGGGGGGGGGGCTCATCAGAATGTGGCTACCACATTCTGGCTACCACATTCTGATGAGCCCCCCCCCCTCTCCTCCCCCTCAACTTGCCTTTTTAAGGGATTACATCTTGAATCATTGCCTCACTTGATGCAGCTAATCCGGCTGTAACGGTCCCACCTGATGACGGAGACTTGTGTTGCCCCCGAAACGTCGTGATTTTTTATTTTTATTTTATTTTTATTTTGATGTTTTACTTACGTGACTTAACCGAAAAAACCTAAGAATATGAATCTTTGCAGTCACGAAAGCTTCAAATCTAGTCTGTAAGTTCGTTTATGTTTTTTTTATAGTACTGGGAATGCTGTTATAATGTTAGGATTGACGTTACAATGCTGTAAATGCCTTTATAATGCTGTTAAATTGTTATGATACATATAAGGCATGGTTAACAACGAAGCAATGCACTTGCATTATTGTGAAAGTTATTTGTAGTTGGATAAGGCGAGCCATACTTGTGCCCATGTAACTTTAATGCGTTCTTGAGAGCAAAGATGAAGAAGTATCGCATCCACAGTTCAGTGTTATGTGCAGCGCTGTACATTTAGGCTGCAGTATGGTGATTACACAAAGTTACCTTATTTAACACAGTAGCTTATTCTCTTGTTGTATAGCTATTCAGTGCTATTGTAGGTGCCTGTTGAGTTTCATGTTATCTAAGACAATGTTTTAATGCTGCAGTATCCATTCATTCAGTGTATTGATATTGAAAGTATTAACAGATACTGTTTTTTTGTGCTGTGTTTTCCCATCAGTTTTACCTCGTTCTATTCATTAAATACGTTGGCGTCAGATGTTCAACCTGGCTCTGAAGGTTTACTGAACGCGAGGTTAACTACTCGGATAGTGGTGCAACGTAGCGCACAGCGAGGCCGAGACAACGGGGTTAAACACATCCGTTAGCTATTTCAGTAATAAGTATAACCCGTAAAAACAAAGTTTTTCACTATAAATCCTTTATTTGCGTGGCGGTTAGAGTCCTCTCGTCCTCTGGCTTGAGATGGCTGCCACCTATGGTTCAGATGATTGTCTGCCAGTATTAAGCAATTGGTAATTAAATATTTAATTTGTTTTCCCTAAACAGTGTAAAATTTTGGAAAAAATTTTTCACGAACATTAATTGTCTCGCACAACGATTCTGTGTGCAAAATGTCAGCTCGATTGGATCACGGGAAGTGGGTTAAAAAACGACCGAAAGATTTGCACGGTCGTAAGCAAGCAAGCAAGCACGCAAGCAAGCAAGCAAGCGAACTTAATATAAAGGATTTAAAAAGTGAGTCGGTATAAAAGAGGGGAGGGGGCACAGTCGGATCTTGCATAGCCCCCCCACCCCCACGTTGTAGCAGGGAGCTGCGCCCCTGCCCACCTCGCGGTTGGACTGTTTGCAGCTCCTCCAGGTGCGTTCTCTCGGTTGAAACCGCGCGTTGTTGCTACGGTGCGATGACCAACCCTTTGCTCCGCGTGCCTGGGAGCTTCTCCAACTCAAGCGAGCTTCTAGGGCGCGGAATCGAGCCAGTTCAGAAGTTGAACGGAGAGCGTTATGGAAGAAGCTTCCAGGCACGTGGAGCGAAACGTCGGACACCCCGCCGAACAACACGAGGCAAATGACGATGATGATGGTGGTGGTGGTGGTGATGATGGTGATTGACTGAATCGACACTTAACGCGGAATTGGAGCTCGCAACTTTCAGCCTATATTTTTTAAACAGGTTTGATAAGATCGGAGAGGGAGGACTCGATGTAACACAATATCACAATAGCCCTGGAGCGGCTTGTTATTTATATATCACCATGGAGTTCATGGCTCAATGGAATGTACTGTAACATGCACACTATTTTTTTTATTTTACCAGGTAAGGCCCGCTGTGCTCAATAGCTCTCTTTTCCAGAAGCGATACTCTCAATGCGTGATGTCGACTCTAGATGTGGAGGGGAAAAACCGGAGGACCCGGAGAAAAATCCACGCGACCACGGAGAGCGAGAGAGACATGAAAACTTCAAATATACAGGTTTTAGAATCGGGATCAAACCCACACACTCCTGAATTCTCGGCGAGGGAGTTAACATCTCGCCACCGAGGCGCCATACACACACAACAGCGGAACCTGATTTTATATCTGGTACACCCTGCGGGATGAATGCACTTTGCCCCACAATGGGAGAGTTTTTTTTTATTTATTTCAAATCCTGCTCGTACATCAACCCAGCCCATCGTCAGCATCATAATCATATCCCGTGGATCAATAAAATATGCTCTACAGTACTTCTCAAGAATCAGTGGTTCTCCTATAAATAATCTGCCCCCCTCAGTCCACCCGCCCACGCTTCGGGCTCCAAGCTGCTCGAGGGGTACCCGGATTGACGACAACAGTAGAGGGCATCACAAGTTTCAGCTCGCAAGCCCCATGCTCAATTACGCTCTCTCGCGTCTATCTTGTTTTCCAATCTCTCATCTGTCATATCACCGGTATCTCCCTATCTTGACTGTATCTCGTCTCTCATCTCACTACATCTCTCCATGTATATGTGTCTTTTCATTTATCCCACTGCACCTACATCTCTTGTCTATATCTCGCGTCATCTTACTACGTCGAGATTTGTCTAAATTTGTCTTATTTCACTAAACCTCTATCTCCTGTTCCGTGGGTCTCCGTGCGAGTCCGTGGATCTCCGTGCGGGGCTGTTGTGGTTGTGGTTGTTGTTACCTGCCTCTAACTTCCCACTACTAGGCAAAGGTCCCCCCCCCATTTTATTCCTGGTAAGTCTGCGCCTCCGAATTCCAAGATGTTGTCTCACTGATGCTGCTTCCTCTCTTCCCTTCTCTCTCGTGGTATCCACTCTAATCGAGTTATTGTTGTCTCTTATATCTTGTCAGCTGTTCTCTTGACCTGTGCTGCTGCCCACGTACTCTCGATTGCATTTTTTCTGGAACAGAAACGTTAACGTGCACATTCAACTTTTGATAGAGACACCCAGGTCCACGGATTGCACCCAGCTGCTCAAACGTTGGTGGCTGTCACACTTCGAATAGCAGTAGCTAGTTCAGCAGCACGTACACTCGATATGCTCGTACTAGATACACCATATGCTCATCTTAACTTTATGACAGCAGGGAGGCGCAGTTGTGGCGCTTCTTTGCTCACAGTGAGTAGCGCCTAGGTTCGATTCCTCATTCAGGCCAATTTCTGTGTGGCGTATTATAACGTTCTCCAGAGGTGTGGACTCGAGTCATGTGACTTGGACTCGAGTCAGACTCGAGTCATGAATTTGATGACTTCAGACTCGACTTGGACTTGCATAACAATGACTTTGTCCCACCTCTGAGGTGTGGACTCGAGTCATGTGACTTGGACTCGAGTCAGACTCGAGTCATGAATTTGATGACTTCAGACTCGACTTGGACTTGCATAACAATGACTTTGTCCCACCTCTGACGTTCTCCCCCTGTTCTGCATTGGTTTCCTCTGGGTTCTCTGGTTTCCTCCCATAGCTAAACACACACACATCGTGTAATGTATCCAGTATCGGCCAAGACACCCGAATGGTAATAAATAACCCGCAAATTACTCAATTGTAAAAGGTTTCAGTTTGGTGTTTGAACATCTTAACACCTGTTTTGTTGCCAGAAAAAAGGGGAAAACCTATTCTCATGCTCAATTGGGATCACACAGCAGCAGCATCACCCTCAGTCCTGCAATTACGTGGCAGGACCCTCCTGGAATATATTCATGGGACTCAGTAATGCTTTCTCTGGGTACACAGGTTGTCATACAAGGACGATAACTCATTCAGCACGCACAGTCAGCGAAGGAGCGTTGCGCCAAACGTGACCTCTTGCGATTACAGCGTTCGCTTCAACTGCTCTCGCTGCCGTTCACGGCGTCTCCAGTGATTTGTTTGGACCACGGATCACGAGGGGGGGGGGGGGACCAAGGGGGGCGGCTCTGTTCCTTCGAGGGTCGCAGTCAGCTTCGAACGTTGGCTACCAACCAGAGGTCGCAAACGGGTTTTGATTCTTTACCCGTACCCTGCCGCACCAGGGTCGCAAACGGGTACCCGTACCCTACCCGATACCCGGCTACCCGTACCCGGCCGGGTATCGGGTAGGGTACGGGTACCCAAAATCGACCTCTGGGATGAAGCCATGTTGCAGGCGCGGGTGGGTTGATTCTAGGAACTTAAATTGTGAGCAGAGACAAGACGTTAGGAAATGAGTGACAAACGGTTACTTACCAGTGACTCACGGCCTACCCGTACCCGTACCCGGCCCCACCAGGGTCGCAAACGGCTACCCGTACCCGGCCGGGTACGGGTAGCCGGGTATCGGGTAGGGTACGGGTATCGGGTACCCGGTTGCGACCTCTGCTGCCAACTGAAGTGCAGCTGCTGGAATTTAATAATAATAATACATTTTCATGTATAAAGCGCCCATTAGACAATGGTTCTCAGGGCGCCGTGCATGAAAAGGTTGAAAATTGTTTATCATCAACCAAGGGAAGAAAAAAAAATTGAGGAAGACGTTTGAAAATAACTGAAGAGAGATGAAGACAGTTAAAACAGATTCATTTATTAGTCGAGAATTTGCGCATGAAGACAGTGCGACGCGTACATAAACAATAATGATAATAAAAAGGAAAAGAGGTGACCTGACCATGAGATAAACAGCCACGTAGGGGCTCCGGTTTACTCCCGACACACAATGCCACCCGTGCTAGCCAAACAACCCAATGCAGCAGCACCCTCCAGAAGTGGGTCGATCTCAGTGTGGCTCCCCCAGGTACATAAGTAACGATAAAAGGTGTAACTTCTCGAACACGATTAAATGTTGGAACGTGACTTTATATAGTTGTGTTAATTTTGCACACAAATACAGAGATCACCTTCCAATGATACGTAACAAAATCCCTCCCCTTACTATAATCTAAATAATATTAAAAAGATAATAACGTGCATTTGCAACTACTTCCAAGGCTGAAGCAAAACGCAGATCCGTGGCTCGGCACATTGGCTAAGTTTAACATTGAACGAAGCAACACAACGTTAGCTTCACTGTAGCGAAAACAAGAAATGATAAATCTACTTCAAAGTTTCCGCATCGACGTTGAACGTGCAGTCTCGTGACAGTGGTGCTGTCGTCATGAGCGTCGTTAGCAGGATGAGACCTCCTCCTGGAACTCCCGCATCCTGCGAGGGCCTCGTGTCCAGCCAGGGCCTCACGTTCAGTCACGATACAACAGAGTCACTCCGATCGGGTCGTCTCAATAGGGGCCATCCCAATAGGGCCCGCCACATTAGGCGCCATCCAAATAGGGTCGCTACAAAGGGGTCACCCGAATATCGTCGCTCCAATAGAGGCCGCCCCAATATGCTCACTCCAATAGGGCTGCCCCAATAGAGTCGACCCAATAGTGGTCGCCTTAGTAGGGGCCGCCTCAATAGGGTCACCCCAATAGGGGCCGCCCCAATAGCACGATTATCACGGTTAGCTACGTATGATGCGATAGAAGTTCAACATACATACATTCGAGTAGTCATCCAATAGTGTCCGCCAAAATAGGGGTGCTATATAGGGGCCCATCTCAGCCAATACAAGAGGGTGCTTCTCAACGCTGTGTTCCCCTGGCTCTTTCAATGAAGGTCTAGTTTCTTTAAGAAGTAAATTATGTAACAAAGCTGAAATTAAAATATTTTCGTGCAATATTTGGTGCCCGGTCTGAGAACATAAACCCGCTATACTTCTAGATTTGAAGCTTTCGTGACTGCAAGGATTCATATTCTTAGGTTTTTTCGGTAAAGTCACGTAGGTAAAACATCAAAATTGATAAAAATTAAATCTTTTTGGTCACGCCTGCTATGTATGGTAACGTGATAGTTTTGAAACTCCGACCAAAACTATCACGTTGCCATACATAGCAGGCGTGACCAAAAAGATCTCCAAAATTCTAAACAAACATAAGATCCAAGTCCGATTCAGTACAGTGCATAAAATCCGTGATCTGATTCCATCTGTGAAGGATGTCGTTCCTGACTTACAGTATCCTGGAGTCTACAAATTGAGTTGCATTTGTGGTGATTGCTACATTGGAGAAACGAAACGTCATGTTGCTGATCGTGTCCGCGAGCACAAGTCAGATCTGAAACACGGCAGAACTGATTCTTCGGCCGTTGCCGATCATTGCTACAACTCGGTGGGCTCTCATGAAATTGTCTTTTCCGAGACCAAGGTTCTCTGCAAACCTCCTGGCTACCATCAAAGGTTTGTACACGAAGCCATACAAATATACAAACACAGACATAATTTCAACCGTGATGATGGGTACAAACTTAGTAATCATTGGAAAGATGTTATTAACCACGCAAAAAAGACTTGATTACACTTTTTTGGACCATCTTATCTGACAGGCACTATTTTACTTTACTTTACCGAGTGTTAACATCCCCAGTGTTTAACAGTAATCTCTTCATTGTTCAGCCAGCATTGGTATAAACATGGGCATTTTCGTTCTTTTCTATCATGTGTATCAGGCCTCCCCCTCCCCCCTCTCTGTCCAATGCGTTGGCGTTGTGCAGCAGTTAGTCGCTTGCGCACAATCGCTTCCACGCCATCGCCCACCCTTTTGGCCCCGCCCCCTCCCTCCCGATACGTTCCATTCATTGGCTACCACATTCTGATGAGCTCCCCCCCCTCAACTCGCTTTTAAGGGATTACATCTTGCCTCACTTGATGCAGCTAATCTGGCTGTGACGGTCCCACCTGATGACGGAGACTTGTGTTGCCTCCGAAACGTCGTGATCTTTATTTTATTTTATTTTTATTAATTTTGATGTTTTTACCTACGTGACTTTACCGAAAAAACCTAAGAATATGAACCCGCTATACGTTACAGCCCGGTTTAATCACGGGCGGCCGACACCAGAATCAAACCACGGTTGCGAGATGTTAACTACCTTGCTTAGTATACACGAGGTCATGGGTTCAATTTCGACCCTAACGCCTCTGTATATTTGGAGTTTGCATGTTCTCCAAATTTAGATTCAGCGTCCATTTATAGTATTTTTCTGCTATAAATTTCCACGTGGTAGTCCACTTCGTTGAGCTTTGATTTTTGTGGCCAGGTCGCGTCTGAAATAGAGACACATAGCTCAGTGGGCTTGACCTGGAAAAATACAAAAAAATTGTTTAGTTTTAGTTTAGCACCCAGAGCATCAATGGCGCTGCTACTAAAGCTCCTCTATAATCCTACTATTGGTTTTATGGAATTTCCACAACTGGCTCTGGGCTAACTTAAAAAAAACCTTTATCCCTTTTCCATCTGCCACATCCGAATTGAGGCATTGACGGGGACCCCTAACTTCACGAGTTTTTTTCTCCCACCAGCAGAACCAGAACGTGAAATAGCTGGACTCGCAATGGCACTTCAATCTGGCTTGAGGCCAAGCAGGGCCAGGGTCATGGCCAGTGATGTTTGTGATGTCAGCGGCACGGGCTCGGCTTCTGCAGTGGGAAAAACCACCAGGCCAATCCTGAGCCACGCCGAGGTGGCTTGGCACGGCCCTAGTACGGCTCGGTTGTGCAGTAGAAAAGAGGAAGGTGAGCCAATTTGAGAGCCACTCACCTCACCCAACTTACACCCACATATATATAATTATTTACTATTGTTTACGAATAATAGTGTTAACAAAAATAAACATACAACGAAATCACATTTACATGCCATTTACGAAATATTTCCTTAAATTACATGATAAAAACGTAAGTTAGGAAAGTGACTTTGCATGTCCGGGAATAGAAAACACGGTGTAGGTTGAGGCGCCCAACACAAGCATATTCTGTGAATGAAAATAACAAAAATATATCCATTTTAAAGTTGCGATCACGCGACCTTTATGAGTGCCGTCAGAGTGCGGGTTCGTATCGCCACTGCTTCATTATCTGCCGCGCGCTTCAAAGTCAAGCAACGCGCGGTGCATTGTGGGAGACAGGGCAACGCTCTGGCGAGTGTCTCGTGGTGCTTGCTTCAGTGTTTGAGTGAGATCTCAAAACCCACCCCATGGTGGTCTCATCTCAGCTCACCTCTTCCAGTGCCTTGCCTGCTGCAGCCTCCCGTAGCAACCCACCACCGATCTGAAGTAGCTTGGCCTGCCTCAGCCTGGTCCTCTCACCCACCTTGATGTCCTTCCTCGTCATCATTGGCATCTTCGCCATCGTTATTATCTTTATTGGCCACAGTCAATCCACTGCTGGATGAAAGCCTCCCCCGTGTCATTGCGGCCTCTCGCGATCCTGCGATATGACAACCGGTCCAGCATCCACGCACGTGCCCCTTTCGTGGCTCCATCTCCGTGGTAGACGTTCCACTCTTGATGCGTTACATTCCAGCTGGCGTTCAATCTAGACTCGTTGGTGCCCCGCCGCGGCCGGGTAAGGCATTCAGAATGATTCCATGGCTATCAATTATGACCGTGGACATGTGTGCACGAGACGCTGTGTTCTTGACCATCAGCTCGTCTTTCCCTCTATCGCGTGTGGTAATTCTGCCGTCTTGCGACTTTAAATAGCAAAGGCACAGCCCCTGCGCTTACTTGGTTCATGCCACTGCTGGGTGAAGGGGTCCCCACTACAGGGATCCCCTCTCTAGAGGGCCCATCCAGGGGAAGGGCCCTCTGGAAGCGGTGTGGAAGCACCCACACTTTAGCCCCACCACGCGCGAGACCAGTCGTTCGACTGTGTGATGGAACTCATTGACACTGATTGGGTGGACAGAGGCAGGGAGGAGTGGAGCGAGTGAACAAACTTGCACCGTCGTTTCAACCACTGACCGTCGCACCATGGTAGCTGACCAACCGTACGTGCCTATTCACGCCCGGTCGCCCCACTAGAGATGTGAGCATTCCAGCAGATACAGTCCGCACATCGTTGCTCACTGTCCCACGCTATTTTACGGGTGGTAAGGGCGGCAGCTAAACAGTCTACGGATGAGCAGATGACAACATAACAGTACTGCACATACAACACAGAAGTTTTGACAAATGAAGAGAATCCTTTGACAAACTGCGTCCCCCCGTGGGACAGAATTCGTTTTCCTGAGGCTGGAAGAACCCGATGTGCTAGGGAGTGGCTCAGCTCTCCGCAGTAGGTGTCCAGCCAAAAGCTGGAGTCATCAAGGGCGGAAGGATGACGGAGGCTTCTCTCAGTGTGCGCTAGGAAGGATGAAAGCGTCAGTGCTAAGCGCTCGTCGGTCGATGTCGGAATTGAGTGAAGAATTGTGTTGGCGTCTTGATGCTTTTTTTTGCCGTCGAATGTGTCTTTCGCACTTGAGAGATATTATCACAGGTTCAACCCGACCATTGTCTTTGCCGTGGCAGTTGTCTTCATGTTTCAACCGATGATTTAAATAAGAATCTGTCAAAAAACAACAGCATCATTACTGTTATTTCATTTTTACACGAGCGTTGACATTTTCATGGGAGAAAGAAATACAAATCAGAGACATCATCATCACTCGCCATGGTAAATCCATTTATGTGTAGCGTGTGTACTTACTGAGGCGCACACACTATATGTGTGGAGGCAACGTGTTTAATAAACAACTCACTGATTACTGGGTTCTATTGTTAAGTGTGGCTTTACTGTCCTCGACTGTTCACTATGTGTGTGTGAGTTAGCTATCACCGGGTCGGTAGCACACTTGCTACGGGCCCACGTTTCCCTGACTAAACCTACACGACGACGGTGAGCGGCAGCGAAGACCTCTTCAGTGGATCCCCAAACGAGCCCCGAGTCCCCCGGCGACCCCCCTTTATCCCCTGGCCGCCGCCTCGCGCCCCCGTCGGCCACGCTCCCTCCTGAATCCCGACTGGAGCTCCCCGCTCCCGGTCACGTGACCGCCAGTTCCTCCAATGGAGGCTTCCGGCGCTCTGCGTGGCTGGTGCTACAGCGTAGAGGCCATTTTGTGTGTCTACATATGGATGAAAGCCTCACTAACCACAAACCCTTCGATGTAATGAAAAAAATATATAAAGAAATCCCGTATTGCCTTGAACAGACTCTCGGGGCAAGTGCTGTTAGCGAGTAGGATCTATGGAGGCCGGAACGGCACACGAGGGTATTAATTTCAGGCTGAGTCGACCCAGGGGAGTCCCAAGACTGGTTCGAATATTCCCCACTGTTATTGGTCGTGAGCGGGAATCGAATTCAGATCGCCAGGTTCGTAGTGCAGTACACAAACCGCTGTGCCACCGCTCCCCACAATGTAATAATACACCTAGCACTTGCAACGGAAGCTGATTTTATCGCTCCATCTCCTAGGCAGCTTCCCTCACTGACGCATTCCATTCCTTGGCTGCTGCTCCATTATTATCCTTAGCCACTTAAGTGACGTCTCTGTCACGTCACATGTTTAGAATGATCCCAAGCCATCACTCTGTTTGGGTTGCTCCGAATTGTTGTATTAATTTGCGAACCGGAAAGAGGTCCCTTCTGCAAAGACAAAGATCCCCCATATAGCCTTAGCAGACTGTTGGGGAAAGTGCTGTTAGCGAGTAGCACCCACAATGTGCCACGGTGGCGAGATGTTATCTCCCTTGCCTGGTATGGAGGAGGTCGTGAGTTCGATCTCGACCCTAACGCCTGTTGTATATCTGGAGTTTATGTGTTTTCCCCGTGGTTGCGTGGATTTTTCTCCAGGCTCACCGTTTTCCCCTCCACATTCATAATCAATGTGCTTTTAGCTTATTTGGCTGCTATAAATTTCCACTTGATAAGCCACTTCGTTGTGCTATTATTTGTGGTCAAGTTGCTTGTCAAAAAGAGCTATACAGCTTAGTGGGCTTTACCTGGTAACATAAAAATAGTTTAAATGTTGACTTAAAGCTTTCGTGACTGCAGGAATTCATATTCTTTGGGTCTTTCGGTATAGTCACGTAGATAGGTTCAAAGAAAATAACATAATGACGACCGCTTGTGTTGTGATCGAAACGTCGTAGTTTTTTGTTATTTTCTTTGAACCTATCTATGTGACTTGACCTAAAGATCCAAAGAATAAAAATAGTTTAGTTTAATAAATAGGTTCATAATACACACAAAAAGACAGAGATCCCCCGTATAGCGAACACCTATGAAGACCGGCACGGCACACGAGAGGGTGTGTGGGCAACACCACCCCCGGCAGCCTTTGTCTCCTCAGTGGCAATGTTTACACGTGGCATCAGGTACTTATTTGAGGATGAGTCGACCTAGGGGAGGCCCAGGACCGGTTCAGATAATCGACATCGGTGTTGGCCGCAAGCGGGAATCAAACTCCGGTCAACGGGTTCGTAGCACAGCGCACTAACCGCTACCACTACTGGTCCCCAGGCTCCCTAATACACGCACTCACACACAGACACACAGAGACACCCCCGGCTAATGCGGCTGTCGATGAAATGGGTACTGATTAACAAACATGACAGGGTCAGTGAGGCACATGCTATTACCAGGCCAAGGGAATTACTACCCTGCACTCGACTGAAGTTGGCCTTCATGACGCATTGTGGCTGTGAACACGACCGGTGGTTGTAAACGGGGAGGGTAGGCATGCACGTTGTGTGCGCGTCTGTATGTGGGATGTGGGAGGACGTTGTGACTGTGTTCATGACCCCACTCCGTGCGCAGAGGTCGACTCGAGTGTAATGAATCAGGGTCGGTTGTGTAAGAAGCACTTTTAATGGTCTACGTGGAGAGGCGGGTGTAGAAAGCGGGAATGTTGCGTCCGTCCAGTGTTCTGTCTGCTTACTCAAATGAGCCTTGAGGAAGCATCAGTGGTTCACTCTTCTAATACAGCCCTGCAGAGCGGGGGGGGGGGGGGATTCTCTCCATAGGACAAGACACTGCTCACTTGCCCACAAAGTGGTACCCACATTTACCAACGCATGGCGATGCGTGATGAGACAGAGAGTGGTGTCTGTGTTGCCATGCGACTTGAAGGCACCACGGTGGCGAGATGTTAACTAGCTTGTCTGTATATTTGGAGTTTCCATGTCTCTCTCTCTCTCTCTGTGGTTGTGTGGATTTTTCTCCGGATTCCCCAGGTTTTTTCTCCATGTTTAAAATCAACATACGTTGAGAGTATGTGGCTGCTATAAATTTCCACATGATAAGCAACTTCGTTGAGCTATCATTTGTGTGGCCAAGTCTCTTCTGAAAAAAAAGAGCTACATAGCTCTGTGGGGCTTTACCTAGTAAAATAAAAAAACATGTTTTCGTTTAGCTTTCTAGTTCATTTTGGCAATGGAAATATAATCCAAGTGCCCGGCCCCTGAGCACAGGGGAACTTTATTAACAGTCAGAGTAAGCAGTTTAACACGTAGTAGGCTTTCGCAACCAATATTCTCCACAAGAGATTTTTTTTGGATTAGATCGTGTTAATATAAATGTGTCAATAAACCCGCCGCCACCCAACACAGCCAATTAGTAAGGTTTGCCACGTAAACAAAACGTGCCAAACCATTACTCGTTCAGCACACCGGTGCGTTGGAGAGTAAACTCACAAAATTTACAATTCGAGTAAGACAATTCGCCAGTAATTACAACCAGCCTCATCAGGCGATAGCCAGAGTTGTGGAGAAATCCTCCTGCTTCGGTCTTAAATAGACGGGGTAAATGTGATGTCATCAATTGAGAGCCAGTCAGGTGTGAAGATCAGATCAGGGGAGTTAATGTAGTCATATACATTACGAGCTGGAAGTACCCGGCGTTGCCTGGGTCTTAAAAATATTTCAAAACTACTCTGAAAAATCTAACAGCAGTGCGTACTGACTGTGGTGGTACCTGCTATGATTAAAGCAGTGCATACTGTGGTGGTAGCTGCTATGATTAAAGCAGTGCATACTGTGGTGGTACCTGCTATGATTACAGCAGTGCATGCCGACTGTGGTGGTACCTGCTATCACTACAGTAGTACATGCTGACTCTATAGCAGTATTTATCGACTCTATAGCACAAAGTACTCACCTGATAGAGTGACATAGTGAGGCCTAGTTCTGTGCAGAGCCTCCGGCCTCGCCTAGATTGTCCAGCCGGCCGAGGTGGCACCTTGGCAGGCTGAGGCTGGGCTGCTACCCCTGACACCCCCCCCCCCCAGCCATGATTTCTCTGGCCACTTTGCGGTAATATCTACCGCCTATAGTGGTAGCATCTAGCGAGTGTATAGTAGTAATAACTGCACGCATCGGGGTGGGGGGGGGGGGGGGGGACATCACACAGTGAAGAATTAACGTCAGCATTTAGTGTATATTTATAACGTTTTTACCGTGAAAGAAAATGTCCCCTTCACTCCCACCGAAGGCGTGCGACTTGGCATGGGCCGTCCCCCCCGCCAAAGGCGCGTGAGTTGGTATGGTCGTGCACGCATCATAAATAAATGAATAGATACTCGCACTAAATCGCTAATTAAACTAATTTAAAGTTGACGGAGGTGAAAAAGGAATAGCGCTTGCTCACCGCGGGGCTTACGGCTTGGTACCTAGCTATTTTTTTTACTTAAACCCCACCGTTGGAGAGGCGAATCGTTCGCAAGCGGGCGAACAGACACAACCCCACAAACAAACCCACAAACAGACAATTTTTGACTTTATATATATAGATAGAAGAAGAAGATAATGGATATCTATTATTGGTTGGTTTATTAACAATCTTGATTTGAAGCTTTCGTGACTGCAGGAATCCATACTCTTTGGTTCTTTATGATGATGGACGCTTGTGTTGCGCCCAAAACGTCGTGATTTATTTTATTTTATACCTACATGACTTTACCGAAAGAACCAAAGAGTATGGTTTATTAACAGTTAATCAGCATACATAATGTACATCATGCATGTACATTTTGCATGCACATTATGCATACACATGCATGCATGGTGTGCATGCATGTGCATGCACATCCTTCCGTTTTTGGGTGGAAAAATCGTAGGACCTGTTATCGGCTGCTCAGTTAATCACCTCCGACCTGTATAGCCATGCAGTTAAAGCGTGTCACTTGATAATACGCTTACAAGTAGCACTTAGCCTGTAGCTATCAGAACAGGTAAATTATTTGTATTTCTCTAAAATTCTAAAGATTATCTAATTCGTCTTGGCTAGCAGTAATTAGTTTTGCACAAAGCCTCAACATTATCAAACTCAATTGAGTGCACAGCATGAGACTAAAAGAACACCAAAGGAATATTAAGTACTCCCAAACACAACTGTCGGCAGTGGCAGAACACGCATGTGCAGGGTTGTACAGGGCACGTCACTGAGTGGCATCCAGAGGTCAGTGGCCAAGGGGAAGAGAAGGCCTAAAGCCAGGAGGGGGTCGTGGTGATGATGAGACTGTTTAAATGCATTACACTTTTCTCTGTGCCCAGTCACTGGAATCCTTCGGCGTGATGTACCGGGCTCGCGTTCAGTTGCCATTAAAACATTTGTATGTATAAAAAAATGCATTGACTTGAACGGTGTATTATTATCTCTACTACGGAACTGACAAAACCAGAACTTTTCATGTCCCCAGGATGAGTGACAGATCTTTCCAGCATAGCAGCTGCCTCCACAACAAGAAAACAATCCTCGAAAAACCGGGACGGGTGGCAACTCTAGCCAGACTGCAAGGCCAGGAGATAACAGCTTCCTTTCGAACCCACCGAACGATGCCCCCCCCCCCTCATCCCACTTAGCACCCCCCGAGCCCTGAGTAGAGACCTCGGTTGTCCGGTGCCACCTGGGGTGGCAGCATTGGTTTAGCGGGTCCACAATTTATTTCATGTTTCAGCACTGTTCGCTGTTGTAACGTATGAATACATATTCTGATTCCGATAAACGTGACCAACAACGGCGAATGATTGCTGCGATCAGAGAAGCGAGTGGGAGGATGAAGAAAAAACTATTCACTGGCCACGTGAAATAAATTGGTGCGACAGGAGTTGTCCATGCTTAGCTGCCTGTGTGTCGGTGTCTGATCCGGATTTAGCAGACTCACTGAGTTGCATTATTAGGTTGGATGTCTTTGTATTGACGGGCTGGATGTCCTTCTCACTCAGTCACCAATGCTGTGACATACTAGGCAAGTCACCGATGCTGCGGCATATTAAGTTCGTGCATTGACATGCTAATCTCTCACAATACAATAGCCACTTCCACAGCTTCCGGCAGACCATCTCTAGCCCCGCCCTCTTACCCTGGGGCTGCACTCATCTCAGGCCTATATAAGACCTCATTTCAGTAGCTTTCTCTCTTTCACCTGAAGACGGTCGCTTGTGTTGCGATCGAAACGTCGTGATCTAATAATTTTCTATCTACATGACTTTACCGAAATAACCAAAGAGTACCAGTGGCGATTATTTGAACCGGTCATGGGCCTCACCATGGTCGACTCAGCTTCCAATGAGTATCTGTTGCAGTGTGTAAACATCACCACTTGGGAGACAAAGGGCGTGGTGTTAGCCACCCACCCCCTCGTGTGCTGTGCCGGCCTTCATATATGCTCGCTAACAGGACTTGCCCCAACAGTCTGTTAAATCTATACGTGGGATCTTTGTCTTTGATATGTGTCTGTGTCCCTATGTTTTGTGTGTACGTGTTTTTGTGAGTGGCTTGTGTGTGTGCGTGTGTTTGTGTGACTTCACTGTGTGCATCTTTGGTGTGATGTGTGTCTGTGTGTTAGGGGGGAGCGGAAGTGTAGCGGTTAGTGTGCTGCGCGATGAACCCCACGACGCGAGTTCGATTCCCAGTCACGGACAACACCAGTGACGAATATCTTAACCGGACCTGCCCCCCCCCCCCATCTAGGTCAACTCAACCTTATATGAGGACGTGGTGTGTAAACATCGCCACTAGGGAGACAAAGGTGGTCAAGATTGGTGCTGGCCACCCACCCACTCGTGTACTGTTCCGGCCTTCATTGGTGCTCGCTAACAGCACTCTCCCCGATAGTCTGTTGAGGCTGTACGGGGGATCTTTCTTTGTCTTTTTTGCAGTGATTTTTTTGTTGCTTCTGCCAGTCATCTCAGTTAGTCAACCCATGGCAGCACTTGGGTCTGTCCCAATGTCGTGCTCGGGGAGCCCTCAGAGAGTCTCAACAAGCGCCCTTTGGCTGGCAGCAGAAGATTGTGGATTTGTGTTTTTTTGTTGTTCAATCTTTGCAAATTCCGTTTGAAGGAGTGTTCTCTGGGTCAGGAGGAAACCGGAGGGCTCACAGACCAGTTTGAGATGTCACCCACCCGGCTCTCGCTAATAACACGTGGGGGTAGGAGGTGGGGGGGTCTGTTTATACAGCTCAGGAATGGACAGCGTCACGCGGGGTTGTGGTGCAAGAGACACGCACTGTCCCTCGGGGTGCGAAGTGCAGAGAAGCACATAATCGCTCGTTTTACTCAGCCCCACCCCTCCCCCCGCGTGATTAAAGGGTGCCAAAAGCACGCGTGATTAAAGGGTGCCAAAAGCAAAAAAAACATTCCTATGACCTGCGCCCTCATTACCGGCACGTCCTATTATCCGCAGTAGCTGCATACTCCTTTCATCTGTCAGGTTGAGCGTGGCTATTAACAATGGCCCTTCTGCATCGTGTGTCATGTATGTGTAATGCCAGCGTAAATGGGGTTGTTGCTGGGCTCTGGTCCAATCACACGGCCCGAGGTATTGGGGGGCGGAGCCTGGTCTGCGGGGCGTGTGGGAGGGGCCACCGTTCACCTCGGCTCCAATGGGAGGCGAGGTGAATGGGGGCGGAGCCAGCGGGGTAGTATGGGAAGGCCGGATCTGACGATCCGGAAGGGGAGGAGTCAGGGTCACGTGGGGGGAATGTAGATAAGTTGGAGCGCGGAAGAGATCGGGGCAGTCGGGGAAGTTAAGAGTCTGAGCCACGTTGGGTGGTGAGAGAGAGATCCGCGCCATCGGCCACGAGGCCGAAGGACCTCAGCACGCCGTCGGCCAACGGTGTGTGGAGTGCGGGAATAGAGGAGCCAACGGAGGAGCGTGCGTGGCACGCGAGAGAGAGAGAGCGTGCGTGGCACGCGAGAGGGAGCGTGTGCGGGGCGCGCGCGAGACGACACTGGTCCGGGAGGAGGCTAGTGGGGTGCAGGGAAGAACCGGAATAAAAGACAGACGGAGATCAGCAGTGCCTGACGGAGTCTTTAATTACACTGGTGTCAGAAGTGGAACGAGATGTCAAAACATCTCAAAAAAAGAATATACCTGCACCATCTTCAGAAGACGAAGAGGACCTTCCTCTGGCAGTGGCGGTCCCGACCATGGAAGGCGTGGGCGAAGTGGTGGCGAGCGACACGACAGGAGTACAAGATGTTGTTGGGGCGGCCGGGCCATCTGCGTCGACGGGCGCCGAGAACGGCTGGTGACACGTGGCAGTCCAGCTTGATTCACTGCGGGCCCTTCTGCTGGATTTAGTCACCCTGGTAGCGCCAGCGACGATGCAGGATCGGCTACGCGGCGGGCCTTCAAGCGGGGAGCCTTCGGGTGGGGCCGAGCCATCCGCCATTGGGGCCTCTGCGAGGCTTCCCGCCCTCTCCGACACATTGCAGGACGCCGCCATCTTGGGTGTGGTGGCGGACGAACGGCGGGAAGCCGCCATCTTGCGGCCGCCGCTGACGGGAAGCCGCCATCTTGTCACTGCCACGGCGGGAAGACGCCATCTTGTCGCGGCCGCATGGGACGCCTGCATTGGAAGACAGCAGCTCAGGGACTCGCAGCCATCGCCTGACGACGATTAAAGAAGTCTCAGTTGGAGGAGATTGGAGCGCATTTGTGTGGCGTTTTGAGTCGGCCGTCCGATCCGCCAAGTGGACGGATGCGGAGGCCTTGGAAGTTCTGCCGACGCTCCTGGATGACAAGTCTTTGAAATTCTTCCGCTCCATCATGGCCGCGAAGAAGGCGACGCTGAAAGGGGCGTTCGACGAAATGGCGGAAGCGTACGAGCCTCTGGACGACGCACACCGCAGATTCGTCCAGAGGCAACGGGCACCGGAGGAATCGCCTGTGGCTCTCCGGGGCGCTGTGCTTGAGCTGGCCATGGCCGCGTGTCCAGAGACAGAGCCTGACTTGTTGGAGCCCTTGATACTGGGTAAGATGTTGGAGCTGTCCAAGGACTTGAGCATTCCGATGCCGGCGTGCGGCCATGAGCAGCTGACCTCCCAGATGGCAGCCAAGTGCCTCGACGCGCAGTTCAACTTGTGCCGTTGGGCACAGGTGACCGCCTGGACGGGGAGCCCGACCGTGGAGGGAGGTGCCGCCGGGTGGACTGTGGCGGCGGCCCAGTGGGTTCCTCGAGGGGGAGCGGAGTCGCGCTCCAGGCCACTGCTGAGGGATCATCGAGACGGGGGGGGGGGGGGGGGGGGGGAGCCGGGCGGCGGGCCGACTCGTCGTGTTACCTCTGCGGGCATCTTGGACACTTCGCGCGGGACTGTCGGAGTCGCCCTTGCCCGCCTCTTCAGCCGGAGTCCCCGGCCAGGGACGCGACGTCAACGCCGGAGAGTCAACCATGTCAGGCAAGTCGGTACGCATCAGACACCCGGCAAGGCCTGTCATCTCATGCATCACCGTCGGTATGCGTTCTGGGGGCCTTTTCTTATGGGGGGACTCTAAGGGATCCGTGTCGCTCGCTGACACAGTGGTGAAAATTGGCACAGAGGGTGGTCGCAGCTGCTACTGGGTCGTCGACCATGCCGGGTTCGATACAGGGGGTCGACGTGCGGATTTTGGTAGATTCGGGCGTGTCCGCAACTATCATTTCGGACGTGATATTCCATCTTCTGTCCATTCCGCCATCGCGGGTCTGACCGGTTTACGATTCATGTGTTGCGGCGAATGGAGGGAGTATGGGCATCGTTGGTCAGGTGGAGGCGCGTATTTCGGTTGGGGGTGTGTCAGCTTCGGGGACGGTGTTAATCTCCAGGTCCGTCGTTGTGCCGTCTTTATTGGGGACCGATTTCCGGCGGGCCAGAAGATTTTCTTCTTGCCGTCGCCGTGGGGCCAGTCCACTCCGGACCGCTAGGTGCAGGCGTTATCTAATGTTTCGGTCGACATTCCACCTGGCTCGCAGATGCTTATCCCACTGCGTTATCGGAAGCCCGTGCCTGGGGTCGAGGGGGTGGTGGGGGTGTTGTTGTCGCCGTCCAACGCGGTTACGGATGGCCTGGCGCTGGTCGCAGCACGGACAATTTTTCGGCTGGGTCAGCCTCCGTTTTTGCAAGTGTTGAATGGAGGCGCGGACAATGTCGTCGTGCCGGCCGGAACGGTTTTGGCACATGCTACGACCGCCTTCACGGCCCATGACGATCCGGCCCACCGGGACCTCGTAGGGGGGGTTTCGGCCTCGACGGCGCAGGACGATCGATGGATCGCCGGGTTGTGCCAAGAAAATGCGTCCTTGACTACGAACCAACGGTCCGCACTTCGCGCGCTGTTGGAGAAATATTCTGATGTATTTAGTAAAGACGATTTCGATCTGGGACACACCTCGTTGCTCTCCCACCATATTGATACCAGGGATGCTGCTCCCATTTGGATGAATCCACAGCGGTTGAGCCCGGCGGAGAGGGATCATGTACGCGGCGCGGTGGATGATATGCTAGCCGCTGACATGATCTCTCCGTCCAACAGCCCGTGGGGCGCTCCGGTGGTCCTGGTAAAGAAAAAGGATGGTCATTTACGGTTTTGTGTCGATTTTTGGAGGTTAAACAAGGTGTCAGTTGCGGACGCTTACCCCCTGCCGCGTATGGATGATTCCCTCGATGTCTTGTCTGGGGCGAAATTTGTTTCCACTCTTGACCTCTCTTCGGGGTTCTGGCAGCTCCCCCTGGACGAGTCCTCGAGGAAAAAAACGGCTTTCCGTACGCCGCAGGGCCTGTTTCAGTTTAATTGTCTTCCCATGGGGTTGAATGCCGCCCCTGCTTCGTTCCAGAGGTTGATGGAACTCGTGTTGACCGGTCTGCAGTGGGACACGTGCTTGACATATTTGGATGATGTTATTGTGTTCAGCGGTACGTTTGAGGAGCATCTTCAGAGATTGGATGCTGTTTTTGCTAGGGCGCGTTCTGCCAATTTGAAATTTAAGCCCAAGAAGTTTCACCTTTTGCAACGATCCGTGTGCTATTTGGGCCACATAATCAGCTTTGATGGTGTGGCCACGGACCCGGAAAAAACGGTGTGCGTCCGGCACTGGCCGATTCCAGCCACGGTGGGTGACGTGCTTCGTTTTGTCGGGTTCGTTTCCTATTATTGCAGGTTCGTTCCAAATTTTGCCACTATCGCTAGGCCGTTGCACCTCCTTACGGCAAAGAACCGGAGGTTCAGCTGGGGTCCGGCGGAGGAGGTGGCGTTTCATGGCCTACGCGATCACTTGGCGTCAGCGCCGACGCTGGAATACCCTAATTTCACTCTGCCTTTTATTCTGGATACCGACGCTAGTGACACGGGGATTGGGGCCGTCCTATCACAGTTTAAGGGTGGCGTCGAGCACGTGGTGGCTTACAGGAGCCGCATTTTATCTCCGGCGGAGACCCGCTACTGCGTTACCCGCCGGGAACTGTTGGCTATAGTGAATTTTGTCCGTCAATACCGCCCGTATTTGTATGGCCGCAAATTTATTGTGCGCACGGACCACGCGGCTCTGCAATATTCCCTTAAAGTTGACCAACCGTCTGGCCAATTGGCGCGATGGTTGGAAACTTTGCAGGAATTTTCGTTTGAGATTCAATATCGTAAGGGGTCGCATCACGCAAACTCGGACGCACTCTCCCGATTACCGCAGGGATCCGCCTGCGCATGTGCCTCTGGCACGAATAGGTGCACGCGGGTTCGACAGCCCACGCGTACCTGTCGTGTCCGCTGTGGAGATGCCCGGGGATTCCACGTGTCCGGAACCGGCCGACGGGGTTTTAAATTTGCCGCGTTCCGTGTGGATTCGAGAGCAATTGCTCGATGATTCGCTGGGGGCCTTACGGAGTCGGGCTGCGAAGGAGAAGGGATATCCGTCGTCTGATGGGACGCCGGGAGCGGCTCTCCATGACGGCTTGTTGATGTGGAGGGAAGGCTTGCACAATCGCTGGCGTCTTGTTGTGCCGTCGTCGTTGCGATATGAGTTGATTCGAATTCTGCACGCTGAGAAGTTGTTACATCTTGGGGTGCAGAAAACCTTGTTGACGTTTCAGCGGGATTATTTTTGGCACAGCATGACAACTGACGTCGTCGGCCATATTCGGGTGTGCTCCGACTGTGCCCGGCAGAAGCCGCCTAAGCAACCGTATGTTCCCCCAATGCAGTCGATACAAGTGTCGCGGGTTAACGAGTTGGTGGAGTTGGATATTCTGGGGCCCTTTCCCCCGTCCGCTCGGGGGAACAAATTTTTATTGGTCAGGGTTGAATATCTTTCCCGCTGGCCGATGGCCTGGCCTTTGCCCGACCAGTCGGCGGCGTCTATCACGGAGGCATTTCTGTTCAGATATGTGATGGACAAGGGGGTGCCAGGAAGGTTGCTTACAGACCAAGGGTGACATTTTTCTTCCAACCTATTGCGGGATGTGTGCGACGCACTGGGGACTAAGAAAGTTCGGATGTCTCCCTATCATCCACAAACTGATGGGATGGTTGAACGGTTGAACCGGACCCTGTCGGCCATGCTCTGTCAGACGGTTAGCGAGAAGCAGGTCGATTGGGATTTGTATATCCCTGGGGTGCTCTCCGCTTACCGGATGGCGCCACATGCGTCAATGGGGTACTCAACTTGGCACGCGGGCGAGGGGTCCTGTTAAGCCCCTCCCCGAGTATATTCGTGACGCCACTCAGCGCGTGGCGGAAGCGCGGTAGGCGGCCCGATTGGCTATGGCCAGGACCCAGGCCCGGAACGAACGTTGCACCCGGCGCTCTCATCGTGGGTCCCCCTGGCGAGTGGGGGACATGGCCTGGCTCCACTGCCCACAGGTACCGGTGGGGACCTCCCCTAAGTTGCACAAACCCTGGCAGGGGCCGGTTGTGCTTATTGAGGTCCCTAGCCCGCAGTCCGCGTGCGTTTGGGTCAGATCGCGGCGTTGGTACGTTCACACGTCCCGATTGAAACCCTACGTGGCCCCACGAGTGGATGCATCATCTCCTAACATTGCCTTGCCAGTGTCTGTCGCGTCCGACGCGCCACTGACTTTGCCTGTTCAACCTGCAAGCGCGCCTGTCGTGCCTCCTGCAGACGGACCGGCTGTGATCCTGCCGGACACAGGGATTCCTGCACCGGGTGGGCCTAGCACGGCAACGGGGATGCTTGGCCCCACTGCTCCTCCAACCCCGCCGCGGTTGCAGTTGCAGGGGGCCCCGACTACGGACCTCTCTGGGGAACGGGGTGCTGGGACGGACAGGCCTCCACCAGCGGCGGATGGTTCCAGCGCTCCTAAAACCCTGTCGGGACTGCGACTTTTGAGAGCGCCGCCTCTCGTGAAGGACGGGCCGGCGACCCGCACTCGTTCCAAATCCCTTCCCTTTCGTTAATTGTGTTGTTGTTATACTCTCCGTTGTGTCTGGTGATTCCTGATTGTGATGCTGTCGCTCGCATTATTTTGTCCTATTGCAGCCGGGACTGCTGGCTTTTAATCAGTTTAATCAGGGGGGGGGGGGGGGGTCATGTAATGCGAGCGTAAATGGGGTTGTTGCTGGGCTCTGGTCCAATCACACGGCCCGGGGTATTGGGGGGTGGAGCCTGGTCTGTGGGGCGTGTGGGAGAGGCCACCGTTCACCTCGGCTCCAATGGGAGGCGAGGTGAATGGGGGCGAAGCCAGCAGGGTAGTATGGGAAGGCCGGATCTAACGATCCGGAACGGGAGGAGTCAGGGTCACGTGGGGGGAATGTAGATAAGTGGGAGCCCGGAAGAGATTGGGGTAGTCGGGGAAGTTAAGAGTCTGAGCCATGTTGGGTGGTGAGAGAGAGATCCGCGCCATCGGCCACGAGGCCGAAGGACCTCAGCACGCCGTTGGCCAGCGGTGTGCGGAGTGCGGGAATAGAGGAGCTAATGGAGGAGCGTGCGTGGCACGCGAGAGAGAGAGCGTGCGTGGCACGCGAGAGAGAGAGCGTGCGTGGCATGCGAGAGGGAGCGTGTGCGGGGCGCGCGCGAGACGACACTGGTCCGGTAGGAGGCCAGTGGGGTGCGGAGAAGAACCTGAATAAAAGACAAACGGAGACCAGCAGTGCCTGACGGAGTCTTTTATTACATATGTGCTATGAAGAATGTAGATGAGTGATGTGTGCTACGAAGCAGGGCCATTGCCCTAAACGTCACCGAGGTTTTTATCGATATGTATTTTAAGGACACCCACGTAGTGTTGTTGATGAACGGTGCTTGGGCTTTTTTATTCGCACGCCACGCGATGGCTCGGGGGTGTCCGCGGGTGTATCGGGCGCCGCGAAGCGATGGATTCCCGTGGACGAACGCGGACGAGCGAAAAGAAATGTATTCAGCAGCGAGGAGATGGCGAGACCCGGTGACAGCAGAGGACGAGCGAGTGGCACAGTATCTAGCTGTGCCCATATGAGTGGCACGCTGCTGATCCTTAAGGCCTATTGAATTATTTTTAAAACAAACATGTCACGAAAGAAATATATATTTTTTACGGTATATTCAAAATATTTAATAAGGGATAGTGTGAAGTAAGAGGAGAGGTGTGTACAGAAATGGAGCAGAGTGACGCTGGGCCAATGCTTTCCAACAGCACGTGTTTAAGCAGAGAAGATTGTCGAATTGGTCTTTGACCTTCAGGGGGTTTGTTTCTCGCTGATGGGGCCCCACGGTGTTTGCGGAGTGCTCGAGCTAATAACGCGAGGAAAGCCAGCAGGAGCAGCAGCAGCATTTGTTTTAACGGGCCCGATGAACACAGTTGGGCAACATTCATTTGTTCGTATATTTATTTAAATCCAAATTTACGGCTGATAATTTCAGTTTCAAAGCCCGTGCTGTCATCGTCAAAGGGACCAGGAATATAGTTGCTCTCAATCTCAACAAATTCGTATTTTCTTTAAGTCGCATGCGTTATTTCTTTCATATATAATGAGTGTCTGCTGCTGCTGTGCCTTGTACAACGATCACTTTATAAATATAATGTTTTGTTATTAATAATGTTTTGTTATTCTTCAACAATACCACTGTGTGTGGCCTCAAACGAAACACATTCGGTAGGGCATTGGGCAACGGCCTTTTTTTACATTACTTTTTCAAATAATCAGAATATTTATTGACACTGGAGGAATCCGATGAGCTATAAAGCTCTTTTTTACAGATGTTCAGGAGGGGCAGGTGCAGAACGTTCCAACAGCCAATAATACAAAAACAAGTCAGGAGTGAAAATTATCGGAAAGGTAAACATATCACTTTAAAATATATATATAGATAAAACTAAGAATTTTTTCAAATCTTACAGTACTACATAAGGCCCACTGAGCCACGAGATTCTTTTTCAGAAGCGACCTGACCACAAATGATAGCTCAACGAAGTGGCTTATCATCACGGGAAAATCCACAGCAGTAAAATAATAAATACAATTTAGACGCGCTTTTCTAAATGTGGAGGGAAAAACCAGAAGACCCAGAGAAAAATAAATTCACGCGACCACCGAATAACCATTGCCTGAAACGTTGCTTATGAAATATATTTTAATTTAAGGCCACACACACAATGCTGTTGACGAGTGTGTTGTCGTTTTATTAATTGTACTCTACTTGTGCACCACTGCCAACGTAGCAGCAGCAACGTCATCATCACCAAACGTTCAGTTTTCTTTTCCCCAACTTCTCAAATTTGGTGCAACTTGGTGCAAGTGAATTGTAAATTTGAAAAAGTTATTGAATGAATGACATTGAACAAAAAAAAGGGAACCGAGGCATTACTTTGAGCTGAGTAGATACCAATGATAAATGACAAATGCGATGCAATAATATAATTAAATTGATTTCGTGGGATTCTATATTTGAGTACAACCTGTCCGAGAATTTCGTTCGCTTCAAACACAGACGCCGCTGGGAAACATCAATCCATGGGGCTGACGGGAAAATTACACATTTTAAAATGTATTTTATGTGGCCATAAAGAAGCTGTGGGAATGTATTGTCCACGATGTCATAAGGACACGTGATGAGTTTAGATGGCAGGAGAAACGTGTTCACGTTTGTTACAAACTGCAGCGCTATAACATTATTAACCCCTGGGCCATGGGCAGTCACCAACCGGCACCTCGCGCTCGTCCTCGGCAAAGGGCGCAGCCCTGAATTTGCTCGCTGGTGCCACTGCAGACAAGAAAGAGGGGGCTTCCGTTGTCGGACGGGGATATGGAGAAGCACACTTAAGAGGGGAATTTTTGGCCTACTCTTCCACACTGGTTGGGCGTCGTGGAAGCAGGGGGAGTACCCACACTTCACCCCACCATTCACGACCTGCGCCGATCGACTAACCGTGGTGCACTAACATGAACTGCTGGGTGGAGTGATGTAAGACACTTGGACCCATTGTTTCAACTGCCGCGACTGGAGATCGAATCGGCAGCATCTGCAATGGTGCCTCGTCCCCCCACGCTTACCCATTCAATGTAAATGGAATTAATCTCAGTGGCAGTTCCCAACTGAGTTGGTAACTGGAGCTGGGAGGAGCTCGCATCCAGCTCCATTTCCATATTTGTTCACATGACGGAGCTTAAACAGACTGAGAGTGGGTTTCGGCAAGATGCAACTCTCCTCTCATGAAATTCTGGGGTTGGGGTGGAAAGCAAACCACACAGACCAGCTCCTGAGATTCCCTGCAGCACCACACATTGCTATTCCTCAAGATTTGTCAATGCCAAAACCGGAAGTGGTGGCCTGTGCAGAATATTGGGAGAGAAAAAAAATCCACAGAGGTTGGACGGGAGACGACGACGAAGAAGTCCACCCCGGTGCACGCATTCGATGTCGTTGGTGTCCAGTGGTCGGTATCCAAAATAATAAAAAAATAATGAGACATTCGTGTCGAAGTCAATAATGATCTCGATAATTCAAGAGCCGCGATGCAATGTGAATCCGAGACGGTGATGGTCCTTAATAAATAACATCACGAAGCAGTCACTTACAGAGCCGCATGCGGCTTCGGATGCCGCAGATTGCCGACTCCTGGTCTGGCGATTCCAGTCCGACCGTGTCTGTCCAGGGCTCGCCAAGCTGCATTGGCTTCCGATTGCCGAACGAAGACGTGACAAGGTCGCGCTCATTACCCACAAAGTGCTTGTCACAATTCATGAACACCTCGCCGATCTCGTCAAGGGGCGTTAAACCAACAGCAAGTGGACTGCGGTCATCCTCGCAGCAGCAGCAGCGGCTTTTGGCTCGCCGTCGAACAAAGACGGTCGACGCATTGTGTGGTTTCAGATGCGCTACTGCGGCCCTTTGCTCTTCTTTCCCATATTAGGAAGCCGCTGGGAGTTAAGACTGCAGCTGCGGCATCTCCACCACGAACGGAGCGCGTACCTTCTGGGATCATCATCGCCAGCAGCAGCGGCGCGGCGGCAGCAGCGTCGCCTCGGCACGTCCCGCCCGTCCTCAGCACTCGTCCCCCTGGGCCACCAGGTGCCCCAGCCTCAGCGCCTCGTCACCGCTGTCCTCCTGCGACACCTGGAAGGTCGGCGAACTCAGGGCCCCCGAGCGCTTGGAGGAGACCCTGCGGACGCTGCTCCTCACCAGCTCCCTGGCCTCGTCCTCAGGACAGCTCATGTCCTCGCACACCTCTCGGCTGATCTCCGCCAGGCCGGCGCTCACCTCGTGCAAGCCCAGCTCGCTCAGCTCGCTCACCTCCTGCGAGAAGCGAAAGTGGCGCGCCATGATGTCCATCACGTTGCTGGGCGAGTAGGTCTGCAGGAGGTCCACTTGGTGTTTCTTCAGCAGCTGCGAGACCTTCCGATCCAACTCGGCTTCCAGGTCTCGCGACTGCAGCCTGCTCCGCTTGTTGTTGTTATTCTGCTGCTGCTGGCTGTTGTTGTTGTTGTTGTTGGGGTGTCGGTGGTTGTGGTGGTGGTGGTTGTCGCGACTCCTCGCGCTGTCGTCTCTCTGGAGGATGTCAGCCAAGTTGGCCGCCGTCTGCAGGCAGTTGTCCCCCACGCCCGCAGCGAACTCGGCCGCGCGCGGCTCCCACGGGGCGCCGTGCGGGTGGCCGGGGTCCCTCGGCGTCGGCGGCGGCGGCGAGTGTGCCGCGATGGTCACGTCATCGTACTCCACCTGCACGGACGACAGCCTGGCGTGAGGCCTCGACCCCGGCCGCACCGGCCGAGGGTCGTCCCCCGCCTCCGCCGCGTCGTCGTCGGCCTCGCGGACGGCACCCAGGGGCCGCCTTTCGTCGCTCATCGACGTTTCGCTGTCGGAGCCCTCCTGCAGGAGCTGGACGTCCCCTGCCTCCACCCCGCCGTTGCCGTACGGATTGAGCGTCGTCGTCTGCCCCTTGGAAGGCGCCGTCCCTCCGTCGAAGGCTTCCTTGTGCAGCTGCTCGTGGGCCAACACCGCCTCTGCGTCAAAGCTCCACGTGGCACCGTGCATCTCGTTCAAGGTGGCCTGCTGCTGTTGCTGCTGCTTCGCTGCTGCAGTAGAAGCAGCAACGGCGCTCTCTCTTTTGGCGTCACTGGAGGCAGCGAGGGCGAACGGCTGAGCGTCTGTCTCTGCCGAGCCGCCCGACTGCTCGGCGTCGTCCGGCTCGGAGCCCGCACAGCAGCCGCAGCACAATGCGCGCTTCAGGGCCGCCCAAGCGCAACAGCTGCGGGGAGACTGGCGAGCCGGCTTCAACTCGTCATGGTATTTGCTCTCCACTGAACTCCTGGGCACGGTCTTCACGGCTCCCTGCGAGGCCTCCATGCTTCTGACACGGCGGGTTGGGCTTTATCACATTTCTAGCCCGCTATATTGCGGCGACGGCACCGATCATTCACTCGTTCATTCTGCTGTGGTTTAAATGCCGAGCGACGCATCCATGGCGCGGCTGCTGCTGTCTGCTGCTGTTGACGGCGACCGCCGCTCAAGGTGAATGTCCGTCCGACGGCTCTGCTGCGTTCCGAGAAATCCGCAGGCGCGTGAAGATAAAGACCGTGCACTTCCTCGTGGTCGCTGTGATGCAAACGACCCGCGGTGTTGACGATGCAGCAGCAGCAGCGAGCCGCACTTAATGACATAGACAACACAGCAGCTGCAGCAGCAGCATGAGGAAAAAACCCACGAAACTGTCAGCAACTTTCACTTCCCTTTTGGTAACTTTACTGACGCTGTCCACTTCGCACGATTAATTCAGCAAATTCCTCAACGCGCTCCGCACGACGACCTGTAGTGATTACACTCGCTGTGCGTGTACGGCTCTCTCACTCACAGTATGTGTTCTCCTGTAGCCCATGCTGGCTACATGGGAGGCGGGGGATGGCGAAGAGAGAGGGGGATGCGCGGTTTGATGTCTTTGTGGGCATGCGTGACCCTGTCGACTGCTCCCGCGTGTAAACACCGCCACTGGGGAGACAAAGCCGGCCGGGTTCCTCGCCACGTCGCAACTCCTCTTGTAACCCGTTGCCCGTCTCAATGGGTGCTCTCGAACAATACGCCTGCGGGCGAGATGCTCTCCCAGATACCGCGCAATCAATGTGGCGCCACGGTGGCTTGGAGATGTTAACTACCTCGCCTTGTACACAGGAGATCGTGGGTTCGATCCCTACCCTGACGCTTGTACATTTGGAGTTTGCATGTGTCTCTCTCCCCGTGGTCGCGTGGATTTTTCTTCGGATTTTTCTCTCCACATTGAGAATCAACGTGCGTTCAGAGTATTTTGCCTGCGAGACATTTCCACGTGATAAGCCACTTGGTTGAGCGATCACTTGTGGCCAGGTCGTTGCTGAAAAAGAGCGACATAGCTCAGTAGGGCCTTACCGGTAAAATACAAAAAAATGTGTTTAATGTGACCCTGGATTTGAACCGAGGCTCTCAGTAGTACATGTTCGAGTGCCTCTGATTTGGCCATTATGAAGGCCCTGCGTTATCCTGCCACCTCTTGGGGAGTGACTGTAAACACACTTGCGAAATACGTTCGTGTACAGCCCTTTGTCAATCCACTGCGAGATGAAGGCTTCCCATAGTCGTGTCGGTCATTGTTGTTTGGCCCTACTTCACCACACTGGTCAGTGCGTGTGGATGGGGAGAGTTGGGGGGGGGGGGCGACTAGGACCGGTTTGGATATCACCCGCCACTGATGTTAGCCGTGGTCAATACGTGAACTGAGGTCACCGGGTTCAGAGCGCAGTGCGCTAACCACGGCACCACTGCTCCCCCTACAGGATTATGCTTATTCTTGTCAATACAGTCCCTCGGTTTCTCTCTGATCAATCACGCTCATCTCTGTTTAACACCTCATAGTACGGTAGTAGGCTTTCGGGACCAATATTATCCATATTTGAGGTTTTTGTTGGGTTAAATAGAGTCAATATAAATCTGTCGTTAAACCCTCCACCACCCGACAGCCCAATTAGTAAGTTTGTCTCGTCAACAAAACATGCCATTTGGTTCCTAGTTCAGCACACCGGTTGTGTGTTGGAGAGTAAACCCACAACATTTACAATTCGAGTAATGACAACCAGCCTCATCAGGCGACAGCCAGAACTGTGGAGAAATCCTCCTCCTGTTTCGGTCTTAAATAGAGAGGGGGTGAATGTGACGTCGTCACTTGTGAGCCAATCAGGTGCGAGGACCGTGGGGAGGGGTTCATGTATTCATATAAATTACAATGGATATCGATTATTAGTTGGATTACGCACAGCTAATCAACATACATAATGTACATCATGCATGTACATTATGTATGCAAATTCTGCTGTTTTTGTGTAAAAAAATCGCATTACCTGTTATTGGCTGCTCACTGCGAATCACCATCGACGTATGGTGACCTGTATAGGCATGCAATTAAGCAATGTATTACTTCATAATACGCTTCCAATCAGTACTAAGCCTGTATCATAACGTTAAAATATTTTCTATTCAACTCAATTTCAATAGATTCTCGAATTAGTCTTGACCAGTAGTAAATAGTTTTGCACACACCTTTACATTATTAATATCACAGCTGTCGACAGTTGCAGAACACGCGTGCCAACAAGGAGACTAAATTTATTTATAACCCCAAAAAAAACCTCTACCATCTCTGATGGTGGCCCTCACTTAGTGGTGGAAATTCCTCATTCCCATGACAAGGCCAAGTCTAGAGCCAGTTCGCCCACTGTTGAATTTCCCACAGGGTTATTGTGGTAAAAACAAAAAAAACCTGTTTGAGGAATTAAACTTGGGGATGTGCCACCTATGCCGTTACTGGCACCTTCAGGAGACAATGAGAGCATTGGGCAAGCTGAAAGGCGCTTCAGGGAAGTTCACAATCATCGTGTCATAAGCGTCGGTGGCGAGACGTTAACTCTCTCGCCTGGGTTCGATCCCAACCCTGACGTCTGCTGTATATTTTGAGTTCGTATGTCTCTCTCTCGCTGGTCCGATTTTCCCTCCACATTTAGACTAACCGTCACACGCTTAGAGTATTTGGCTGAAATACATTTCCACGTGATGATTCGTTGCGCTTTTATTTGTGGTCAGCTCGTTTCTAAACAAGTAAACCCGTAAAAACAAAGTTTTTCACTCTAAATCCTTTATATGCGTGGCGGCTAGAGTTCTCTCGTCCTCTGGCTTGAGATGGCTGCAATCTATGGGTCAGATGATTGTCTGCCAGTATTAAGCAATTGGTAATTAAATATTTAATTTGTTTTCCCTAAACAGTGTAAAATTTTGGAAAAAAAATTTCACGAAAATTAATTGTCACACACAACGAGTCTGTGTGGAAAATGTCAGCTCGATTGGATCACGGGAAGTGGGTTAAAAATGACCGAAAGATTTGCACGGTCCTAAGCAAGCAAGCAAGCACGCGAACTTAATATAAAGGATTTAACAAGTAAACCCGTAAAAACAAAGTTTTTCACTATAAATCCTTTATATGCGTGGCAGCGAACTTAATATAAAGGATTTAAAAATATATTCGCCTGCGGAGGACGCGGGGATCGATCCCGCGACCTTTGGCATGGGAAGCGAGGGCACTACCAACTGCGCTACTCCGCCACGGCCTGTGGAGGGGTTACGCTCTGGGCTCTTATACTGTGACGTTCAGCCAAAGCCATGAATGAGTTCTATTTGAATATATGTAAAATAATTTTTTTTTTTCTGCCTAAAAAGTGTAAAATTTTGGGAATTTTTTTTCACGAACATTGTCTGGCACAACGAGTCTGTGTGGAAAATGTCAACTCGATTGGATCACGGGAAGTGGGTTAAAAAACGACCGAAAAATTTGCACGGTCGTAAGCAAGCAAGCACGCAAGCAAGCAAGCAAGCGAACTTAATATAAAGGATTTAAAAAAGAGCTGCACAGCTCAGTGAGCCTTACCTGGTAAAATAAAAAATCAGTATAGTTGAGTTTTATATATCGAGTTTTCAAGAATGGAGAGTATAATGTCTTATACTATTACGCCATCAATGACCAGGAGCGTAGCTAACACCAAACCATGGACCGGTTTCGACGTTCACCCTGAGCAGAAGTCAGGCTTTCTTAAACCAGTGCTTGGGAACTATCGGATATTTATAGGCAAATAAACAGAATGAGACTGCTGAGTGACAATGTCTGTGTTGAACCGAAGCTGTTGATAAAACAAAAATCAGAATTTGAATAATTATTTAGATTGGAGGAATCCGATAAGCTATGAAGCTCTTTTTTAAAAAGATGTCCAGGAGGGGCGGATTAGAAAGTTACAACAACAAATAATACAAAAACGCTAGGAGTGCAAAGTATAGGAAAGGTAAGCAAATCACTAAAAATAAATAAACTTAACAGGTAAGGTCCACTGAGCATTCCTAATTTCCGTACAAATACTGGAGAAAGGGCTCTTGCTAGACAAACCCAATATTAAATTATATACTGTATTGCTATAAACCACGTCCTTCCAATGATTGCGTAATAAACCATTTCGGATCTTAACTGATTGTGTTCACGTTTACGGTGACTTTCAGACCGCGTTCCACTCACTGGCATTGTATTCTCCGCAGGGAATGGATTCTTTGCTCCGCTGCAAGTTTCCCCCCACGACTCACCCATTGACACGACGGTCAATGGTATAGTGTATAATAACAAATAGTATAACATTTATATGCTTAATACAATGTACAAAGTAATATATAGTATCGTAATCTATATATATAAAATCGTGAATCTGTCTGTCTGTCTGTCTGTGTGTCTGTGTGTCGCCGGACCATACGCACTTTCATTGGACGCCGGTTGCCCCTGGCAACGGGTAGCGACGCCTTCGCCGCTTTCATTGGACGGCGGTTGCCCCTGGCAACGGCTAGCGACGCCTTCGCCGCGGGCAGCAGTTTCATTGGACGGCGGTTGCCCCTGGCAACGGGTAGCCACGCCTTCGCCGCTTTCATTGGACGGCGGTTGCCCCTGCCAACGGGTAGCGACGCCTTCGGCGCGGGGTGGACGCCATTTTTAATTCCCCTTAAAAATAGGCGCACGCATTAACATGCGACTCTGACGTAAATTCATCACAGTTTCACGTCCTCTTCACTCCCCTCCCACCCGAATGTGTTCAATTACTCTTATAGGCTCCGTAGATAATAAAATAATAGCGATTAGACAGTATTATTGTTGCGCGGGGGGGGGGGGGGGGACGGCACCCGTACCCTGCCTCTGCCGGGTGGCCAATTTTGCCGAGGCCGGAGGCTCTGCACGCTACTAGGCCTCGACACCCACCACGCGACTTTGAGGTAAATTCATTAAACTTTCACGTACTCTTCACTCCCCCCCCCCACCACAATGTGTGCAATTAATATTACTTTTAAACCCAACGCGCCAACAATCTATTCTTTAAATGTTGACTGTACAAATAGTCATTAAGCTGGGTGAGCGTACTGCCAGTCTATAATGTAGACTGTAACCTGCTTATTAAATTGGGTGAGTGTACTGCCAGTCTATAATGTAGACTGTAGCCTGCTTATTAAGCTCGGTGAGCGTACTGCCACTCTATCATGTACACTCTAGCCTGCTTATGAAGCTGAGTGGGTGTACTGGCAATCTATAATGTCGACTGTAGCCTGGTTATTATAATCGATTCTTTCAATGTTCTTTGTACAAATAGTCATTAAGCTGGTTGAGCGTACTGGCCGTCTATAATGTAGACTGTAGCCTGCTTATTCAGCTGGGTGGGTGTACTGCCAGTCTATCATGTAGACTGTAGCCTGGTTATTAAGTTAAGTTAGTCAATTTGTAACACGTACGCTTTCGCAAATATTATTCATAAACAACGTTATTGGCTTTAGATCGCCTTCTTTATTAATGTTTTGTAACCCTTATCCACCACCCGACACGCCCAATCTGCTAAAAATTGTCACGTTCATAAAAGACTAAGACTTCACTGCTTTAGCCCACCGGTGTGTTCAAGCGTTAAACCACAACAATGACCATTTCTCATGAAACAACAACTGTATAATTATGTTTAAACCCCACGCGCCAATAATGCATTCTTTCAATGTTCATTCTACAAATAGTCATTAAGCTGGCTGAGCGTACTGGCAGTCTATAATGTAGACTGTAGCCTGCTTATTCAGCTGGGTGGGTGTACTGCCAGTCTATCATGTACACTGTAGCCTGCTTATTAAGACTCAGCCTCAAACGAGTAACTGGTGTCGTGTGTGAACATCGTCACTGGGGAGACAAAGGCGGCCGGGCGTGGTGAATCCAAGTACCCGGGCGAAGCCGGGTAGTAAAGCTAGTTGTATAGTAAACATATAGCAGTGTGATACACATTAGGGTGGGTAGAATAATATTACAATGTATAAGGTGGTTTATAGCAATACAGTATATAATTTAATGTTGGGTTTGTCTATGGCAGTATATAGTACGGTGTAGACTCGTGTGATGTAAGAGAACAAAGTTTAGATGGAAGCATATTATATAATTTTTACGACGTAGAATTGTAATGTATTACTTACTGTTAGTAACTCAGCTTATTGTAGAGTATAGTAAGTATACTGATGATGCTATGTAGTTTATACTTTAGTTGTTTATGTAGTTTATACTTTAGTTTTTTTACGTGGTTGTTTAGCAACTGCAGCTACATACTATTAACATTCCTTTCCTTTGTTAATGCTACCCCTCTTCCCCCTCCCTTTGATGCTGCTAATCCTGCATAATGCACGGGCATAATATTAATTTGAAACCCCCCCGCCCACCTCCTACGCATTTTCCATATGCAAAATTCCTCTTGATATGCAAATTATTTTGTCTCGGCGCTCTTCTTCCCACCTCCCCCCCTCCAACCCAGCTTAAATATACGCTCCGAGCTTGGTGGTGTTTCATTCTTCACCTGAGGACGGCTGCTTGCGTTGTGGCCGAAACGTCGTGAGATTTATTTTAAAATTCTATATTTTTATTATTTTATTACTTCCCTTCTACGTGACTTTACCGAAAGAACCAAGAAGAAGAGTGTTCGTGTCCACCAATGAAGGCTCTTAGTAAAGGGAAGAACTTGTGTTGGTCGTCGTTACATATATCTAGCTATATTAGTCTATATCTAGCTAAGTTAGTACATATCTAGCTATGCTCGTTACATGTCCTTCCCCCACACCTACGATTAGCAGGGTTGGATACGTGCGGTGCGAAATAAGTTCAACATACATACAATGGTCGTCCATTGCATGGACATCTGTGAAAAAGAGCTTTTTAGCGAATCGGATTCCTCCAGTATAAATAAATATTCTGTTTCTGTTTCCCTCACATGCTCTGTAACGTTATTATAGTTGTGCTGCGTTCGCTTTAAACGAGGTCGGACCCCAAGAGCCGACTTAACGCTGCATGGAATCTGTAATTGGACTTTTATTTTTATGATTGTGCAATGCGGTATATTAAACTCATGTGACACAATTGTTGATTCATATTTTGCTTCATTGGTGTGGTTTTTATTTTTTAAATATATTTATATTTTAACTATCAAATATCGGTGACCCAGGTCAAAATGAGACTCCATCCCGAGGCCTCTGGAGTTGTCACACCTGGGTTGAACACAATCCACTTGAAAACTCCAACAAGTGGTGAAAGCAGCCACCGCCAGATGGCACGAGACCACAAGGAAGAGCCACGTTGTCGCGTCTCCGGGGCTCTGCAACGTTCATTGGGTGGCGCTCAACTCTCCTGGCAGCTCTGTTGTTGCTGCTGTTGCTACTGCTGTTGTTGCTGCTGTTGTTGCTGTTGCTACTGTTTCTGTTGCTGCTGATGTTGCTCTTGCTTTTGCAAATGTTGTTGCTGCTGTTGCTGCTGCTTCTGGTCAACTCTCCTGGCAGCTCTACACCAGTGGTGGAAATTCTCCACATTCCTTGGCAGGGAGCGGTCATCCCAATAGGCCTTTTGCTGCTGATGGAATTTTAATTCGCAGTTTCCGATTGTGATTTCAGTTGCTTATAACCAGTTTCACTTGGCCAGATTACAATAAGGTCAAGGTCAAGAGGTCGTCGAGGTAAATGTTAGTGATACAACCGCACCTCGCCGTCGCTTCCTTTTGCCAGATTTCGCATCTGTTACACACTGACTCCTGACCTTGACCTCCAAGGACTACTCTCACAGCCACCTCTGGGTACCACTTTGATGGCGGCCTCCGTGACCTGCCCTCCTGCACCCTGCACACGCGTCCCACACATCACTACCTCCTCCTGCACTCTGCACCCGTGTCCCGCCCATCATAACCCCCTGCACTCACGTGCCACCCATCACTACTTCCTCTTCATGAACTATACACTCGTGTCCCACCCATCACTACTTCCTCCTCCTGCACCAGCGCCCACCCATCACTACCTCCTCCTCCTGCACCTTGGACACGCATCCCACCCATCACTACCTCCTCCTGCACCCACGTCCCATCCATCACTTCCACCTCCTCCTGCAAATTGCACACGCGTCCCACCCACCACTACCTCATTTTCCTGATTACCGCTTTACCATCTCGTTCTGTGCTGAAGCTACAAGTTACTTATGCCCCCCCCTCCATCCTGTAAGATGTATCCCAGCCATCGCAATCTCACTTTCTTGATTGCATCAACAATCTACGCTTTTCTTCCATACCAGGCGAGATGTTATCTGTCTCGCCTGGTATGCAGGAGGTCATGGGTTCGACCCCGACTCTGACGCCTGTATATTTGGATTTCAGAATAGGGTTTATCCTTTCTGGCAATAAAACGCCAAACAGAAACCTTTTGCAAGGAATCACGTCTGTATTAACCACACATACTTGTGGTGAACATACAAACAAAAAAACCATGTTCTGACAGTATATGCATGGTCTTTAAAACTGATTGGTCTACACCAGCGATAGCTTTAATTTATGGCCTAGTCTCAACCAGTGTTAGGCCAGAGGATGCCAAAAGGTAAACAGCTTGCTGGTCGCCTTTTCTGTTTGGTATATTAACACAGCTGTTTTATTGCCAGAAAGGGTAAAACCTCTTCTTATATTTTGATACTTGCAAGAAAAGTCCCATGTTGTATATTTGGAGTTTGCAGGTCTCTCTCCTCGTGGTCGTGTGGATTTTAGTTTTATTCCCAACCTACAAGGTACTATCCCTAACCCTGCCACGCAATTCCTCGCAGACCTCCACACTTGCTGTGTACCAGAATCAGTTATTGCCAGGCAAAGCGACTGAGCCCCCCCTCCGCCCCCGTTGCAATCGATGCAAGGTAATGGTATATATGTGTATGATATATGTGTGTGATGGTATATGTGTGTGTGTGTGATGGTATATATGTGGTGTGTGTGCCCAGAAGCATAACATTCCCGCGGCAATGTCCTTGGATATTCGTAGAAGACTCAACCTTGGTGAGGTGAATGCCCCGCTTGTCAGATTTTATGAGCCGTTACGATCCCTGCAGCCAGACTTCAAAGTGCTCCGCGCTGAAGGTCGGGAGCTTGGCTCGCGAGTGGGAGCTGTGTGAATAGGGGTTGTTAAAAAAAAGCTAACCGGTTAAACCGCTAACCGGCTTGAGAATGGGTTACCAAAAAACCCGGAGATTTAATTGACGAGCGTTAGGTTTAAGACTAAAACTGTGCATTACGTTTTGTTGGGTTAGATCACATAAATGGTTCATAAACCCCCACGTGAACTCAACATAGCCAATTAGTAAGGGTTGGCGGGTGAACAAAACGTACCAATTAACTAGTGACGACTTCAGCACCACCGGTGTCTCGGAGAGCAAAGCCACCACGCTTACAAAGTTGGGTCCTTTCGCTGGCGATTACAACATCCAGCTTCATCAGCGATTAGCCAGAACTATGCAGTTCATTGAAATAAAGATGCAAGATGTATGAATGCACACTGTATTTTGATCTTCTTTCGCACTGCACGTGGCCAGGCGTGCTAATTGCTTGTAAAGCCACAACTGGCTGCAAATGTTTGTACATCGGTACGTTCACTCGGCCTGGTGTGGGGGGGCGGTACTGATTGAATACAAACGATGTCTGGGTGATTGGTGTGGGAGAGGGAGGGCATTCTTTACCAAGCGTGTGCATGGGTGATCGGCCCAGTTGCTGCTGCTGTTGCTGCTGATGTTGCTGCTGATGTTTCTGCTGTTGCTGATGCTATTTCTGGCGTTCCTGTTGCTGCTGCTGATGATGATGCTACTGTTGTTGATGTTGCTGTTGATTATGCTGTTTCTGCTGTTGCCGATGTTGCTGCTGCTGATGCGACTGTTGCTGCTGATAGAGAAGGTATGTGATGTCCCTCCTGTGACTTTGCCACCAAGAATGCCAACAGGTGATGTCATTTTGACGGCACGCCATGCCAATTCACATGATTAAACCAGCGATGTGCAAGTATTTACATTAAACACGTGCCGTTTGACTGGCGGTGCTTTATGTGTCAAATTCCAGCATATTTAAAGTTATTTACAACATCACATTCAGTGCATAAACAATGGACGTCAAAGTAAAAAACAAATAAAATCCGAAAATCTAGTATCCAACAAACATTTATTAACCTCTGTCAATCCACTGCTGGATGAAGGCCTTCTTGATGCCGTGTTCGTTATGAGGGTTGTTTGGCCATACTTCACCATGCGTTTGTGAGTGAAATGGAAATGTGAGTTGGCACAGTAGGGGGTACAGCTGGTGCATCTGCCGGTCATCTCAGTCAGCCAACCCATGGCACTTGCTAGGTCTGTCCCGAGACCTCCTGTCAGCGAGCCTTCGACACTTCACGTGGCCTCAAAGTGCACCTGGCCTGGCACAGGCGCCGTGGTGACGTCTCCGTCACTGAGTTGCCAATGGCGAGTATTGGTATGGAGTAGCGGTGAGTGCGCTGTGCTACGAACCCAGTGACCCGAGCTCGATTTTCCACTCACGGCCACCAACACCAGTGACGATAATTATCTGAACCGGTCATAGGGCTCCCCAGGTCGACTCAGCCTCAAATAAGTATCTGGCACGGTGTAAACATCGCCACTGGGGAGACAAAGGCGACCGGGTGTGATGCTGGTCACTCAGCCCTCATGTACCGTGCCGGCCTTCAGAGATACTCGTTAACATCACTTGCCCCAACAGTCTGGTAAGCCTATACGGGGGATCTTTGTTTTTGTGAAATGGAGAGAGTTGTGGGGGTTGGTGGGCAATCTGGACCAGTTCAGATGTCACTCGCCACTGATGTTCGCCTTGGCCAAGAATCAAACTCGGGTCGATAGCCCTGTTCATAGCGCAATGCACTGACCGCAGCGCCACCGCTCCACCCCATCCGAAAACATGAAATGTAAACCGCACGGGCGAGCACGCACACACACGCGCGCACGTACACACACGCGTGTTCCCACTAGAAAATAAATCCTTTGCAGAGCGCACAGACTGATAAGCGATTCTTGAAGGAGTAGATGTTTTCAATTTGATCCCAGGGGCAACGTGACACTGACCCAGGTGTTGAGATAGAGCCAAGGTTTCTGCCGCTGCTGGGTTTATATATAAACTCGTGTGTGTGTGTGAAAGAGAGAGAGTGAGTGTCACCGTCTGGACTGCAATCATCATCACTGAAAGTCTCTCGCCGTGCGGAAATGCCATTTGAGATTCTGACCGTGTGTGCGTGCGCGTGGAGCGGTCGTACAAACGGTTAGCGCCCGAGTTCGATTCCTGCTCACGAACACCAATGATGATGATCTGAATCGGTTCTGGGCCATCACCTAGGTCGATTCAGCCTCAAATGAGTACCTGGTGCGATGTGTAAAACATCACTTGGCACACAAAGGTGGCCAGGCGTGGTGCTGCCCCCCCCTCCCCCCGGCACGGCGCAGGACGGATTGGGTGCCTTTGACTCCCCGGTGGCGATGTTTAGACACACCGCACCAGGTACTACATTTAAGGCTGAGTCGACCTATGGGAGGTACACATTCTAGGCTGAGTCGACCTAAGGGGAGCGGCTTAGATATTCTACAGCGATGTTGGCCGTGAGCGAGAATTGAACTCGGGTCGCTGGGTTCGTATCGCTGCACTAAATGTACGTCGCACACAGAAACTCTATAGACAGACATGACGTCATCACGGCACGTGTGCCAGGCTAGGTGCACTTTGAGACAACGTGAAAGTGTCGAAGGTTCGCTGGCAGGAAATCACGGGACATTCCCTCTGCCATGGGTTGTCCGCATGTTTAACTTCTTTCGTGCCGTACGTAGCCAACCGTGCTAATCGGAGGTGCGGAGGGAGGACAACAAACTACAGTATACACAAAAAGAATGCTGACTGAGGTGCACCATCTGCGTTCCCTACTGTGCCAACTCGCGGCGTGTTATCCGACCGGAGCTTCGCTCGTTGTCGGTAGCGTCGCTCATTCGCCCTCCACTACCGTTGCCCAGTAGCTTCCTTCACTCACAGGACAAGTAAAAGACGCACCCACCGACACGACATATAATACATATGTAGTGACATCAGGGATGTCATATGTAGTGACATCAGGGATGTCACTACATATGTTGTAATCACCAGCATGTAGTGCGGGCTCCCAAAAGGCGGAGCGGGAGAGTGTCAGTCCAGGGACAGGGTTACCCCGGGCCATGGCACTCTGGTTGACCCCGTAGACACGTGATCTGGAGTGTCCACAGAGAGGGCCCCAGGTGGGGGGGGGGGGGCTAGGGGGTGATCACGTGTCCAGAGAGAGCTCTCCAGAGGGATTGAGAGGGGGCTAGAACACTCGAGAAGGTGGGCGGGGCCGAGGGCGGAGCAGGCCCTGACCCGGGAGGATATAAGCTGGGTCCCTGAGAGGGACCGGGGTCGCTTCGTTCTACAAGCTGGAAGCTCTAATGTCCTACGGCTGTAGAGGCGTCAACACGTGGCCGGGGACCCGAGTGAGGGTCCGACCCTTCGTAGCTGTAACTCCTCTGTATAGTGTAGTTAGCTGGGTGGTCACCACCCCAGGCTGTATTTGGTAAAGGGACAGTTACCCCTTTGTATATATACGTGTTACAATAAATGTGTTTCCTCTGCGACTCAGTTGGACTCACTACACATATAAGCCCCAATGCCAAAGCACACAAATAGACTGCTCAGTGAGGCTGAAGGCTGCGAAGGACTTTGTTGAGAAACGCCGTGCGGGTGGAACGGGGAACAAAGCAGCCGAACGCCGTCTCCGCCCAACTCGGAGACAGCGCTCAGCCTTGGAGAGGGGGAGGGGAAATCGGGGGGGGGGGGGGGGTTCAGCCTTGAGTGATGGAGCCCTGCGGAGAATCGCTCACTCACTCAACTCGCAGCAGTCACGTGCACGCGCAGCGCCGTCGCAGCTGTCGGGCGGTAAGCTCGCGATGCAAAACGGTAACCGGTAACGCTTTTGCACTGGCAGTGGTGCACAAGTACAATCGCTCTCCTAAATTTATTTAAAACAAGTTTTGCTGGCTGGTTGGCTCACTGGTGACATTACCACGTACATCAGCGCGATGATGTCAACCACATCCCACAGCGTCGAGCCAGGTTCGTGCGTGCTGACGTCACTCATCCCCATCAACCTACCCACCCCACACAATCAGAATATTTATACTGGAGGAATCCGATGAGCTATAAAGCTCTTTTTTCACAGATGTCCAGTAGAAGCGGGTAAGGACGTTACAACAACAAACATTACAAAACATGATTAGTAGAGAAAGGCAAAGCCCACTGAGGTGTTAACTTAGTTTTGAGAATCGACCTGGCCACAAACGATAGCTCAACAAAGTGGCCCATCATTTGGACATTTATAGCAGCGAAATGCTCTAAATGCGTGTTTCTAAATGTGCAGGGAAACCCCGGAGGACCCGGAGAAAAAATCCACCGGGAGAACATGAAAACTCCAAATATAGAGCAGCAGGCGTTAGGGCCGGGATTGGCATCGAACCCACTACCTCCTGCATACCAGGCGAGGAAGATCACAGCTCTAGCCACCTTCGAACCGCGGCCGTAGATCTCACGCAACAAGAGTGCGGGCAGGGCGAGTTAATAATGATACAGTAACAACAAGAACAGCAACAACAAACAACAGCAACAACAACAAGCAACAGGGACAACAAACGACAGCGACAACAACAAACAACAGCAACAAACAACAGCAACAACAACAAACAGCGACAACAAGCAACAACAACAAACAACAGCAACAACAACAACAAACAGCGACAACAAACAACAACAACAAACAACAGCAACAACAAACAACAACAACAAACAACAGCAACAACAACAACAACAAACAACAGCTACAACAGACAACAGCGACAACAAACAACTGGAGACATTCGTCAATTATTCGATCTACCTTAAAATAAAATATAACAGGCGAAGTTTCGTGTAATGGGGTTTATTTACAGCTCACACATGTACGTCCTTCATTGTGGAGGAGGTACGTAGATGACACGTTCGTCATCTGGCCACACGGCCTACCAGCGCTGGGCCAATTCTTCAACCACATCAATTCAATACATCGAGCCATTCAATTCACCATGGAGGTGGAAAAGGATGGCAAGTTACCATTCTTGAACGTGTTAATCGAAAAGAGACCAGATGGCTCAATGGGACACTATCTACAGGAAAGCCACCCATACAGATGCCTACCTAAAACTTGACTCCCACCACCGTCCAACCCAGACGGATTACCCTCATCAAAACTCTACACCATAGAGCTCATTGTATTTCCGACCATCACCACCTAACCAGTGAACTGGAGCACGTACACCAAGCCCTCAAGATGAATGGTTATTCGGACTACACAATCCGTAAAAAAGCCGTCACCCCAATCGTTGGGAAAGAATCATTTGAGGACCCAATCAAAACCATCACTTTGCCATACATAGCAGGGTTACCAAAAAGATTTTCAAAATCATGAGATCCAGGCTCGATTCAACACAGAACACAAGGCAGATCTGAAACACGGTAGGACCAATATCTCAGCCGTGGCTGATCATTGTTTTAACGCAGTGGGCTCACACGAAATAGATTTTTCCAAGACGAAGGTACTCTGCAAACCCACCGGGTATCAACAACGGTTTGTTCATGAAGCCATCCAGATATATAAACACGGACACAATTTCAACCGAGATGGGTACAAACTGAGCAATCATTGGAAGGACGTTATTAACCAGTTTAAGTCATAACTGGTTGTGATGTTTCCATCCTACCTGCCGATTTTAGCAGTTATTTTCGACTCTCTGAATTACATACACGCTAAATGTCTCACTAACACAGCCACCGTTGCTCCTTATCCTCGAGTTGGCGGTGTCCCTCGTTTTTTTACGAGCTGGATGTCTCACTAGCACAGCCACCGTTGCAGTGGTTTTCTTACATTGACATGCTAAGCTCTCACAATACAATTGCCACCTCCAACAGCTGTGTCGTCATGGAGGTATATCAGCTCTCCGATCTCACATTTACATGCAAATTCCATCTCTAGCCCCACCCACTTATCCTTGGGCTAAACCCATCTCAAAGCTATGTAACATCTTGCTTCAGCAGCTCTCCCGCGATATTGTTTTCACCTGATGACGATTGCTTGTGTTGCGATCGAAACGTCATGATATTTTTATTATTTTCTATCTGCGTGGCTTTACCGAAAGACCAAAAGAATAATCACACATATATAGTGACGACATTCATTCCGATATCTTTAGTTCTCTCGTCTGGTTAAGATAAATCAACGTAAAACTTGAAATCTCGTAAAGTAAAAAAAAGCAAACAACCAACGAGCAAATTAATTTGCCTCTGTCCAATAAAAAGCCGCGTTTCCACCACGTCCCAAACATCCACCAATCCGCACCTCCGATTAGCACGTACGGTGCGAAAGAAGTTCAACATAAATACAACATACATACATACAAAATGCATATAACCGCCACCGCTTGTCGACCCAGTACGAACAGAGGCAGCTGAAACCTGAACTTGAAGCCAGGATCTCAGAAGATGCGGGCTCAGTGTCTCTACCCCTTGGGACACGGCCTTTTTTTCGATTCATATAGGACCTCGATCCGATTCCTGGCCACGGCTTAACGTGAGAGGGGAGTGGTACTGAACTGACCCGTCCCGTAGGTCGTCGACTCAACCTTAAAATGATAACCTGGTCGCAGTGTGTAAACATCGTCTCTCTTGCCCACCTCTCTAGAACATTCGACTCAAGCTGATCGCACGGCACGTCGGGACCTTCGGGGGCCCTGCAGTGAGCAACTGAAAACAAATTCAAATCAAAATCAATGGTGCTGGCCAAACCAGACTTAATCGATTGGCAGGTTATGTATGATGGGGGTAAAGTGAGAGTATTCCCACCTCTTTCCAAGAAATCTGGCCAATTGCCCTCTAAATGGGCTCTCTAGAGATTCCTTTAATGCAGGCCCCTCTTGTAGCAATGGTGTGAACAGGCACAATCACAGGGCTGTGCCCGTTCTTTATTTTATTTTTGTGACAATATCTGAGCCTGTCGTGGGTAAACCCTGGGTCAACTCAGCCTCAAATGTGTGCCTGATGCAGTGAGTGAATGGCACTGAGGAGACGACGCCTGCTGGGCACTGCACTGGGCACCGCCCTGGGCACACCGACATCTCGAGTGCGAGCCATGATGGCTCGCAGATGTTAACTACCTCGCCTGGTATACCGGGCGTCGTGGGTTCGATCCCGACCCTGACGCCTCCTGTATATTTGGAGTTTGCATACTCTCTTTCTCCCCGTGGTCGCGTGGATTTTTCTCTGGGTCCTCTGGTTTTTCCCTTCCCATTTAGAATCAACATGCGTTTAGAGTATTTGGCTGTTGTACATTTCCACGTGATAAGCCACTTCGTTGAGCTATCATTTGTGGCCAAGTCACTTCTGAAAAAGAGCTGTATAGCTCAGTGGGCCTTACCGGGTAAAATAAAAATAGTAGTAATAGTAGTCGGTGCTCAATAATAGCACTTGGCCCTGGTAACCTATAAACCCAATCGGGTGATCTTTGTCTTTGTTTTATTGCATTAGACGTGTTCATTAATTGTCTTGTATGGCATTTAGTTTATAATACCAAGGCCGTTGAGAAATTATTTAATTGGTTTTGTTTAAATGCCTTGGCAGTGTAATTAACATCTCTCCCTACGCGCACTGCATTAGGATGCGATGACATTACATCTACAGAGCAGGGCAATTACACAGATTTGTGCTGGGATCGCTGGGCTAATCATGTATAAGCAATATTTGAAAATGTGTTTAATGCAATTTCTGAATTAAGATGAAAGTGAGGGTAATCTGTGCAATGTTTTATATGTATGTAACAGATGTATGATGTAACGGTGCAGATTGTAGGAGATAGTATACGTATTAGGCTAACAATATAATTGGTTAGTTTACACGTAGGCTTTCGCGACCGATATTATTCATAATTTCGGTTTTTTTGGTTAGATCGCCAAAAAACATTAATCTATAGTTAAACCCGCCACCACTCGACACAGCCAATTAGTAGGGTTTGCCACGTAAACCACAAAACACCGGTGTGTTGAACTAGTAACTATTTGGCATGTTTTTTTAATTTGTGACAAAAACCTTACTAATTGGTTGTGTCGAGTGGTGGTGGGTTTAACGACACATTTCTATGATAATTGGTTCTTTACCCTTCTATCTGGCAACAAAACTGACACCTTTTTTTATTTACGCGATCTCACCCCAAAACACGGAGATTATGAATACAAGTGTCGAGGAGGAGTACCGTGAGGACCCAACAAGTGACATGCACGGGAAGAGGGGCGGAAAGGGATGAGCCCCGGGGAAGGGAGATAAAAAGGGGGACGGGAGAGGAGGAGTGGAGAGAGAGGGAGGGGAGCTGGAGTGAAGACGTCCTGGGGGAGCGGGGGAAACATGAGGGGTCGCCTCGGGAGAGACTGGGAGTGAGGAAGGAGGAAGGGACGGGGGCGAGCGAGTGCCCGCCACGGGTGTCAGTGTGGAGAGAGAGACGGGGAGCTCTGCATGTTGATATGAGCTACCCGTCGGAGGCCGTCGGACTGCAAGAAGGGCTGCGTGCAGAACGAGAGAGAGCGAGAGAGAGAGTGAGCGAGAGAGTGAGCGAGAGGTGGGGGTTTACATAAAGCAAAGTTTAAAAATGTAAAAAAAAAATTACGAAATGATGAACGAAGCAAAGTGCCGACTACACCGAGCATCTTCTTGTTTCCACTGATCGTAAAATAAAAAAGAGAGAGAGAAGGAGTGCGAGTGGAGTGGAGGAAGAGGAGTGAATAAACGGCGAGCAGCCCTGAATAAGAATCTGGTCTCCGCGTGATTCTACAACACCCGGGGTGTCCACAAGTCATATTCTACACAAGTGTTTATATATCTTCGTACTGTAAATACTGTAAACTATAAGGGTGGAGCTATGTAATTGCTCCGCTCACGGCACTGCTGGCCGAAGGGCCTCCACTACAGGGAGCACTGGAGAGACACCCCTCTAGAGGGTGACACTGGTCTATTCTTGCACGCTGGCCAGACGTATTTGAAGAGATGGGAGAATTCACACTTTTTTTTTTTACCAAGTAAGGCCCACTGCGCTGCTATGTGGATATTTTTCACAAGCGACCTGGTATTCACAAATGATATCTCAACGAAGTGGCTGACCATCATCATCGCGTGTATATTTATAGCAGCAGCCAAACACTCTAAACGCGTGAAGTTGATTATTAATGTGGAGGGGGGGGGGGAACCGGAATGCGTACCTGGAGAAAATAAGTAATATAAAAAATACTTTTTTAAAAACACGCTTTAATGAAATGTACCGTACGAGTAATGGCAGAACTCCACGACTCCAGGAAGTGGCCCCGAGACTTGCCACAACGTAAGGGGTCGTGGTCAATTACAGCCAACGTCAGTTGAGCGTGGACAATTAGACCCAAGCCGAAACATAAGATATACAAAAGATGGCTAATTTGTTTTAATCGATAGAATATAGTATTGTCATCCGTTTGATATAAGTATACCAAGTTTGCAGTCGATACGACATTGAGAAGTGGGTTGAAATTGAGTTACAAGATTTCAGGATACGACAACAACGGACAGAGTGAGTTAAATAAAAGCGTGTAATAATAAAAATCCACGCGACCACGGGAGAGAACAACCTTTAACCTCACCACGCGCGACCAGCCAATCAGCTCACCCGTGTGAACCCATTTGTTCATGCTGCGTGGAAATAGGCGGAGGGATTCAAGAATCGTGCAAGCACTGCTTCAACTGCTCCCCGCTGCGAGATGGGATCGAACTGGCTGGCTGATGCCCGATGGGTTGCAAGTCCAGTGCATTGTATTACAGATCCAGTTAAGCGCCATGAAAGTAGTGTCATTATGATTATACCAGGCACCAGGGTAGCACCCAAATATAACATATTCCTGCGGAGGGAGCTGGTAGGAACGTTGGGTTGCTCGGTCAATGGCCAGGGTCAACGGCGGCGTGGTTTATTCCGCAAATATGCCCGACTGTGAGGGCGGGCACAAGCCGGCGTAAGTAGGTTAAACGTTGAGTTTTATAAGGGCACCACGATCCGATTCCTGGCCACGGCTTAACGTGAGAGGGGAGTGGTACTGAACTGACCCGTCCCGTAGGTCGTCGACTCAACCTTCAAATAATAACCTGGTCGCAGTGTGTAAACATCGTCTCTCTTGCCCACCTCTCTAGAACATTCGACTCAAGCTGATCGCTCGGCACGTCGGGGCCTTCGGGGGCCTTGCGGTGAGCAACTGAAAACAAATTCAAATCAAAATCAATTTTGTTGGCCAAAGCACTCGTTTCCCGGCCTCAATAGATGCTCGCGAAACGTAATTTTCCCAAGCAGCCTTTACTTTTGACGTCTCGTCTGCAGGTGAGTAAGCGGCCCATTCTCTAATCTGGGTGTCCCGATATTTCAGAATCGGTAAGAACATCGTGCGCGCTGACGTAAAATCAATTTTCATGAAATAACACGGCATCGATAATATTACACCTCGAATAATGACAGCGGTCAGAGTGATAGAGTGCATTGATTTCTGTGAGTGAAAAATCACGCGCAGACACGATCTGTCATAGAGTACGCATGTACTCGTGTATGTGTGTGGGTTGGCAGTGTAGCGGCAGTGTAGCGGTTAGAACACAGCGCTACGAACTCGGCCACCCGAGTTCAATTCCCGCTCACCACCAACGCCAGTGACATTTATATGAACCGGTCCTGGGCCGCCCCTAGGTTGAATTCGCATTTAAATAAGAACCCGGTGCGGTGTGCAAACCATCAGAGCGTACGTGGTGTTGGCCACTCACCCCCTAGTGCGCAGTGCCGGCCTTCATGTGTTACTAGCCCTACGTCACTTGCCCCAGCAGTCTGTGAAGGCTAGACGGGGGATCTTTGTCGTTGTGTGGAGTGAAAATGTTGTGGTTAACGCACTCTGCTACGAATCCAGAAACCTGAGTTCCCATTCCGAGCCACGATTGACATCAGTGGCAAATATCTTAACGAGTCCTGGTGCGTTCAATATAATGAACACTGGCAAACAAAGGCGACAGAGCGTGACTGTTGGCCTGGCCAATAGGTGCTCACTCACAGCACGTGCCCCTAAATGGCTACATGAGGGATATTTTTCTATGCACTTCATGAATGGCTTCGCGGGAATCAAAGAGTATGGGGGAGAGGGAGGGGGTGTTCTGGCTCATCATCCACTGCGCTGTCATCCCAGTGACCTCTGCGTGCGCGTGAAAACGACAAGGGAGTTTCGGGGATAAAAGGCCGTGAATCGAGCCGTAGACATGGCGATTATAACTGCCTGGATCACACTCCCACGTGCCGCCTCTTGTCCCGTAGACACGGCTATTATGACTGCCTGGATCACACTCCCACGTGCCGCCTCTTGTCCCGTAGACACGGCTATTATATCTGCCTGGATCACACTCCCACGTGTCGCCTCTTGTCCCTTAGACACGGCTATCATGACTGCCTGGATCACACTCCCACGTGCCGCCTCTTGTCCCTTAGACACGGCTATCATGACTGCCTGGATCACACTCCCACGTGCCGCCTCTTGTCCTTTAGACACGGCTATTATAACTGCCTGGATCACACTCCCACGTGCCGCCTCTTGTCCCTTAGACACGGCTATTATGACTGCCTGGATCACACTCCCACGTGCCGCCTCTTGTCCCTTAGACACGGCTATTATGACTGCCTGGATCACACTCCCACGTGCCGCCTCTTGTCCCTTAGACACGGCTATTATAACTGCCTGGATCACACTCCCACGTGTCGCCTCTTGTCCCGTAGACACGGCTTTTATGACTGCCTGGATCACACTCCCACTTGCCGCCTCTTGTCCCGTAGACACGGCTATTATGACTGCCTGGATCACACTCCCACGTGTCGCCTCTTGTCCCGTAGACACGGCTATCATGACTGCCTGGATCACACTCCCACGTGTCGCCTCTTGTCCCGTAGACACGGCTATTATGACTGCCTGGATCAAACTCCCACGTGCCGCATCTGGTCTCGTAGACACGGCTATTATGACTGCCTGGATCACACTCCCACGTGTCGCCTCTTGTCCCGTAGACACGGCTATTATGACTGCCTGGATCACACTCCCACGTGCCGCCTCTTGTCCCGTAGACACGGCTATTATGACTGCCTGGATCACACTCCCACGTGCCGCCTCTTGTCCCGTAGACACGGCTATTATGACTGCCTGGATCAAACTCCCACGTGCCGCCTCTTGTCCCTTAAGATTCTCGAGCTGCCGTCGATAGACGCCTTTTACACCACGTGACAGTTTAGTCGGTCTGGCTGTGTCGGGTGGCGGAGGGTTCTGAGCGACAAACATTTCTCCCTCCCGTTTCGCACGTGGCCCTGACCCAGGAAATCAACGTCGCGCCGCATATCTGCAGGCCCCGGGAGACCGAGTCGAGCCGGCGACCTCCGTGGTCGCGAGTGGCGTTGAGTGAGGTGCTGGTCGCCGGCAGTGTCCGCAGTGTCTGTTTCGATACATTCAACGTCACCTGATCGCTGCTGCACGGCATGTCCCAACACGCTGTAAAGCCACGCGTGACCTTGGCACTACTTGTGTTACACTGCAACAGAAGCCTGCCCTACTAAAATATATATATATGTGTGTGTACCAGAGGTGGCCCGCGTAGCTCGGCACGGTACTTATCATTGCCAGAAGCCACTGAGCCAGCACCGTTGACAGCCTGGGTTCAAATTCAGTTCCGGCTTCCTGCCTGTGATTTAAGCCGGGTTCTGTAAGTGGATTCGATGGGTTTAGAACAATCAGCAACGACTGCTAAAAATAAATAAAACCCGGCATCATACTGCGTGAAACCCATGGTATCAGTATAGCCAACGTAATCCCGACATATGGACAGGCATGGCTCCTCGTGTGGCACCCACCGCTCAATTCCCTTTTCATAGTCCTGGGAGCCTCAGCAGGAGACGTTTGCTCCAGTGCAGTTGCACCGCCTGTACACCACTGGGCCTATGCTATGCCCTGATCCAACGTGTAAAGTTACGCGTGCGCTCGAGTATGTACGATTGTGTATTTATGTGGGAAGCGGTAGTGCGGCAGTTAGCACTACGCTGCGCTACAAACCCAGCGACCCGAGTTCGATTCCCGCTCACGGCCAACACCGGTGACGATTATCCGAACCTGTCCTGGGCCTCCCTTAGGTCGACTCAGCCTCAAATGAGTACCTGGTGCGGTGTGTAAACATTACCACTGAGGAGACAAAGGCGGCCGGGCGTAGATCTAACCACCAACATGCCATTCTGGCCTTAACAAAATTTGTCCCAACAGTCTGTTAAGGCTATACGGGGGATCTTTATCTTTATATGTACGCAGGAGTCTTCGGGGAGTTGTGGGACAATGATTAGCGCACTGCGGTCAGTGAGGAATGATATTTAAACCGATCGCCGGTTCCCCTCCTTCAGCAGCCCTCAATCACAAGCGGGGTGAAGTATGGTCAAATAACCTCCATGATGGGACACAGCGCAGGGATGCCCTTATCCAGCAGACGGCTGACAAATAGATGTCATTTCTTAAAGCACAGTACGTTGAAACCTCTTTCACACAGTACATAGCCAACAGTGCTATTCGGCGGTGACGAGGGAAGGGCAGAAAACCAAAACATAAAAAATCAGCTATAAAGAAATGCGTTTTTCGTCCAGATATAAAAGTGCGTAGCTCCAGTGCCTCCCTAATATCGGAAAGAAGAGCGTTCCAGACGGCCGCAAAAGCGCGTCTGAAAGCGCGCGATGCGCTGCTGTTGCTGCTGCGAGCATGAGCGGAGTTCGCGTGATGATGATGATGATGATGCTTTATGCTCCTTGACGAGATCAGCGAGGTGTCGTGTGTAATGAGCGCGACCTTGTATTGTCATTGTTCGGCAGCCGGAAGCCAATGCAGCTTGGCAAGTATGTAAATGCAGCTCTGCGAATTGATATTTTTTGGGTTCAATTTGCATGCGATGAGCACTTTCTTTGGAGGCTGCGTATATTTATATCCGTGCGCCGCCGCTGCTGTGTATGGATGGATACGGTAAAGCATCCGGTGACGCTGCTGCTGCCGCTGCGTTCGCAGTGGTGCACAATCAATAACAACAACTCAACACAAATAAGAACTGTGTGGCCGTAAAAGTTAAAAGTATGTAATCGGCAACGCTGGCCTTTCTTCACAGTACGTAGCTTTATGTGGAATAAAAAAAAGCTAGTGAGATGATATTGCTACATCATGGGACCTCCTTTGCCAGTACCAAAATATAAGAATAGGTTTTGCCCTTTTTTCTGGCAACAAAACAGATGTTAAGATGTTAAAACACCAAACTGAAACCTTTTACATGATTCCTTGTACATGATTCCTTGTAAAAGGTTTCAGTTTGGTGTTTTAACATCTTAACATCTGTTTTGTTGCCAGAAAAAAGGGGAAAAACTATTCTCATGATATTGCTATTTTACTATTTTTATTTTACCAGGTAAGGCCCACTGAGCTGCTTTATAGCTCTTTTGTAGAAGTGATATGACCACAAATTATAACTCAAAACGAAGTGGGTGTATAATGTGGAATTTTTTTGCAGCCAAATATCTAAACTCATGTTGATTCTAAATGTGGAGGGAAAAAAACCAGTGGACCCGGAGAAAAATCCACACGACCACGGGGAGAGCGAGAGAGAGAGAGAGACATGTACGCTCCAAATATACAACAGGCGTCAGGTTCGTGATCAAACCCACGACCTCCTGTGTACCAGGAAAGGTAGTTAACATCTCGCCACTGTGGCGCCCCACAAAGCGGTCACGGGGTGTCATCTACTGGGCCCAATCGCAGACATGACACCGCCTCCACGCTTGACGTCACGACAGCACACAGCGCCCCGAGCGCGAATGTTAGAATCGCCTCGGACAGGGGTCGGCAAGCATGCGTCTCTGGCATGCGTCTCTGGAGCCGCATGCGACGGCTCTTTGGCTTCCCCCTTGCGGCTCTTTGGCCGCCCCTTGCGGGCAGCCGTGTTTACAAAAGTAAACCCTTAAACGTAACTTAACGTCAAGAAAATTGCATGAATGTCACTATGGAATGTCTTCGTGACAACCAAATGTACAACAGCCAAACTGTGTTGTTAAAGAATAACTAACAGCGGAGGAAATAATAGTAAATGGGCGCAGTTTATTACATCACCTATTTTTGGTTCTTTCGGTAAAGTCACGCAGAAGGGAAACAATAAAATAATAAAAATATAAAACAATAAAATTCTCAGGACGTTTCGACTGCAACACCAGCAATCATCATCAGGTGTGAAATCCACAGCAAGAAAATTTGTAGCAAGAAAATTTGTAGCAAGAAAATTTGCTGTGGATTTCACACCTGATGATGATTGCTTGTGTTGCAGTCGAAACGTCGTGACAATTTTTTATTTTTTTATTTTTTATGTTATTGTTTCCCTTCTACGTGACTTTACCGAAAGAACCAAGAATATGGATCCCTGCAGTCACGAAAGGTTTAAATAAAAAAATATCGCCTATTTTGTTGTTCAATTCAGAATGTGCGTTGCTGTTGTCATCTTATGCTGTATACCGGCCGTGTCTGTATTTGTGTTGCCAGTCGCTCCGCCAGTGATGCGGCTCTCGATCTATTTTAGTCAAAGTCAAAAAACAAGCAAAACAAATCTTCTTCGTCTTCTTCTTCTCTGCCTGGTTCTAGGGGACATCCGCTGGCCAGTTCCAGCTCTCGATGCGGTTTTCACACCCGACCCGCGCAGTCCGCTTCTCCTCCATCCCGACACCCACGAAATGGCCTGACCCAAGCGATCCGAATTGAAATGTTTCCATCTCGTGATAACGTGACGCCCGTCGTAGGGGACGCGTAGAGTTGTTGACGACATGAATGCAGACATTTTCCAGCCATCTGCCTCTTGCGCTGATCACGTTACTATTTTTTTTATCGACTCTCTTCCACTCTCAAACCTTTGGCGCGGCTCAAACGGGCCTGTATGTATATTGTATGTTGAACTTATTGCGCGTCGTACTTAGCCAACCGTACTAATCGGAGCTGCGGGGGAAGGACAACAAACTAGATAGATAGACGCAAATCGCCGAGCTGTACGGCGAACCTGTATATTTCAGCTGTTTTGGCATTTTCCAGGCCATGTACTGTGACCCCCCCCCCCTGTCTCTAGCTTCGTAGACTGTAGGGGCAAGCTCTGTTAGCGAGCACCGTCCAGTGGCTGGTGGTGTCCGCTGGTCGGCTACATACGATGCAAAATAGGTGCAACATAAGTTCAACATACAATAGGGGTGGGATTCCGATTCAAAATATTTGCGTTTCGTATTTTTAGGACTTTTAGGGGAAATTTCTAATCTTTTTCAGACTTGTTGGGATTTTCAGATCGTTATTTAGATGTAAAACATCTTCGTGGGTAGGCCCCCATCCCGCAGTGGGTTGGCACAAGGGTTGTGCCGTGTGCATGCAAGTTGGCGCAGGCCTGCTCGCAATGTGGTGACGGGACAAACCTCGGTGTTGTGAGTTCACTGATCAGGGCGCCTGGCAGATGTCCAACCCACGATCTCCGCCGTGCCAACACAAAACAGACAAAGACCCCACCACCCCCGTTTAGCCTTCACAGGCTGTTGTGGCAACTGCAGTTAGCGAATAGGAGCTTTGAAGGCCTGCACGGCACACACGTGGGTGGGTGGCCAGCACCAAGTCCGGACGTCTTTGTATTCCCAGTGGTGATGTTTACACACAGCACCAGGTACTTATTTGAGGCTGAGTCGACCTAGGGGAGGCCCAGGGCCGGTTGAAATAGTAGTAACCGATGTTGACCGTGAGCGGGAATCGAACTCGGGTCGCTACTCCACCGCTTCCCACTGAGTCAACACACACAGACACACGCAAACACTGATCCACCGCTTAGCCTAGTAGGCTGTTGATACAAGCGCTGTTAGCGAGCACCTATTAAGGCCGGAATGGTGCACGAGAGGGTGGCGTGGCCGGAACCCCACGCGCGCCCGCCTTTGTTTCCCCAAGGTGCTCATTAACTGCTGGGTCGAGCTGAATGGGAGAGGGGAGCTCAGAACCGGTTCGGACATTCGTCAGCGATGTCGTCCGTGAGTTTGGGAGGAATTTAACTGGGGTCACCGGGTTCGGCAGCTGGGCGCTCACCAACCTCCCCGTAACTCCGCCGTGCCAACACGCGCACGCACGCGCGCACACACGCGCGCACACACACCCGTTAATTACAACCGCGCTTTTGTTTCCGTCCCCTGTGGGTGGTATAGTTATTGTCGCGCTGAGTGGCAGTGGAACAACGTGTGTTGTGCTCTATGGTGAGTGGCAGTGGGGTGGACCGGCGTTTGGCACTTTGAAATAATCAAGAACACTGCGTTCCTTCTCCCGGGGCTCGAAGGTTTGCCAGCGAAACGCTCGACGCGGTCTCGTTTTGTCTTTTGTTTCTCAGCTGTTGCCACGAATCTGGCCACAGCACCGGGTAGCCTAGATCCCAGATAGTTTGACAAAAAATATATATTTCAAATTATAATACTAATCATTCTCTTTCGCTCGTTTGAAGGCCACTTTTATATCGTGGGTTTCCATTGAGATACATTTTTGCTTTGATATTTTCTTTTTTAAACAGACGAAACCGGCCGCTGAATGGGTCTTACAACGATGCCCAGAGGCGTCTGTAATCTTATTATATTCGTGAGTGAGTGGGGGAGTGAAAGTAATCTGATTACATTTGTAAGCCGACGACTTGGCTCCCGTTACGATTCAGAAGTCAAAGGCGTCTCCACGCAAAACACGAGCGCGGGGTGATGCACCCACTGACAGTTCTAAGCGATTGGCGGAAAGGACATTCTACAAAACTATTGTGGGAACCATAGTTATGTCACGAGTGTAAAGTTAAAGGTGCACTCCTGAAAGTGCTTCCTTCACCCCACCCACCCACTCACTCCCCCACTCACTCACTCCCCCACTCACTCACGCAATCACTCACTAATTCCCCCACTCACTCACTCACACAATCACTCACTCACTCCCCCACTTACTCACTCATCCACTCACGAACACACTCACAAAAAAACCCGTATAGTCTAAACAATCTGTTGGGGCAAGTGCTGTTAGCGAGCACCTATGAAGGCCAGCACGGTTCACGAGTGGGTGGTAAGGCCTACACAACGCTGGCCGCTTTTGTCTCCCGAATGGCAATGTTTACACACCGCCACGAGCGGGAATCGAAATCGGATAGCCGGGTTCGGAGTGCAGCACGCTCACTCACTCACCCACTCACTTACTCAGCCACTTACCCACTCACTCACCCACTCACTCACTCACCCACCCACTCACTTACTCAGCCACTTACCCACTCACACACCCACTCACCCACCCACTCACTCACCCACCCACCCCCTCACTCACCCACCCACTCATTTACCCACGGATTCAAGCAATGCACTTCTGGTCAACACATTTCACTCTTTTTTGCTTCTTCCTTCGCACTGCTGCACTTTGGACGTTTTCTCTGGAGCTCTACTCACAACTCTGCTCAACGTAAGAAACTTACAAAAGACGACTTGGTAGCTCGCGTTCGAACGGTTATCTCTGACACCCTTAATCGCGCTGACTGTTGCTGGCCGAAAGGCATTTTTGGCCCTTTGAGTCTGTGTTCAGCAATCGTGATATAAATAAATAAATAAAGCGTTTAAATAACACGTGACGTCACGATGTGATATTGGCGCCTCTCGGCTCTTGCCCAGTTCTTTTTGAAACAAAGGGGACCATTATGGGGAGGGGGGGGGGCTGTCCCCCTAAGTACAACGTCTGGTCAGCGATAGCCTTTGTGGTGTGACGTCGCAGCGTGACCTGGCGATGGCAACTTTTCCGTGATCCGACAAAAACAACAAAGAGGCGAAGAAGAATAAAAATAATAAAAGAGTTCCTCTCGGAACATTGGCGACGTCACCCCCCACCCCCAACGGGGCTCAACAATCAGCGCATTCAGCACCCCACCAACCGCGAGCACAGCCTAACCCAACAGTAACCCCGATGACGATGATGATGATAACCCAGCCAGAGTCTCCCTGCTCCTACCAGCACGGGTGGGGGTGGGGGGGGGGACGCTCAACGAGATTGGCAAGAGCCCCAGAGCCAGTTGTGGAAATTACACGTTCCCCTGGAAGGGAGCCTGTAAGAGTGGACAGACCCTGACCCGGCGTGATAGCGGCGTGCGCGCTGTTGCTGGGTTGTGCCCCTCGTCGTCACGCCACGCGGACGCACACCGAGACACGTGGCATGCCCGGCAGCACCACGCTGCCCGGCCCCTTCTACTCACCGAGCCACTCACTCACTTACTCGCACGCTCGCTCGTTCACTCACCCAGCCATTCACTTACTCGCTCGCTCGTTCACCCACACAACCACTCACTCACCCGCTCACTCGCTCCCTCACTCACTCACACACTGACCTACTCATTCACTCACTTACTCAGCCACTCACTCACCCACCAACTAACTCGGCTGCTCACTCTCTCACTCATCCAGCCACTCACCAGGTGACTTGTTCACTGACCTGCTCACTCATTTACTCACCCACCCACTCATTCGCTCATCCAAACACTCACTCACTCAACCACTCACCCAACAACTCACCCGCTCACTTATTCACTCATCCGCTCCCTCATTTACTCACCCAGCCATTCTATCACCCGCCAACTCACTCACCGCTCACTCATTCACTCACCCAGTCACTCACCCACTCACCCAGACTCACCCACTCACCCAGCCACTCACCTGCTCACTTATTTACTCACCCAGCCACTCACTCATACAGCCATTCACTCACTATTTCACTCACCCACTCACTCAGTTACTCACCCAGCCACTAATTCACCCGCTCACTAATTTCTCGCATGTCAAAGTATAATGTGCAGTTCATTCAGAACTCACCATCCATTTTGGTAAAACGTACACGCTCGCGCGCACACACACAATTACAAACAAAGACAAAGATACCCCTATAGCCTTAACAGACTGTTGGGGCAAGTGTTTTTAGTGAACACATTAAAGCAGGCACGGCACACGAGCGGGTGGGTGGCCAGCACCACGCCCGGCCGCCTTTGTCTCCCCAGTAGCGATGTTTACACACCACAACAGGTACTCATTTGAGGCTGAGTCGACCTCGGGGAGGCCCAAGACCTGTTTCAGATAACCGTCACCGATGTTGGCCGTGAGCGAGAATCGATCTCGGGTCGCCGGGTTCGTAGCGCGGCGCGCTAACCACTGCGCCACGGCTCCACCACACACAACGATAAAGATTCCCCGTATGGCCTTAACGGGCTGTTGGGACAAGTGCTGTTAGCGAGCACAAAGACGCACACACACATATATACAAAGATACACACAAGTACGAACACAAGTACACAGGCACACACAGGCACAGCACTACACATGCTTGCAGACGAACAGATGACGACACACATACGCACACAACAACACAACAACAACCGCTATTCGCCACTAAGTGGCGGTGACGTCACCACGACGCTTGTGCCAGGCCATGTGCACCTTGAGGCCACGTGAAGTGTCGAACGCCCGCTGGCAGGAGGTTTAAGGGGCAGACCCAGGTGCCTCGGGTCGACTGAGATGACCGAGATGACTGGCTGATGCACCACCTGTGCCCCCTACTGTGCAACTTGCTGTGCTTTAGCCACCCGGCGCTCCGCTCGTTGTTGTGAGCGTCGCTCCTCCGCCCTCCGTTGTTGCTGGAGGGCGACTGCATCCAACTGCCCAGTTGTAAGCCGACGAGGGCGCCCGTTTAGCCCCCCTCGATCCGGCCGAACAAAGCTGTTTAGGCATGCGGTGGCTGGGCACACACACGCACACACACACATGCACGCATGCATGCACGCACAGCTAAAAACACTTCACTCCCCTTAAAATATTTTGACCACAACTCAGTGGCCATGGTTTAATATACCACCAGTATTCCCGAAGCAAAGAGATATTCACGTAATAACACAAACACAGATAATTGAGACTTCCCAGATACACCATACAATGCACTCCCAGTATTGTGAATAACTACACCATCGCAGATTTCAAGCCATCAATGGGTACCGAAAATAAAATGTATATTAAAGTACATAACACAAATAAAAATACATCTCGCATTCAATGGATTCAACGAGTTACAGCCTCCATGTCAATCCACTGCTGGATGAAGTTCAAGTTGATTTGTTGGTGTTCTTGCAACCAGCTGAGAACTCCAGCCGAGAACGAGAGAGACGAGGACGGGAGTCTCATTGCAAGAGAGACCTGGGGGGGAGGGTGGGGAGTGGGGGTGGGAGCATCAGGCCGCTGCCAGCAGGTGGTGATGATCGCTGCTGATGCTGCGGCTATGTTCGTATGCATGCTGAACTTCCTTCGCACCGTATGTAGCCACGCATGTCAATGGGAGGTGCAAGTTGTTTGACCATACTTCACCATGCTGGGTCAGTGAGGTTCGCCGAAGCGGCGCGTGGGGGGAAAGAGTTGGAGGAGGTGGGGGGGGGGGGCATCGGCTCAGATCCGCCCCTACAAGACATCTGTGACAAAGAGCTTCATAGCTCATCGGATTTCTCAAGTATAAATACAGATTTAGATTCTGGGATATCACGAGGCATCTGATGCGCGACGTCCTTTCGTTTTCAACATGTTCGCTGTAACTTGGGCAGGCCAGCCGTGTGTGGTGGCACCTGGGGCCGTGGGTAGAGAGGTTCCACTCCACGTTAGCCTTGTCAGCTGTCTTGGATGCAGCTGCCCTGCGTTAAAAAACATTGCCCTCCAACGCCAAAGGCAAGCCAGCCGCGGCGGTGGAGGTGGTGGCAGGATGTTAACTACTTCGCCTGGTATGCAGGAGATTTGTGGGCTCTATCCCGACTCTAACGCCTGCTGCTGTATGTTTGGAGTATGCGTCTCTCTCTCTTTCTCTCCGTGGTCGCGGAGATTTTTCTCCGAGTCCTGCTGTTTTCCCCTGCACATTCAGAATCAACATCACGTGACAATAAGCCACTTCGTTGGGCTATCATTTGTGGCCAGTTCGCTTCTGAAAAAGAGCTGTATAGCAGCTCAGTGGGGCTCACCTGGTTAAGCAAAACAACAATCTTGAGTTTCACAATTTATATTGTTTACCGGGCGTTGCCCTGCTGCGCTGATGAGGTTCAAAGGAAATGAAACAGCTCTAGGGCTGCTGCTGTTGCTGTTGTTGTTGCTGCTGCTGAAACGACTGCTGCCGGGAAGGAGCGGCAGTCTGGTGTCAGACCGCTGGCGCGGGAGTTTATCCCGCGCCCTCTCTCTCTCTCCTGTTCCGCCCCATTCATCTCGATTGCCCACAATCGACAGCGCCACGGCGTAAACTAAGAAATTTCCTCTCGCGCTCCGTGAAGCACCGCGGTTCGCACGGCAGACTTTGCTCGAGAACCCACCCCGGGTTCGGCTCCGGAGGCGCTCTTTAAGGAGTTGCGGTGCGGCTTTTGAAATTCGAACAAAATGGCGCTACTTGTTGATTTGGTTGCCGACCCCTGACCATGGAAGTCCAGTTCACCATGGGAGTCCAGTTCACCATGGAAGTACAGTTCACCAAGGGAGTCCCATTCACAATAGAAGTCCAGTTCACTATGGAAGTCCAGTTCACCATGGAAGTACAGTTCACCAAGGGAGTCCCATTCACAATAGAAGTCCAGTTCACTATGGAAGTCCAGTTCACCATGGAAGTACAGTTCACCAAGGGAGTCCCATTCACAATAGAAGTCCAGTTCACTATGGAAGTCCAGTTCACCATGGAAGTACAGTTCACCAAGGGAGTCCCATTCACAATAGAAGTCCAGTTCACTATGGAAGTCCAGTTCACCATGGAAGTACAGTTCACCAAGGGAGTCCCATTCACAATAGAAGTCCAGTTCACTATGGAAGTCCAGTTCACCATGGAAGTACAGTTCACCAAGGGAGTCCCATTCACAATGGAAGTCCAGTTCACTATGGAAGTCCAGTTCACCATGGAAGTACAGTTCACCAAGGGAGTCCTATTCACAATGGAAGTCCAGTTCACTATGGAAGTCCAGTTTACTATGGAAGTCCAGTTTACCATGGGAGTCTAGTTTACCATGGAAGTACAGTTCACCATGGAAGTACAGTTCACCATGGAAGTACAGTTTACCATGGGAGTCTAGTTTCCCATGGAAGTACAGTTCACCATGGAAGTCCAGTTCACTATGGAAGTCCAGTTCACTATGGAAGTACAGTTCACCAAGGGAGTCCCATTCACAATGGAAGTCCAGTTCACTATGGAAGTACAGTTTACCATGGAAGTCCAGTTTACCATGGGAGTCCAGTTCACCATGGAAGTCCAGTTCACCATGGAAGTCCAGTTCACCATGGGAGTCTAGTTTACCATGGAAGTCCAGTTCACCATGGGAGTCCAGTTCACCATGGAAGTCCAGTTCACCATGGCAGTCTAGTTTACCATGGAAGTCCAGTTTACCATGGAAGTCCAGTTTACCATGGAAGTCCAGTTCACCATGGAAGTCCAGTTCACCATGGAAGTCCAGTTCACCATGGGAGTCCAGTTCGCCATGGGAGTCTAGTTTACCATGGAAGTACAGTTCACCATGGGAGTCCAATTTACCATCGAAGTCCAATTTACCATGGAAGTCCAGTTTACCATGGTAGTCCAGTTCACCATGGGAGTCCAATTCACCATGGGAGTCCAATTGACTATAGAAGTCCAGTTTACCATGAGCAGTGGTCGCAACCTGCGGCTCGGAACCGCGTGCGGCTCACGAAGGGCTGTGATTAGCGACCAAGGGTGGCGCTTGGTGCCACCTGGGGTAGAAGACGCTATCAGTGTCCACCACCGGCGGTGTCCACCACCGGCAGTGTCCACCACGGGCAGTATCCACCTTGGGCAGAAGGCTGAGCATACATACCGTCTGTTTCATAGGCACTCTTTCAAATTCCATAAATATTTCATATCACGTTCATGTTCCTCCCTCTCCCCTCGAGATGCATAATATTCCCTCTCAACACACACCATGGCTTCGTAACGGCAATTCTCTCACACACAGTTTCCACGGTGACCTTGCAGTCCCGCACTTTTGTGGGCTGGAAAATGCAAAGCTTGGAGGAGATCACTGCCACTCAGGGGAGGGAGGGGGGGTGCAACGAGCCCTGTCTGGGCCAATGGCTGCTGGAGAGACAAACTCGTTTCACAAATAAATCACCGGTCGCAGTTCAGTCTCCGCTGCTCATGAGCTCCCTCGCGGTTCGATGTAAATCACCCGTGGCGGACCGCCTAAACAAACAGACACACGGTGGTTAATGCGAACTTCTGATAGGTGGCCAAGATAAACGCGAATGAAGCACATTGTTGAATAAAGAGTTGCCTCTTCCTTTCTGACGCCAAAACGAAATCGTGTTTTTTTTATTATTACTACACGATTTTTATTATCCCACTCTGTCTGTCGTATCCTCAAATCTTGTAACTCAATTTTAACCCACTTCCTAATGTGGTATCGACTGCAAACTTGGTATACTTATGTCATACTGATGACAATACTATATTCTATCATTAAAAATAAAAATATTTATTTTTAAACAATCTTTTTTATATGTTATGTTTCGGTTTGGGTCTAATTGACCACGCTCAACTGACGTTGGCTGTAAATCACCACGGTCCCTTACATTATGGCAAGCTTTGTGGTCACTTTCTGGAGTCGTGGAGTTCTTCCATTACTCGTACGGTACATTTCATGAAAGCGTGTTTAAAAACAAGTTTTTATTCAATATTACTTATTCTACTTTCACCCAGTGACGCCCTGCGACCTCACGGTGGCGGGAGGTTAACTACCTCGCCTGGTATGCAGGAGCTCGTGGGTTCGATCCCGAACCTGACGCCTGTTATTTGGTGTTCGCGTGTTCTCTCCGTGGTCGTGTGGCTTTTTCTCCGGGTCCTTCGGTTTTTACCTCCACATCATAGCACAGTGTACGCTAACCACTGCAACCACCGCTCCCAACATATGCATGTACACAACACACAAGCTAACATAGACTCTCACAATCACACGCGCACCTACGCACCGATAAACACACGTGTGCACACACGGGCTCAGCTCACACACTTGCATACAAAAAAAAGACTCACGCATACACAAGCGTACAATCACGCACACTCACACACGTCCATGCAAACACATAGGGTTATACACAGACCTGCCCTCACACACTCACACACGATCACACACACACAAAGGTCCCCCGTCTAGCCTGAACAGACTGTTGGGGAATGTGCCGTGAGCGAGCACCAATGAAAGTCGGCACGGTACACAATGGTGGCCAGCACCACGTCCAGCCGCCTTAATCTCCGCAGTGGCGATGTTTACGCACCATTTGAGGTTGGGTCGACCTAGGGGAGGCCCAGAACATGTTTAGATAATCGTCACCGATGTTGACCGTGAGCGGGAATCCAACTCGGGTCGCCGGGGTTCGTAGCGCAGCGTGCTAACCACTACACGACCGCTGCCCACACAGCCACACACACAGACACACACACAGCCACACACACAGTCACACACATAGCCACACACACACACAGTCACACACACACAGCCACACACACACAGCTACACACACACAGCCACACACACACACACAGTCACACACATAGCCACACACACACACAGTCACACACACACAGCCACACACACAGCCACACACACAGACACACACACAGCCACACACACAGTCACACACACAGCCACACACACACAAAGCCACACACACACAGCCACACACACAGACACAGCCACACACACAGCCACACACACACATCCACACTCTCACACACAGTCACACACAGCCACACACACACAGCCACACACAGCCACACACACAGCTACACACACACACAGCTACACACAGCCACACACACACACACAGCCACACTCACACACAGCCACACACACACACAGCCACACACACAGTCACACACATCCACACTCTCACACACAGCGACACACACACACAGACACACACACACAGCTACACACACACACAGCTACACACACAGCCACACACACACAGCCATACACACTCACATCCACACACACAGTCACACACAGCCACATACACACACACATCCACACACAGACACACACAGCCACATACATACAGCCACACTCTCACACACAGTAGCCTTGACTTCAAGGCCGCTACTCATGTGAGCTGTATTGTTCTCACAGGTTTTTAGAGTTTATATCTTTCCACGGTCTGTTTATAGTGCTCATTGAAAGGCTGCAAACACCGTTGCAAGCGTGAGGGCCTGAGAAAGAGTAAACCATTACAAGTGGTTTACATTACTGTGAACCAGCGTCGTCAGCACTGCGTGTTACACCACGCGGGAGAGCGATCTGCTTTGTTTTGTCCTAAACCCGGTCACGTGGTTTGCGGGTTATAGTATATAGGGCGTAATAATATATATGATTATAATAGATAGGCGCACCTTTGTTACTTTAGTGGTGGCAGTGCCTTAAGCCAATAATTCCTGCTCCAAGCCAAAACCCAGTAGAAGTTCTTATGCGTACACTCGCATGGCCACAGTGCACGTGTGTGGTGCGCAAGTGTGTGGTGCAAGTGTGTGGTGTGCAAGTGTGTGGTGTGCAAGTGTGTGGTGCAGGTGTGTGGTGCAAGTGTGTGGTGCAGGTGTGTGGTGCAGGTGTGTGGTGCAAGTGTGTGGTGCAGGTGTGTGGTGCAGGTGTGTGGTGCAAGTGTGTGGTGTGTAAGTGTGTGGTGTGCAAGTGTGTGGTGCAAGTGTGTGGTGCAGGTGTGTGGTGCAAGTGTGTGGTGCAGGTGTGTGGTGCAGGTGTGTGGTGCAAGTGTGTGGTGCAAGTGTGTGGTGTGTAAGTGTGTGGTGTGCAAGTGTGTGGTGTGCAAGTGTGTGGTGTGCAAGTGTGTGGTGTACGTGTTGGGTGCACGTGTGGGGTGTATCCGTATGGTGCTCAAAACATAGAAATAAGATGACTCATTCCAGCTAACCCAGTTAAAATGCGACGTCGGGCCAACGCTGGCATACAGGTTGAGTCTGGGCAACGGATTTATGGGTGACTACCATTGCCAGGTTGTGATACGTTGTGTTCAGCAGTGGGCAGTGCAGCCAAATGTATTGCTCTACTGTACTTCTATGCAGGCCCGGACTTGCCATAGGGGCAGCAGTCCGTAGGGAAAATGCCCGCTAGGCCGGTCCATTCCGAGGGCCGGTCTGTGTGGGGAAATTACAAATGTGATCAGAGTACGAATATATATAACACGTAGGCTTTCGCGACCAATATTATTCATAATATAGGTTTTTGGGTTAGATTGCGTTATTTACAAATGTGTCATAACCCTCCACCACCCGACACATTTATAAATAACGCGATCTGACCCAAAAACCTATATTATGTACGAATATACATTACCTCTAACGTGTATGCTTCATTGCTTATTTACGATCTCAGTTGGCAAAAATGTCCCCATATTCGGCAGCCCCCAAAAGATTGTTCCTCACTGGCCCCCCATTTGTTTTTGGACCCAGCCCCAAATTGAGCCAATGAAGATTGCACGCATGTGGGGCCGGTCTGCTTACAAATGCCTGCGCAGATTTCTTTTTCCTCAGTCCGTCACTGCTCCTATGCTCTCACTTCTACGCTCCCCGCCTTCACCGACCTTCATTAACCAGCGCGGTGAAGCATGCTCAATGCATTTCGTGTGCAGTACTGCAAGTCCTCACTTAATGATCGCTCTCACGCGGTTCTTCAATTCGGGAACACTTTTCCTCGCAAACGCGGAACGCGCCCCCTGTTATAACGCGGAACGCGCGCCGTTATAACGCGGGACGCGTACCCCGTTATAACGCGGTTTCTGAGCGCTTGACAACGGACTACTTTCTTTTGCTGTGCAAATGGGAAATTAAAAACTCTCCAGTTGTGGTGCGACTGTGCTCATCCTGAACAGACACCGCACAACGTACAACGACGCGATGCCCCGATCCACAAACACGAAGGAGACATCACACCGATGATGAAACACCACTCCACTACTCCTGATGCGGTTGTCTGGCTTGACCAGCTGAATTGTGAAATTGCAGTCGTTACCCTCCGCATCTGCATCGCCAGGAAGAAGAAGACCCTACTCTACCTGTGCATATGCTCTGAAGAGGGTTCAATGCCCGAAACGTCGCCTGTTGTACGTTTTTATGTTTAAGGCCCAGCACACTCGCAGTCTTCCTGCCGATTGTGTTGGGTTCGGCACTGGCGAGGGTGTCGATGCCGCGCGTCCACGTGGCACCCCAGCGCCTGCAGGGCGTGGGTGGGAGGCCCTCGTCCATTAGTGGATTCACACAAGCGCTCGCCTGTGCGATTGATTGCAAGGGGCGTTGTGCAGCCCTGAACCCCGGTGTTGGGTACGAGAAGAGGCTCAGTACACAGCAAAGCAGGGATAAGATTGGTAACAAATTCAACTCGTAACGCTCGCTCTCGTCTGCGGAGACCGTCTCAGGGGGCGGCAGGAGGGGGAACCGCAGACGAGGAGCGGGGAAGGCAGCAGCAGCAGCAGCCACGCGGTGAGGAGCCGGCACCAGCAATTGCCCAAGTTCTGCGGTCCTCTATATGTGAAGGTGTTATCGGCCTATTAATGTGTTTATATTTGGGAGAAAACCGAAGAAAACCCACGAGTGCGATGGGGGGGGGGGGGGGGGGCGCTCTATCCCGTACAGAAGGGACACGGTGAGCCAGGCGTCAGCTTCTCTCCTCGACGCGCATGGCTAGAGAGGGAGTTTTGCAAGATTTCTGCGGTAATCTAGCAACCCCTCGCTATTGCTGCCTCCAACACTGGTGGGATTAGAGGCAGCCATGTGCAGCGACAGCCACCAGCGGCCCTGGCTGCATTACCGATCGAATGTCCGCCAAAGGATGGCGTTTAGGTCTGCTGCTGTTGCTGAGTGTGTGATGTGGTCGTGCCCTGGTGAATGATGATGTTGATGATGACCACATTAGTTGACAGCTGCTGTCCGAGCGCGATTGATGTCAGCGTGGTGTAGATTGAAACCGCGGGTGATGGATGGAGGCCTCGTGGAAGCTGCCCTTGTAAGGAAGACTGGGGGAACGACAAGACCCACGCCACACGCCACTCCAGTGGTCGCACCGCCACTTATAGGGCGCTCTAGAGCGCCCCTCTAGATGGCGTTGAATTTAACTCTTCAGTGTGAGTGGTTTGAATCGGCCAATTCGATTATTCGGTTGCTATAAATGCCCACGTGATGATGAGCCATCTTCGTTGAGCTATTATTTGTGGCCAGGTCGCTTCTAAACAAAAGAAGCTAATAGCTCAGTTGTCTTGACCTGGTAATATAAAATAGTTAACTTTCATTTGTATTGTTTGTGATCTGTCTACCTTTCCTATACCTTGCACTCATATCGTGCGTTTTGTCCTGTTTGTTGTCGTAACGTTCTGACCCACCCCTACTGGACGTGGGCGAAAAACAGATTGATAAGCTCATCGGATTCCTCCATGATAAATGACGATTCTGAATTACAATTGTGAGATGATAAAGCATCCACCTTATTTGGACAGTCGGACCGGCCACCCGATGTTTAAATTGCTTATGAATCAATTATACAAAAAAATTGCTTGATACCCCCCCCCCCCCAATATATACATCTGCATCTGAATGTATTCGCTTGTTTCTATATTTTCCATCTTTTGAGAATTTTCATTTATCTGACGTCCTGAAGTACCCACACTTTGACCCCACCACACACGACCTGGCCGATTGACCTCAGGTGAACTCACATTTGCTGATTGGCGCCTTGAGACATTAATGGAAGCTGCCTTACAAATACACGTAAATTATTATTAATATCAACACTATCAATGGAATGCTATGCAGATATACACCGTTTATACGTAGCTCTTCTTGTGCTCACCACGCTAGGCCACCTTTATCTTCCCAGTGTTGAGGTTTAAAGACCGGTGTCATTTACGGCTGAATCCACCTTGGGGAGACCCAGGACCGGTTCAAATTATCCGCCAATGTTATTGGTCGTTAGTGGGAAACGAACTTCGGGTCGCAAGTGGCGTAGGGCGGTGCGCTAACCACCACGCCACTACTCCCCATTATGTATGCACATTCATACCAGCGGAGCCATCACGAACCAAAACCTCGTTGCATTGCTCATCAACACAAATTGCCCAAAAACTATTATATTTAGGGAAATAGCACCCACAGGGCCGTTGCCTGAAACGTCGCCTACCAGTTACGCCGGCCCAGGCATCACCAAAGCAACAGGCGCTCCACGTTGCCACACTCGGGAGAAAGACAGTGTCGCAGTACCAGCAGAGAGTGATTCATTTGATTCGATTCAAGTGAAAGTTTTGCGCGTTCGTAAAGCCATGAAGTGGAATTGACTGTTTGGAGCTGGTGGCTGGTAATGCTATTGATGTCTTTTTTTGTACGGAACTGAACATTGAGGTGCAGCATTGTGGGATGCTATTACATGAATGCCGCTATATGAAATAAAATAAGTATTAATACTTGTGCGGTTGATAGAGATGTTGGTGGTGGTGATGATGATGCGAGCCTTTTGAGTTCTAAATAACCCGGGCACAATGAACCCTGTTTGGGAGGTCGCCTATAAAGGGTCCCTGTGTGTTTGTTGTTGTATCTCACAACTTGAGCGCGGTACCACCTCAAATAGCGCCACCCATGTGGGAAGTCCGCATGTAGGCAGTCCAACGGAGAGACTGCCCTCCACCGTGGGAATGGAATGTTACCGCCGCGCGTTCGTCTGAGCGACGTTTGACTTTCGGCTGAGAAGGTGTTGAGCGGTGGCGTTGCGTGAGGCCCAACTGCTATTTTAAGTCGGCCTGCGCTGAGGAATGTGTTTGCAAGGTTTATTGTCTGCATGCAAATAAACTCTGCTATCATCATCATCGCTTCGGGTCGAACTACGCGGAACACGCGCGCAACCTCGTCGCACCCCAGAGGCAGAGCATTGGTTTGGGATTCCAACTTTTAAAGAAGTTAAACAAAAACAACTATTTATTGGATACATGTTTAAAAATACGTGTCTTTTTAAATAGCAATAATATGCACTTGTTCCAAATAAAATTGGATAGGTGGAGCGCCACCCCAATTCCCCAAGCCAGCGGTCGGCAACCAACATAACAGGAAGAGCATTTTTTTTTCAAATTCGGTGAAAGAAGCCAACTCAAAATGTCTCGAGCCGCAATGCCCTGTGGTCAACACGAGACGGTGGTGCTCCATGATGAAAAACGTCCCGAAGCAGTCCTTAAAGACTCCCAGGGTGAACTGGACTCCCATGGTGAACTGGACTCCAATGGTAAACTGGACTCCCATGGTAAACTGTATTCCCATGGTAAACTAGACTCCCAATGTGAACTGGACTCCCAGGGGGAACTGGACTCCCATGGTAAACTGGACTGCATGGTGAACTGAACTCCCATGGTAAACTAGACTTCCATGGTAAACTAGACTCCCAATGTGAACTGGACTTCCATGGTGAACTGGACTTCCATGGTAAACTGTACTTCCATGGTAAACTGGACTTCGATGGTGAACTGGACTCCCATGGTAAACTGTACTTCCATGGTAAACTGGACTTCCATGGTAAACTGGACTTCCATGGTAAACTGGACTCCCATGGTAAACTGTACTTCCATGGTAAACTGGACTTCCATGGTAAACTGGACTCCCATGGTAAACTGTACTTCCATGGTAAACTGGACTTCGATGGTGAACTGGACTCCCATGGTGAACTGGACTCCCATGGTGAACTGGACTCCTATGGTGAACTGGACTTCCATGGTCAGGGTTCGGCAACCAAATAACAATGAGATTCAAATCTTGACTTGAAGCTTTCGTGACTGCAGGAATTCATATTATTTGGGTCTCTCGGTAAAGTCACGTAGATAGAACAATTAAACAATACAAAAAATACAATTTAAAATAAAGCTTGTGTTGCGATCGAAACGTGATATTTTTATTATTTTTTATCCAATTTATTATGATTTTTTAATTATTTTATTGTTCTCTCTACGTGTCGTTACCGAAAGACCCAAAGAATAACAATGAGAGGCATTTTTTTCGAATTCCGGACTCCGCTGGTTTGCCGACCCCTGCCCTCAGCAGACGCGCCCCGCCACTGGGTGGCACCGGTGGTCACGTGGCGAGGCGACTCGCAGGGTGGCAGTGGGCATGGGGGGGGGGGCAGCCTCACGGTGCCCCAGTGTTGAACGCGCTGGGTCTGATCCCGTGTATTGCTATACAGCACAAATACAAAGACCCCCCCCAATATCGCCTTAACAGACTATCGGAGAAAGTGCTGTTAGCGAGTAGCACCGATGAAGGCCGGCATGGCACACGAAGTGGGTGGGTCGCCAGCACCACGCCCGGCCGCCTTTGTCTCTCTAGTGTTTACACATCGTACCAGATAGTCATTTGAGGCTGAGTCAACCTAAAGGAGGCCCCAGATTGGTTCAGATAATCGTCATTGGTGTTGACCGTGAGCAGGAATCGAACTCGGGTGGCCGGGTTCGTAGCGCCACCGCTCTCCACGCTACACAGTGCTCAGAAACTCATTTGGACGAATTTACACAGAAAATTGTTGAATATTTTATAAACGTTCGGTGCACACGTATCATCATTACTACCGCTATTGGCCATGGTCAATCCACTGCTGGATGAAGGCCTCCCCACGCCTTATTGGTCACGGGGGGTTATTTGACCATACTTCGCTACGTTGGTTAATGTGGGTTGGTGTTAGCTGTGTCTGGGACTTGAACCGAGGTCGCGGGGGTTATGGCGCTGAGCGTCGCGCCCACCGCTTGCCCCGTTTGGGTGTCGCGGTGGCGAGTTGTCGACTACCTCGTCTGGGGTACAGGAGGTTGTGGGTTCCACTCCGACTCTGACGCATGTTTGCCCCGTAGTCGCGTGGATATTTTCCGATTCATTTGCAGCCAGCTCGCTTCTGGAAAAGAGCGACATCGCAGCTCAGTGGGACTTGCCTGGTGAAATAAAAAACGAATGGTATAGTACCTCCAACACATCTGGTCAGCATGGAAGAGTAGACCAAATACTTTCCCTGGGGGCGGGGTCTTTAGAGCTCCCGCGAGCGGGTGGTCTTCTGCCGGCAGTGCCGTGAGCGAGCGATTGCAGGGCTGCGCCTTTATCTGTCGCAAGAAGATTTTTGTTTTTGCCGAGCGAGATGAAGGCAACGGGCACGAGCAGGGTGTTATGTTTTGGTGTTCCTGTTAATTGTCGCCGCAACGGGACACGCGCTCATATCTGTCAACCCACACGGTGTACTCCGTATTCCTGTACAGGGTAATGTAATTCTCAGGTCCATTCGGCGAACAGCCGTTTCATTACGGGCGATTTTTTTTTTGTAATGCCTATTTGTTTCTCCCTTGTGATGGGACTTTACAGGATGAACGTTGAGATGTATAAGGGGCACGGGGTGACCAATAGGGTGTACATTTGTCTGTAATAAGGGCTTGAGAAGTATGCACACGCGCGCGAGTGCGTTGGCGTCAACACTAAGCCGCAGCTCAATGACGACACCAAAGTCTGGAGGCCCCGAGTATTAATCTTGCGGGAACGTAATGCCCCCCCTGATGTGCGTTTAATAATAGGACGCAATGCCACTTGGCAACAGCGTTGTCAGCAGGAGCCACAGCGTCGCCTCATCTGCTGCTGCTCTACCCAAGATGCAGGATGTGGAGTTACCATCGACTTTGGAGACGGGGGGGGGGGGGTGTTTTACACCTTCATTAATTAATTTTCAGTAGTTTACAATTAAGATGCGATGTTTGTATAAATTAATGAATTATATCCACCCGCGAACCCCAGCTCCCCCACCCCCCAATATATATAAAAGTCAAACTCCGCCGATGTGAGACACGCCTGTATTTCACACTCCACGCCGTATTTTACCCGACGCTGCTCGGCTGGCTTGGTATATGGATTAACGGCGTAAAGGATATGGCACAACTAATCGGAACGGTTGCGACTTCAGTCATGGTAGGGTGGTGGGGAGGGGTTGACTCATCCCATTATCCCTCCCTCCAGGGCCGCTAAAACGAGTACCACTCTGTGGGCGCGTCAGCAGTAGCAGTGTTTGCCCTATTAATAGTTTCGCCCTGGCCAAAGTTACGTGGAATGTCGACCACTGGCTCAGGGCTGTAAATAGAAGATGAACACGATATTCTTAGGTTTTTTCGGTAAAGTCACGTAGGTAAAACATCAAAATTAATGAAAATAAAATAAAAATCACGACGTTTCGGAGGCAACACAAGTCTCCGTCATCAGGTGGGACCGTCACAGCCGATGACGGAGACTTGTGTTGCCTCCGAAACGTCGTGATTTTTATTTTATTTTATTTTCATTAATTTTGATGTTTTACCTACGTGACTTTACCGAATAAAACCTAAGAATATGAATCATTGCAGTCACGAAAGCTTCAAATCTAGGATGAACACGATATTTGAGCAAGAATTAACGTTGACTCGAGCAGAATGTACTCCTCTCCATAATCATAGCCCCATAAGTAGCGTGCCCTATATTCCTATAACCCTACAAAATAGATTTCGATTTAAAGCTTTCGTGACTACAGGGATTCATATTCTTGGTTCTTTCGGTAAAGTCACGTAGAAGGGAAATAATAAAATAATAATAAAAAAAAAATTCTCACGACGTTTCGATTGCAACACAAGCAATCATCATCTGTGGTTTTCACACCAGTCGAAACGTCGTGAGAATTTTATTATTTTATTTTTTATTATTTTATTATCGTGACTTTATCGAAAGAACCTGCAAAATAGGTCTACAGGAATGCAGGGTACACAATGGGACAGCTGCAAGACGGCGAGATGCATGTGGCTGGGTGCCGAAATATTTGGAATCGTCATCATCACTATTGCCATCGCAAGTCTCCACGACACAATCATTATCGGCGGGAAATCACGTTTGCCAATATATAGTAATCAATATATAGATAACCCCCACTGAAAATATGGACGCATCTTTCTGAACGCTTTCCTCTGTCCGTTGTGACACGGAGCCATCACCGGCGCAGTCTCCAATCACCGGCAGAGATAACCCCGCTGGGCTTAATTAGTGGGATATCTATACTTGGATCAACCGCATATTAGATCATCACACTCAACATTTTAACTAAAGTATTTTTTATTTTAAAGTGAAACAATTTTTTTCTTATTTTACCAGGGAAGGTCCACTCAGGTGTGTAGCTCTTTAATAGAAGTCACCTGGCCACAAATGATAGCGCAACGAAGTGGAAATGTATAACACCCGAATATTTTGAACGTGTGTTAATTCTAAGTGTGGAGAGGAAAACCAGAGGACCCGGAGAAAAAACCACGCGACCACGGGGGGAGAGAGAGATACGCAAACTCCAACTATTTAGGCATCAGTGTCGGTATTGCACCCACGACCTCCTGTATACCAGGCGAGGTAGTTAACATCTCGCCACCGTGGCGCCCATCGTTGTTACCGCCATCGTCACACACACCACCATCACCACCATCACAGGTGTTATCCACGTCACAATTACCACACCACGGGCACCGTGCTCATAATAATATCATGTTTTTGGCTAGGAAAGCCTCTGTAAGTTTCAGAACTGTGTTCATCAAAAGGGGCAGTTTGGCTTGAACCTGGGCGCCTAGGCCAGTGCGATGAGGAGGCTTGTGGACCCAGACTACAAAAAAATAACCGGGAGGTAGCAAACACCTAAAAGGTGCACAGTGGATTAGCTGGCAACCCATTTGCTGTACTGCAATCTCCTGGCCACCTCTCGGTGCGTTTAGGACTAGGGAATTCGGTAAAAAAGATCCCTTAATATTTCAAGAGCAGCAATGCGCTGTGGTGAATACTGTACGAGACGGTGATGGGCCTTAATTAATGACGTCACGAGGCAGCCATTTAAGGGCCGCAGCTTGCCGCAAATATGTGATCTGTCAAATCTACGCCTCTGGGGTAACGTGAGCCACAACTCCCGGCTGGAAACCACCACCACTACACTCGCAACCACATTTACCACTGCTATCACCATATTTCTACCAACACTAACCCCACAATTGTCAGCTCTACCACAAAATACAACTATGATCATCACCATGAAAACGACCAACATCAACCATTACCATCACTGCAATTATCACCGGCATTACCACAACTCCCACCGACACCGCCGTTATCACCACAACTGCCTCCTCTATTACAACCAAATTTCCAACCACCATCATCAAAGCCACCACCAACACAATTGTCACTGTCACAACCATTACCACCACCAGAACTATTACCACCATCGTCAAGAACCACCACCACTACCAAATCTACCACCACTACCATCATAACTTTTACTACCATCGTGAAAATAACTACCACCACCTTTACCACAGTTATCACCACCACAACCATCATCCCGACCATCACCACCACCGCCACATCCATCCGGATGAATTGGTGATTCAGGCGCGGTGGCGGTGGTGGCGGCGTGGGTGTTGCCGCTGGCTCGGATGGAGGGGAAACTCTGGAGGATGACGTTGCAGGTTACCGTGACCCAGCGTCGTGAGTGGGTGAGTGAGAGAGTGTGTGTGCCTGTGTGTGTGCCTGTGTGTGCCTGTAGGGAGGTGGGGAGCGGTGGCGCAGCGGTTAACGCGCTGCGCTATGAACCCGGCGACCCGAGTTCGGTTCCCGCTCACGGCCAACACCAGTGACGATTATCTGAACCGGTCCTGGGCCTTCCCTAGATCGACTCAGCCTCAAATGAGTATCTGGTGTGTAAACATTACCACTCGGGAGACAAAGGCGGCCGGGCGTGGTTCTGGTCACATCACCCCCTCGTGTGCCGTTCCAGCTTCATAGGTGTTACTTGCTAACAGCACTTGCCCTACAGTCTGTTAAGGCTATACGGGGGATCTTTGGCTTCGTATTTCTGTGTGTGGTGAGTGTAAGCTAAATTGTAATCGAGCTGCGCCATCGACCCAGTGACCTGATTTCGATTCCCAAGCCACGGCTCACATCAGTGGCAAGTGATATCTGAGCCGGGCCCGAGCCTCCCCTAGGTATACTCAGCCTTAAATAGGTACTCGGTGTGGTGTGTGAGCATCAGCTCTGGGGAGACAAAGGCGGCAATCCGTGGTGCTGACCACACAGCCCTCTCACGCGCCATCCAGTCCATAATAGGTGCTCGCTAACAGCACTTGCCCCAACAATCTATTAGGCGATTCTAATGATCGTTGTGTGAGTGTGTTTGTGTGAGCACATGTGTCAAATAATGCGGTTTTTTGTGAGTCAGTTTGTGTGTGTGAATGTGTGTATATCAGCGGGGAGCTGTAGGGTATCGGTTAGCGCGCTGCGCTACGAACCCGGTGACCTGGGTTCCATTCGCGCTCACGGCTAACACCAGTGACGATTATCCTAGCCGGTCCTGGGCCTCCCCTAAGTCGACTCAGCCTCAAATGAGTACCTGGTGCGATGTGTAAACATTGCCGCTGGGGATACAAAGGCGGTCTGGTGTGGTGCTGGCCACCCACCCCCTCGTGTGTCGTGGCGGCCTTCATAAGTGCTCGCTAAAGCACTTGCCCCAACAGTCTGTTAAGGCTATACGGGGGATCTTTGTCTTGTTGCGAGTGTCTGAATGTGTGTGTGCGACTAGAAGTGGCAATGCAGTCATCCGTGCACTGTAGTACGAACCCAGTGACCCTGAATTCAATTCCCCCCACGACGGCTGACATCAGTGGCAAGCGATAGCCAAACTGGACATGGGCATCCGCTAGGTCGGCTTAGCCTTAAACAAGTGTCTGGTGGAGACGGAGGTAATTGGGCACGGTGCTGGTTACATCTACCCACTCACGTGTCGCTCCGGCCTTAATAGCTGCTCTCTAACTGCACTAATTGCACATATACCGACAGTCCACGTGGGTGAAATTGGGGAATGTTTCATCTGCGTTCTTTCAAGTGTGCGTGTGTCAGAGCGAGAGGGTTGTGTTTCTTTATTCGTGGCATTTCCCTCCTGCGCGTTCTGCCTTCCTCCCCCTTCCTCCTCTTGTACCATCATCTCCACGTCCTCTCACATGCCGAGTCACCTCTTCATACCACCTCTTCTTCCTCGGCCTCTCGGTCTCGTGCCCTGGCGCTTCCATGTCCATGACCTTCCTGCTCTAGCGATGCAGGTTTCTCATCCTCTCGCGATGCATGTACCCCCGTCTACTCGGCTCGTCTGAGACGGCCACTGACCGACCCACCCACTCACCTACCCAACAACTCACTCACCCACCCACTCACTCACTTACCTATCCAGCAACTTACCCACCCAACCACCCACTCACCTACCCAGCCACTCACTCACCCACCCACTCACTCACTTACCTATCCAGCAACTTACCCACCCAACCACCCACTCCCCTACCCAGCCACTCACTCACCGACCTACTCACTCATTTACCCATCCATTCACTCACTCACTCACTCACCCACTCACCCACCCACCCACCTACTCAATCACTCACCCACGCACCCACCAACCCATCCACTCACTCAACCACTCACTCACTCACCAACCCACCTACTCACCCACTCACTTACCTATACACTCACTCACCCACCCACTCACCCATTCACTCATTCACTCACCCACTCACCCACATCCGTCCAATAAGTCACTCACACATTTACTCACCCACACCCACCCACCCACGCTAGCCATCTGAGTCGAAATTCTCTCTGCTTGACTGAGATCGGCACGAGCCCTCTCGCCTTCTTGCACGTCTCTGCGTGCCTACACCGACCCGATCTCGTGGTCTGGTCTCACAGCCAAATCCGGACTCACAACTGGTTTGTAGAGTCCAGAACTCGGCTAAGCCTGTGTGTCAGTACCGGTGGCTAAAATCAAGTGGAACTCTATCTGTAGGACACCACCTACGAACCCAGCTCCACAGGTTCGATTCTCGTTAATTGCCAACACCAGTGACGACTATCTGAGCGGGTCCTGGGCCTCACCTAGGTCGACTCAGCCTCAAATGAGTACCTAGTGCGATTTGTAAAACATCACTCGGGAGACAAAGGTGGCCGGGCGTTGTGCTGGCCACCCACCCCGTCGTGTGCCGTGCCGGCCTCCATAGGTGTTACTCGCTAACAGAACTTGCCCTAACTATATTTTTAGACTATACGGAGGGTCTTTTTTTGTATACAATGTGTGAATCACCCAGTCTATTGAATGCCACTTTTCCCATGGAGTCTGTCCTGGGCTAGTTTCGCGCGTAGCCTGTCCTGGGAGAGCCCGTGCCACTGCACCCTACCGGAGCTGCTTTACTCTCACCGATGCCAACAGTGGGGCACACCTCGGCTAAACTGGGCCTTGCCATGGGAATGTGGAATTGCCATCAATGGCTCAGGGACGCAAACAAACTGCCGCTCCATGTGCGTGATCGTTTTGGAAGATCGATTCCCGCAACCCAAATCCGTGATTCCATTTCAGACACGAAATTGTGCATTCTCATATCCTCCGACTGTCACGTATCCATAAATGACCAATTATCCTCCCACGCCGGCCGAATGCCGTTTCTGTGTATCTTGTAAATGTCATTCTGTCGATGTTTTACAAATCCGACCCTTTTTTTACATATTCGCCGATGCCTCAGTCCTCCGCGAGTCTGAACTTGTGTGGTGTTCTCTCGACTGACGTCAATCATTAATCAAATCAATGACCACAAACATCATCTCATCATGATCATCAGTGACACCATAATTTCTGCCACCACAACCAAAACCACAATCGCCCCACGCCTTGAGGCATTCCAACTGCCTGTTGCTGGTTTGTAAATAAGGAGAGACTGAGTCTCGTCATAGCAATGCAGAATTTGCGTTCGCACACAATGGCTAAGAATGAACAACAAAGTGCAACTGAAAAAAACTAAATTTTGTTTTTATTTCCGATTTGTGAGCACAACATTGCGGTGTTTTGATGACACGGCAGGGCGTGACATTTCGGTCTATTGACAGGTCACGGTGACACGCACACTGCGAGCATTAGAGCGGCTCTGCCCAAATTAGTCACGGGGATGACCGATCTTCTCGCTTAGCTGCCCCCAAGCCCCCGGTGTTAATTCCGCATTCCTATGGCAAGGTCAGTTTATCCCGAGCACAAACACTTCCCACGGAGCGATACTTATATTGATGATGGGGCTACCCTTCCGACTGCGACACCCACCATTATAAATGTTTTGTCGGGATTTTTAATTCGTAATGTTTGACCAAACACTCATCGACTAGATTAATAAACGTTGTTACTAAATGTTGAATAGTAATTGTAAATAAATGTTTTAAGAATAAGGATGCGCACTTATCGACCAAAGCACCCTTCATTACATCTCATCTCCACCATGCCATTGCCCTGCTGCGGGCTAGCCTAGGGGACCCCCAGCGGCAGCTGTCCCTGCGCGGCACCAGGTAAACGCAGCACCTGGCTTGCAAGTGGGCATTGGTGTGCCAGTGGGGTGCGATGGTGCGATGTGGTTCTTTCCGATTCAGTAAATTCACAGCTACGTAGCTCCCTGTATCCATTGAGTTGGGAGAATCTCATGTCAATCGTGTCAACAAATATACTCACATTGCATTCTTCTTCAGAATGTGTGTTGGTGTTGTCATCTTGCTGTGCACCATCTCTGTGTCTGTGTTACAAGTCGCTCTGCGAGTGATGCGGCTCTCCAATGATTTTGGTCAAACACAAAAAATAAGCGAAACAAATCTAATTCTTCTTTACGGCTGCTGATGTAGACTAAGATTCCATATGAAGGTGGGGTCAAGCCAGCAGATAACCGCGTCAGGAGCAGCGGATGTCTCTTTCGTATTTGCGGATCGGGGCATTGCGCCGTTACACGTTGTACGGTGTCTGTTCTGGATGACGACAGTCGCACACTGCTACTGGAGAGTTTAGAATGTTCCATTTGTGCATCTTCAGGTATCCGCATCTGTAACGTTTTGCACAGTGGGTACGATTTAGGGTGGACCACGAGCGTCGTGGCAGATCGAACCCAGGGGTTTTCTGCGTTGGGTCTTTCACAATCAGGTGTTTGTTTTTTCAGTGCTTTTCAACTTCATCCAGCTCTGCAAGCTTCATCGGGGGGTTGAACTTCCCATTGTTGAAGGTGGAGCGCGTCGGGTCCAAAAGGGGCTTGCGTGACTTCAAGCGATGACAATGGACGTGGTCGAGGTCCTGATGAATGGCATTATCACTGCAAGCGAGAGACGCTGCTGCTGTGTCATGGCTTTTGGGGCACCGCACTTGCGATCCAGAGGTCGCCGCTTTCGATCTCCCGGCGCGGCAACTGAAACAAGTTCCGCAGCCCCCACCCCGCCCCCACCCCCTACCACCGCTGCCTGTGTCCACCCAGCCATGTCAATGAGTTCAACCAAACTCCATGGGCAGGCGGTCGCGTGTGGTATGGTGGGGTAGAGAGTGGGTACTCCCAGTAGAGCAGAATACCCTCTTTGGGGGAGGGGGGGGGGCTCTCTAGCGCACAGGCGGGCATAGAAGCTACCCAAGGCGGTGGCGGCCGTCCTGTCGCGTGAATTTTGTATAGGGCCCCCGTAAGTAGCACAGTTCGAAATAAGTAAAAAATTCATTAATACAAACAACTACAACGTATGTTCTCTGATACATATCAATACTCATTTTAGGGGTCCCTAGGAGGTGTGTGGGTGGAGGGGACGGGGGTTAGTGGGGGGCGATCACCCCCCACTAACCCCCCTCCCACTCCTCCCTGGAACCCGTCACTGCTGTAAGAGCTGCCCGTAGCGGAGGCGCTTCTGGCGGCAGTGCCCACAGCGAGAATGTTGCGGGGCTGCGCCCGAACGCGTACGACCTCGCGTCGCCAAGGGCGGCGTTCGGTCGGGAGGCGGAAGCTGGGGCTGTTTGAGATGGCAGTAGCTGATTGTCAATGTCGTAGGTTGACTCTCTAACACACCTGTGTGCTGAACTAGTAACTAATTGACGTTGTTTTGTTTACCTGGCAAACCGTACTAATTGGGCTGTGTCGGGCGGTGGCGGTTTTAACGGCACATTCATATTTACGCGATTCAACCCAAAAAAATATCGACCTTTATTATGGATAATATTGGTCGCGAAAGACCGACCACTACGACGTGTTAAACGGAGTTCTTCCTTCACCCTCTCGCCCCCTCAACCCCCCACCACGTGCCCCCCCCCCCGACACGAGGCTACGCGTGGGGGCTGTCGTTGACAGATGCGCGCGCGCTCCCAACGGGGGGACGCGCCCGCGCGCTCCGCCCGAGGCAGTTTCCGTTCGACGCGGAGCGCCGCAGCCGCCGCCGCGGGGCACTGCACGCCCCGCGGAGCCGCAGCGAGAAAGTTGGGCTGCGGCGTTGTTGTCGGCATAGCCACACGGAGCGGGAGAGATGGGCTGCGGCGTTGTTGTCGGCATAGCCACACGGAGCGAGAGAGATGGGCTGGAGCGTTGTTGTCGGCATAGCCACACGGAGCGGGAGAGATGGGCTGGGGCGTTGTTGTCGGCATCGCCACACGGAGCGAGAGAGTTGGGCTGGGGCGTTGTTGTCGGCATAGCCACACGGAGCGAGAGAGTTGGGCTGTGGCGTTGTTGTCGGCATCGCCACACGGAGCGGGAGAGATGGGCTGGAGCGTTGTTGTCGGCATAGCCACACGGAGCGAGAGAGTTGGGCTGTGGCGTTGTTGCCACATGGAGAGAACCCACCAGGCTGGAATGTAAATATATAATTAACAATATCATTGAGTGTCCATGAATTGATTCGATCCAACGTGACCCATTATTGCATGCCATTCCTTTATTTGTCAACGTCGTGCAATGAGTATCCCGCTGGAGGGTTCGATCTTCCGGCGCGGCAGTTGAAACAAGTTCCTTAACCCCCCCCCCCACACTTCCGACCACCACCTGTGTCCACCAAGCCGTGCACATGGGCTCACCCATAGTTGTTAAGTCGATCGGCGTTATCGCACGTGGGTGGGGTAAAGTGTGGGCACTTCCACCTCTTCCTCAGATAGTCCGGGACAGTTTTGTGGAAGAGTCCGGCCAGTGTCCAGTTACCATCTATAGAAGAAGGTGGTGGGGAGGGGGCTCTCCAGAGCTCCCTCAGCAGTGGCGCGATGCGAGACATTGCCGGGGCTGCGCCTTTGATCCCCGAGACGAATCTACCTCGGAAGCAGCCTTACACGACGACGGCGGTGAGGCTGGGGGAAGGGGACCCTCGGTGCACGTGTTACAGGAGGGTCCTGCCCACTGAACATCGTGGCGACGCCGGTGTGCGCCAGAGGGTGATGCCACCCTGGCGGGCAACGCACGGACCCTGGAGGGCTGCGCGATGGGACATGGATGGGTTTGTCAAAAATAAATAAACATCTCAATAATTGCATTACAGAATGTGCATTTTTGAATTATACAATCACCATGTATCTAGAGTGATTGAATGTTCAAGTCAGTCGTAGAATATTTTTTTACATATTAGGGAAATAATAGAAATTGATTTTTTTGCAATGAAATACTTTTAAAATGGGTTCCTTACATTGTAGAGAAAATTGCGTCTCAAAATGATGGCATTAGTACATTATTACGTGATTGCATTATTGCGTTATTACGTTATTACATTCCAGAAGGATATTTAATTGAAATTCCATTGGTATTTTGACGAAAAAATAATGTCACATCCATTATTAAAAGACTATTGTGCTAGTAAAGTAGTGCGAGGTAGTGATGAGAAATGCCCGATATAAAATGTTAAAAGCGTTTTCGTGCTCATGAAATTCAATCCAACGCCGTACAAACTATTATATATTTTTTATCCACTCTTGGCAAATTGACTTTTTTTACGTAAAACCAAAAGCAAACATGTCGTTAATTACATTTCTAAAAAATGACGCTCGTATGAAATATGATGTGCATGTTGTACATCGACGCGATTAGGATATCGATTAAGGTGTAGAAAATAAAAAAAAAATCCTTCAATTGCTGTGTGTGTGCGGGTGTCTGTGAGTGTGCTCGTGAAGGAGGCTGCTGCTGTGCAATTGGAGGCAGTCGCCTTCCAACAACAACGGAGGGCAGAGGAGCGACGCTCACAACAACGAGCGGATCGCCGGGCGACTAAAACACAGCAAGTTGGCACAATAGGGGGTACAGCTGGTGCATCTACCGGTCATCTCAATCAGCCAACCCATGGCACCTGCTGGGTCTGTCCCGAGACCTCCTGTCAGCGAGCCTTCGACACTTCGTGTGGCCTCAAAGTGCACCTGGCCTGGCACAGGCGCCGTGGTGACCTCACCATCACTCAGCGACAAATGATAGGTATTGGTGTTGGTTGGGGAGCGGTCATGTAGCGGCTGAGCACGCTGCCCTACGAACGCGGCGGACCTGGGGTCAATTTCCACTCTCGGCCACAGCGGTGACGATTATCTCAACTAGTACCGGCCCTCGCCTAGGTCAACTCAACCTTAAATGAGTATCTGGTGTGGTGTTTAAACATCAGTCGCACATCCAAGGTGCCGCTAATTCAACATCGAAACGGGACGCGCATCGAGTACAACGGCGACGACAGAAATTGGCACAAATCACAAATCGCGCTGCGTGCCAACGACAGTTCCACCTCGTGGGCTCGTTAACTCAGCTCAGCTGTAAAGTGGCCAGGAGATGGCATTACAGCAAGTGGGTTATTGGCAAACCTGCGCTTTATTGAGCCAATTCATTATCCCCCATTGTCAACCCCAAGCACCTAAAGCGTCTATCTAATTGCCGTTTAACTATCACACGAACGAGAATTGGAGTAGGTGACAAAGCCTTTATGCCGCTGCAGCACCAACGTTTTGGAACAGCCTTGTTTCCTCCCTTAACATCGTAAATCTTCCTTAAAGAACTATACTGAAGTTACTCTTTGGTTCTTTCGGTAAATTCACGTAGAAAGAAAAAATAAATTAAATAATAGCATACGACGTTTCGATTGCAACACAAGCAATCATCATCAGGTACAAATGAAAGAGAAAACAAACCTAGTAAACTTAGAAATAAATGCAATACAACAACAGATAGTCGGCTAACATAACAGTCAACACCCTACCTGGTTGATTACGTTCTTCCAAAGATTGCTAAATTTGAGAGAAAGACAAAATACAGACACGGAGACACATATACAGACACATAAGCAGAGAGAGAGAGATAACACAGAGACACACAAAAAGAACCAAAGAGTAATTCCTGCAGTCACGAAAGCTCCAAATCAAACGATACTGAAGTCCGAAGCAGGCGGTGCGCGCCCGATTTCTGGTGAGATCTCGGACGGCGCTCAGCCGGGTTGAGAATGGTTAGCACCTGGACGGGCGCCCGTCGTGCATCAGAAGAGAGCGCAGCGCAACCCTCATTGTTGTGCCGCACTGATTCCATGATGACTCAACGACATTAAGAGATTGGTGCCAAAAATATGTGGCCAAAACGTGAGCATATTGGCACTACAAGACAGAGAGGAAAGTGGAACGAAATGACGAAATGTGAAGTGGACACCTATGGGCTCTCCGCCCATAGATCGTGATGATGATGATGATGGCTGTGATCCCAACGGCTTCGTCAATGCGCCAAGCCGCATTGACGAAGCGTGGTGAAGTATGGTCAGACCAACTGGTAGCAAGGGAGAACAATTATAGTCGGACAGAGATAGCCAGACAGACAGATACGACAGGCGGACTCGTAAACAGAGACACAAATACGTGGACACAGGGAAAAATGATAAATAGGCAGATAGAGGAAGTCGCCCACGTGAAGACCCTCTGACAGACATGTATGGAGACAAATTAACTGCCACACAAACACAGGAATATAAATACACTCACAAATTTACTCACCCCCACACACACATATACATGTAAATAAACAGACCGACAGACACTTGTTTACATGAATAGACAGACGCACATGTAAATAAATAGACTGACATATACGTGTGCAAAAAAAGACAAAGATCCCCTGTATAGTCTTAACAGACTGTTAGGGCAAGTGCTGTTAGCGAGCACCTATGAAAGCCGGCACAGCACACGAGGGGATGGGTGGCCAACACCACGCCCGACCGCCTTTGTCTCTTTAGTGGCGATGTTTACACACCACGCAAGGTACTCGTTTGAGGCTGAGTCGACTCAGGGGAGGCGCAGACCCGGTTCAGATAATCATCGTCCCTGGTGTTGGTGGCTGTGAGCGGAAATCGAACTCGGGTCGCCGGGTTTGTTGCGTTACGCAGCTAACCGAGCAGACAGACATGCAGAACAACTGGCAAGCACTGTGACCTTCAGGTGACGTCCACGCCACGTTCAGGTTACGTTGAGGTGCTGTACAGGGGGAAGTCACCGTCGCACGTCTTATTCACATTCCAGCACGAGACCCCGCAATCCGCGAGCACGCTTTCACCACGCGGCCAATTGATGAACCGCCGTCCCAGCCCTGACGCCGCCAATGAATGTTGTGTTTTGTGTTGGCGCGCTAAGCGATTTACACGTTCCGCAAAATCCTGTCGGCGGAAATGAAGATGTAATGGAATACATCTGCGTGCGATTTACAAACGGCGGCTCTAATACGATCGGCTTGCACCCTCACCCCGAGAGAGGGATATCAAGGCAAGAACGATTAAGGTTTTAAAAAAGTTTTGTCGGTGCCCTGGGAAAAGAAAGAACCCACAGCTCCATAAATCTAGAAACTTTGAACACGGCGGAGATATTATCTTAACGAGCGGAGGTTGTTTCGGAGCGGCAGCCAAATCGCGCGCCTGCGGATGAATCTTAAAATGAGAAGCGCGTATGGAGCACGGGGGGTTACGACCTCAACGCGAGAGTCAGTGTCCCCAGGGAGTCACGCCGCTTGACATTTGCGGAGCGACTCATGTAGGCCACCCCGAGCCAGGACGGTCAAGCGGTATGGGGCGCTGTGGTGGCGAGATGTTAACTACCTCGCCTGGTGTACAGGACGTCCATGGGTGTCATCCTGACCCTGACGCCTGCTGTATATTTGGAGTTTGCGTATCTCTCTCCTCGTGCTCGCGTGAATTTTGCTCCGGGTCTTCCGGGTTTTCCCTCCACATTTAGAAACAAGCGTTCAGAGTAGATGGCTGCTATACATTCCACGTGATGATGAAGCCACTTCGCTGAGCAATAATTTGTGATAGCCAGGCCACTTCTGAAAAATAACAATACAGCTCAGTGGGCCTTACCTGGTAAAATAAAAAAGCATTGTTTTTAGTTTTATAAAGTTTGACCATACTTCACCACGATGGTCACTGACTTGCGCGAGATGCTCGCCGTGCCCGATTCTGCGTTGCTAAAAATGGAGTCCGCCTGCCACGCTCCAGCCAAGGCGTCCCCCGGGGCTCACTCGGACATCCGCTTGGCACGCGGAGCTCCTGCACCCGCTTGTTTGGGTATCGCTCTCCGCCGATGTGAGCCGTGGCCAGAGGCAGATCACGAAGCTTTCCAAAGGAGGAGACGTTCCAAAGTGTTTTTTTGAATGATAATAATAAACAAATCGCACCGTACGTAGCCAACCGTGCTAATCGGAGGTGCGGGTGATGTTGATGACTCAAGGGCAACATGTGTCGTTGTGCGTTGAGGTGGTTGAGTCAGGATGATCGCGGCTCTGATGATGTAGTGACTCACTCGCACACATTCAAATACAAAGATCCCCCGTATCGCCTTAACAGACTGTTGGGGGGGGGGGGCATTTGTCTCCCAGTGGCAATGTTTTTTTTCCGAACCGCACAAGGTACTCATTTGAGGCTGAGTCGACCTAGGGGAGGCCCAGGACTGGTTCAGATAATCGTCACTGATGTTGACCATGAGCGAGAATCGAACTTGGGTCGCCAGGTTCGTAGCAAAGCGCGCTAACCACTACACACTTGCATGTACACACACACACTTGCATGCACGCACACACACACACACTTGCACGCACACACACAGACACACTTGCATTCACGCACACACACACTTGCACGCACGCACACACGCACACACACACACTTGCATGCACGCACACGCACACACTTGCACGCACACACACAGACACACTTGCATTCACGCACACACACACTTGCACGCACGCACACACGCACACACACACTTGCACGCACGCACACACACACTTGCACTCACACACACTTGCACGCACACACACTTACACACACACACTTGCACGCACACACACACACTTGCACACACACACATTTGCACACACACACACTTGCACACACACTTGCACGCACACACACACACTTGCACGCACGCACGCACGGACACACACACACGGCTCTTATGGCCTACGGTTCCTGTTGCGGGGACGCGGGGGGCCAAGGCTGTTTGCTCGACTGTGGCCCTGAGTGCAAATAACAGTGTGATTAGTGTTCATGGACGTGTGCTCAGGGTTCATGTGATCAACACTGAGTCATCCTGCTACCGCTTAGGCAGCCCTGCTTGCTGAGCGCGCCGATCGGGACCCGCGTGGCCGCAGGAAATAAGCCGAGGCGGTTCTGATGCAAATTAATGTAATCCATCCAGCACTCCCACCCCACCCACTGTCAGCTGCCAGTCTTCAACAGCCGTCGAACGGAGCTGTCTGTCTCGAGCCAGTAAGTCTGCCCTGTGCGCAATGCGCGTGCAGCGTCCTGCGGATGGACGGATTTAAACAAAAACATCATTCGTGGTGCAATTCGTAATTTGGGCTGATCCGCAACACGTATTCACGACTATACCCGAGTCTCAAGGCTCCGTCCTCTGTGTGTTTTTTCCAATTCAGTGATTGCGGTGTAAATAAAAAAACTCAGAGAATGTTGGGCTGCATGCGGCACACGTGGCCTGCTTGTTTTCGAATAACGTGCGGGGGAAGGACACCAAAGTGAACAGCTTTTGTGTGTGTTAGTTTTGTTGACCTTCGACCCACACTCCGATTAACACGATTTGCTACGTGCGGTGCGAAAGTAGTTCAACATCGATACATTCATCGGGGGATATTTAACGTCCATTGTGACGCCGATGACGTTCGTATATCAAATTAAAAAACAAGTTAGGCCCACCGAGCTAAGTTCCTATTTTTGTCAGAAGTGACCTGGCCACAAATGATAACTCAATGAAGTGGCTTGTCATCACGTGGACATGAATAGCAGTAGCCAAATACTCGAAGTGCACGTTGATTCTAAATGTGGAGGGCAAAAATCAAAGGACCCGGATAAAAAGCCACGCGACCACGGGGAGAGAGACACGCACAGGCGTAAGGGTCGGAATAGAACCCACGACCGCCTGAATACCGGGCGAGGTAGTTGACATCTCGCCGCCATGGGGCGAATCAACCCGCAGTGTTAGCCAGAGCGGCCGTGTTCACAAACACGTGCGATACAGCACTGGCAGTGATGCAGTGCTGCACAATCACAAATAACAATAATCACATACAATAATATTATATAAATAACGTGTACATATATAAATCATATGAATGTAAATCACGTATAGAAATATATAATTATCACATATATATCATATATATCATGTATATAATATATATTATATATATCACATATCTTATATATAAATCACATGTAACAATAATTATAAAACCCAGGGCATTCGTCAACACCATGGACCTAGAGGAAACACACATTCACGACTCAACGTTCCACCATTTGCCCTTCTTCATAGCAGATATCAACCATGGAGCAGGGACATCGCCCGAAACGTCACCCATTGTAGATTTATCTACCTCTTTTCAGCCAGTGACTATCGTGATGGACGCGTTGACTCGGTGCCCGGGCGCGGTTACCTGCGGAAATCTTTGCAACTGATTGACGAGTCATTTTGCAGTACGCACAGTAGGCGTGCAATCGAGTTACTCATGAACCACTGCTGGCTTGCGAGGGCTCGCGATGTGTAGGTTGCAGTGACGTGCGGTGAGGTCAATGGCTGGGGAGGCACTGGCTCGTATCAGAGCCAGGTTCACACACTGAGTGGGGCGTGGCCTCACGGAGGGGGGCGTGGCTTCACTGAGGGCGGCGTGTTAGACACGTCTGCCTCAGTGAGGCAGATGTGATAGCTGCCTCCCCTGGTGCTTTTTCATTGCAGTTTCATGCCGAGACCAGCGAGGCTAAATATCTTTATACACATCCGTGAAATAAGTTACATGGAGTATGGAAGGCGAGGACATGAAATGAAGTGGTCTACAAACATTACATTGGTGACATACGGAGATAGTAACAGGCACGCGCTTATTGCCCGCGCTCCACCCAGTTACTGAGGGGTTGCGCAATGAATGGGGAGGCTGAGCTCGTCGCTGCCTCACCTCTCGTCTCTTCCTGTATTTACAGCGAAGCTCCGCAAATTTGACGATTTTGACTATAAAAATTATTGGAATCGTACAGAAATGACATCTATAACACAGATCAGTGGAAAAATCTTAATATTTATTTTATTTGATTATTCCTTTTACTTTTCGTAACAGCTATTTTCATTGGAGTATGGTAGGTGGGGCTCTGCCTCCCCTGCCTCCCCTAACCGCACGTCCCAGGTCGGTTGCGAGTTGACATCCAGATTGGGGCGGGTGGGGGGTTCACTCCGCCCATCATCCCTTCGGGAGTCGTTTTAAAAAGGGGCCGTCCATGAATGACGTCACACACCTGGGGGGGGGGAGCGGGGGTCAGACATTTGTGATGATGTGTGACGAGGGGGGGGGGGGGGGTTTGAGACATATGACGTCACATCAAAATGCGCAACTTGAAATACATATAAACAATATCATTCTTATAACAACACTAATTTTGATACATTTTAATTATTGACTATTTGATTATTAAAATTTACTAAGGTCACCTTTCATTTATTCCATGAAGGAGAATTTTGTTTCTCTATGGGAGAATGGAGAAGCATACATTTTGTAAAAAAAAATAATTATTGTTATTAAACATTTTGATTTGAATGATTCTACCAGGGCTTTTCATTCTGTGGAATGAATATATGATTGTTATAATTGTACTCTCCATTTTGCTTCGTTCTACTACAAAGTTTTAAATATTTAGTTATAATTACTTTTAATATTTTATAATTATAAGAGAATTTCAATATAATATTCTGAAAATCTGCAGTTTTATTTAGACGTTCAGTATTTTCAAGTGAATTTTATGCTAAATTTCAGCTTTCCAACGCCTCCTTTTTAATACGTTTTTTCTCCTACAACATCAGAGTGCAGCACCACATTAAATACGCACTACAATGACAATAGTTAAAAGTGATTTGAAGCATGTTTTATTTTCAAAATGGAATTATGGTTTTTTTTTGGGGGGGTGGGGCAGAGCTTTGTGACGTTATATTTAAGGGGGGTCTGACTTTTGTGACGCCGTGTGACGAGGGGGGAGGAGGAGGGGGGGCAAAAATCGGGCAAAATCGCGTGACGTCATTTATGGATGGCCCTAAAATGTGAGCACGACTTGGTGGAGTTGTCAACAAGAGGCTGTGTCCCATGGACACACTCGTCCCTGTCATACGAATGTGGAATCTCCACCACCAGCTCTGAGCTTGAGGAAGAGAACCGACCTCAAACTGCCCATCGTGTGAGCCCGTAACCCGCTGGGACGGTTGTGGGCTCCGAGCGAGAGACGAAGAATAACCTCCCCACCCCGCACCTCTCCCCCACCGAGTCATCGCGAGTCGGATGACTCTTCCTCGAGCTGGTGCCGCCTCCTTTGCCTTGCGCGCTGTTTGTGTCCGTGCTGACGCCTGCTTACTGCGGGTGGGCGGGCAGGGGTTGGTGCGGCGGGAGGAGGAGGAGAGAGTGAATTATCTGCACAGCTGGCAGGGCCGAACAGCTCCACGCCGATGGTGGTGGGGGGTGGGGATAAAATCGGTGAAGAGTTTGGCAAAGGGGCCAAGCGAACGAACCTTTGTTCTTTGAGACCAAAAAACCTCTTTCCCGCCCCAAGCCAGCAGCGAATACAACAGCCAAAAAATTGCCACGCAGCCAAACCTCAAACGTGCGTTTTGCCAAACAACGCGCTCTGGCCGTTTGACAGGCGGGGCTAATATTTAACAAACACGAGTAGCGGGAGTGGGAAAGGGAGCAGCAGAGAGCGGCCGGAGGGGGGGGGCGACATGCGGAGCTCCCGGCGCGAGAGGGGACTCCTGGCCTAGGACTCCGAGTCGAGACGGGGCCCTTAAACTCGCCACACACACACAGACCCACACTCACAGACCCACACTCACAGACCCACACTCACACAGACCCACACTCACAGACCCACACACACAGACCCACACTCACAGACCCACACTCACAGACCCACACTCACAGAGACCCACACTCACAGACCCACACTCACAGACCCACACTCACAGACCCACACTCACAGACCCACACTCACACAGACCCACACTCACAGACCCACAGACCCACACTCACACAGACCCACACTCACACAGACCCACACTCACACAGACCCACACTCACACAGACCCACACTCACAGACCCACACTCACAGACCCACACACACATACCCACACTCACAGACCCACACTCACAGACCCACACTCACAGACCCACACTCACACAAACCCACACTCACACAGACCCACACTCACAGACCCACACACACAGACCCACACTCACACAGACCCACACTCACAGACCCACACTCACACAGACCCACACTCACAGACCCACACTCACACAGACCCACACTCACAGACCCACACTCACAGACCCACACTCACAGACCCACACTCACACAGACCCACACTCACACAAACCCACACACACAGAGGCCCACGGAGTCACACGGAGACCCACAGACTAACACAGATACCAATGGACGCACACGGAGACCCACAAACTCACAAAAGACCCACAAACTCACACAGAGACACACATACTCACACAGAGACCCAGGGATTCATTTATTTACAAATAAACCTATAGACTCATACGGAGACCCTGAGGCCCATAACATCACAAAGATACCTATCGATCGAGTGAACGGAACTACGCCGCGCGAGTAGGAATACGCGGGTGTACGGCTGCCTCAGCGTAGCATCGCGCAAGGCACTGGGATGCTGCTGGATGCTTCTAGATGCTACCCACGCGCCTCAGTCATTGTTCAGCCAGCGTACACATCTCACGTGGTATCACGGACTGTGCTTTACCTTCAACATTTATTATAACGCGATTTTTCCATTCCGCGGTGTTCTTCAGGAACGCAACTGCTTCCGCAATATAGGAGAACATACTCTATGTTGAACTTCTTTCGCACCGTACGTAGCAAAAACCGCGCTGATCGAATATGAATTTCAGGTATAAAAACCGGCATGGGAAAGTGCCCGAAGAAGGGGATTTCGAATTCAGTGCACTTTACACGGTTCGACAGCCGCATCAGAAACACGGAGAGATACTCACAGAGAACGTTGAACTAACGCTGATAACGTACGCAAAGAAGGACGGAGAGACGTACGTTTGGACTGAGTGAGTGGGCTTGCGTTAACAAGCGGGGCTGGCCGATGACCAGGATTGGAGACTGCCACGAGAGAGAGAGAGACAGAGCGATGTTGGTCACAGGACAGTGCTCATTTTAACTCTCAGAACCTTGGTTGAGACAACTCGGTGCGCTTGAGAGCTCCCAGTTTAATCGCGGGCAGCAGTCAACACCCGGATTCCGAACTCAGGATCCCAGAGGTGGCAACTCCGCGCTCGTGACCTCCGAGTGACACGGCCACCTTGAGTGGCATGACTGTGCACGGAGAGACTGACCTCTGGCATGGGCACGTGGAATTTCCACCGGTGGCTCAGGGCCACCGCTGATGATAAGAAACTGCCGCATTGCTTGCTTGAGAAGGGAGGCAGTTTGACTTTTGGCCTAATAAACTAAAAAAAACTTTTCCTTATTGAAGGTCAATTTACACTGCTTATCTGCCGGGCTTGCGATAAGCCCACAGCTACTGGGTTGATGTTGTAATTGTGACGTGAGCTCGCCCTGTCAGGGACAGAACGAAGCAAACGGATTTGCATGCGAGTGTTCCGAACGGACCGTTACGACCCGGATGCGATGCGACGTTGGTGCGCACGTGGAGCAAAAGGGGTCGGCGGATCACTCGAAGGATCGATCGCCGGTGCGCTGTCACGCTTGAAACTCTCTCAGGGGCATGACGTGGCCTGCACCTTGCAGTAAAGCAAGTGGCTTCATGTGTCTCCCTTCGTGCACGTGGTGGGGTTGGCTCCGACTTCTCCGGCTTTCCTGCCACAAAGTCAAAGGCCAAACGCTCGCGACTGGAATTTAAACTAAACATCCCAATGGCTGCAGATCTCTCCTGAAAGAACAAAAAAGTAGTGAGTCTGCGGGCTTTGATGGGGCTCACTTGGGTGAAAGGCAATTATTGTGATAATGGTACTGCACCGCCTCACCTGCTGCCACTCCTCATTCGTGTGGCGGGACGCGCGGTGGTTAGAGCATACAGTCCCACAGCCCTGGCACGAAAGCCTGGCTCTCGTCCGCCTGGGATCGACCGAACGTGAGAATCACGTTGTGCCAAGGGCAGCGTTGCTCGCCACAACTTCAAGGGGCGAGGCAAAGAGGTCATCCGTGCGTCAACAAGCAATGGGATGGAACTCATTGACATTGGCAGCCGAAAGAATGCCAACAGCAATTCCACATTGCCACGGACAGGGGCCAGACTTTCTATCAGACACTCCCTGTCGTTTTGTGATGACACACAACAACAACAACAGCCGCAATTCGCTACCAAGTGGCGGTGACGTCACCACAGCACTTGTGCCAGCCTAGGTGAACTTTAAGGCCACGTGAACTGTCGAACGCCTGCTGGCAGGTCACGGGACAGACTCAGCTGCCATGGGTTGACTGAAATGACTGACCGATGCACCACCTGAATGACACACAATGAACACACTTACATGCACATGTGCAAACTAAGACAAAGCTCCCCCATAACAATTGTTGGGGCAAGTACTGTTAGCGAGCACCTAATAAGGGAGAGATGGTAGTGGTGCGGCCAGCAAAACCCCCAGTGCTGATGTTTACAAACGGCACAGGGCACTCGTTTAATGCTGAGTTGACCTAGGGAAGGCCCAGGACCGGTTTTGATGCCAACACTGATGTTGTCTGTGGACAGGAAATCAAGCTCAGGTAGTTGAGTTCATAGTGGAGTGCGCTACCGACTAAACTACCGATCCCCACACAACAACAGCAACAAAGCCGCCAATCGCCACTAAGTGTCGGTGACATCACTACATCGCTTGTTCCAGGCTATGTGCACGCCGAGGGTATCGAGCTAAGCGTGGAAGGGTCGCTGCTGACAGGAGGTCACAGGAGAGACCCAGGTGCCTTGATTTGACTGGAAATATGTGAAAAAGCTGCATAGTTAATGGATTTCCTCCAGCACAAATACATATTCTGATTCTGATTGGTGGACCTGTGCTCCCCGCTGTCAGAAAATGTCAGTGATCTCTAAGTACTCGACGAGCGTTGGGGGAATGCTGCTCGCCTCCTGTTCACAGTGATACTGAGACAATGGTGGACATTCCACATCACTATGACAAGGGTGAGTATATCCCCAATGCAACCACAAATGACTTTTCCACAAAGTGGTACTAATTGTATCCACCCCAGAGGGATGATGGCTGAGTCAACCACGAACCAGGATTTGAACTCGTAACATTCTGATTGCTCTACCTGGCTCGCACCTGTGCCACCTTGCACACGCAACAAAAGTAAATATCCCCCGTATAGCCTTCACATGCTGTAGGGCCAAGAAATCTGAGCCGGGACATACGAAGACCCTCACAGCACAATATGGGGTAGGTGGCCAGCACCACGCCCGGCCTCCTTTGTCTCCCAGGTACTCATTTGAGGCTGAGTTGACCTAGGGGAAGCCCGGGACTGGTTCAAATAATCATCACTGGCGTTGACCGTGAACGGCAATCGAACTCGGTTGTCAGGTGAGTTGTGGAACGCGCTACCCGCTGCACTACCGCTCACCCACAGGTGTAGACGTCTGTGTATGTGAATATGTGAACACACACACACATACAGACATCTACACATACACACCCCAAAATAAATATGTATAACACAAATAGACAAACGTAAAAAAAACCGCAGAATTCACAGCAATCACGTTATCTTTTATGAGCAGAGTTCCTTATCTGCCGCTCTGGGGTTATGGCTTCATAGGTGCGTCTATGGCCTTGGATCTCGACACCAGCTGCGTTGGAGCATCGCAGCCCTCTAAGACAATCGAAGACAATCGCCTGTAATCACTCGAGCATTACTGCCATCAACTCTTTAACTCCGCGTGGCTTCCAGTAACCGTGGTAAGAGGGCACTGAACTCTACACAAAGCGAGGTAACAAAGGGTTAACATATTTTATATGATCCTTATACTTGTGCATGGTTGCGTCTCTATATGTGTAGTAAGTTGATGAGGAGACGATGAGTAAGTTGAGACACACTGTTTATTAACTCCGGGACAGATACAATAGTTGAAGGGGTATCGGCCCCTTCACCCGTACTATGGGAAACCCACCCTAGTACTAAGCCCTCTGTCCTGTCCCCCAGTCCTCCTCTACTGGGCTACGGGAGGCTGACTGATCTGGCCCTGGCAAGCACAGATCTCGGCACCAGCTAACCAGCCTTGCCCTGATAAGGGCAGCGGTCTGGAAGCTCTTGGGCCGCGCCACTGGCTTACCCGGCTCGGCCCTTATAAGGACGGCGAGACCGGGGAGTCCCAGGGCCTAATCTCCGAGTCTTGGATCTTCACTGGTCAGCTTCGTGTCGAACTGCCTCGAGCTCTTTGGGTTCCACCTTTTATAGGGATCGCCTCCGAGGGCTGGGGGCGTGGGCAATAACTGATGCGGACGTCGGTGTGACCCCCCGTGTATGTGAGTGCCGACAGCCCTGTGTTTGTTGTCCGCCGTTTCTCCCGTAATAACCCCTACATCACCCCCCCCTGTACAGCTCGCAGCCGTCCCGGCTGCAACAATCCCTCAACCCCCAAGAATAAAGATTAACACCGTCAATACACGTGTGCCTCGTAACAGTAACAATAACAAGAACAAGCGTAACATCAACCGATGGTTCCCTAAAAAAAAAAACCCCCCACCCGGAACCGCAACACATATACAGAACGGTATAACAGCACATGCGATCAGCATATCGCGATCACACGCGTACATTGAAGCACAATAGCAAGCAAATCTGCAGGCGACCAACACACCATCAATCCCGTCGTAACTTTTCAACCACAACACAGTTATTCCCTCTCATGCAACGACCGCATCGCACACAGCACCTCGCAGCATAATACAGCCCAAAAAAAACATTTTTTTTTTCAATTAAGCCCATCGCGCACGGTGACCCACGAGATGGTACAGCACAGGATACCCGACGCTCCCACGTTAATAATTAACTTTACCATCAAGATAACAACTCCACGCAGCAGCGCACACACTCCCTTTGAAACTCAGCAACCACAGCAGACTCTCCGTCCATTCCCAACACACGCACACACTTACATGGACAGCAAGCAACAAGCAGATAGCGTGGTCATCGTTATTACACACACATACAACCATTAAAAAAACATATATACAATGAGCGGGTTCCGCAGCAACGGAACACGCGCGGAAAGCTAATCATAACAACCGGCGCGTTTTGGCGCGAGTCCGTGCAGCGGGCCCGTCACAAGGGGCCGGCTTGGTAGAGTCAGTGGCAGGTGTCGCATCAGCAGGTGCCTGGTCGTCCGGTTTCCCGGACGTGCCAGCGCCGCCCCCCACGGGGGAGGCTGGCAGCCCAGAGGGCTTCAGTCCTGGGGCTCCTGAAGACGGGACAGTCATTAGTGGATCAGAGGCTGGCATCGATCCCGCCCCCCCGGAGTCAGAGGACTCCCCACATGTTCGGCCATTTACGTGGGAGGAAGCGTGCGGAGCAAAAAATGGCTTTAACCGTGAAGGGTGCACAAACCACCGACGCTTCCCCCACTTAATGCGCACACATTGAGGCCGCACAACCTGCACAATTTCAACGGGGCCCCTCCATGGTCGCAACAACTTAGCCGAGGTGGCCAATGGCACCTGAGGGCAGTGCAACCATGCTCGGTCGCCCGGGTGCCATTCGTGCGTGTGAGTCCGGCGCGACCGCAATCTCTCGTTTTGTTTCTGGCGAGAGTCAGAGTTTTGCATGGCCGCCTGCCGTGCCTCCGCCAAGCGAAGGATGTTAAATTTAACATGGTCGGCGATTTTCGACTTAGCATGAGGCGCGGCAATCGTCAGCTGAGTCGCGACAGGCGGGTCAACCTCGCGACCATACATCAAAAAAAATGGCGAGAACCCGGTCGCCGCGTGAGGAGCCATCCTGTATGCCGCCAGGACTCCCCCGATCCGTAGATCCCAATCGTTTTGGGACTCAGATACCTGGTGGGATAGCATGGACGTAAGAGTCCTATGCAAGCGTTCCACCATCCCATCCGTTTGTGGATGGTAAGGCGAGGTACGAACTTTCTTTGTACCCAGAAGGCCACATACCTCGTGTAAAAGGGTACTAGTGAAATTCTTTCCCTGATCGGTCAACAACCGTTCCGGAGCGCCTTTGTCGAGGACGTAGCCCTGAACAAAAGCCTCCGCAACGGCCGCTGCAGACTGGTTGGCGAGGGGCCAAGCCATAGGCCATCGCGTGAAATATTCCACGCCAACCAGCAGGTACTTATTACCCCTCGGCGTGGAAGGAAACGGTCCCAAAATATCAAGGGCGACCAGCTCGTTAACCCGGGTGACCGAAATGGACTGGAGCGGTGGACTGGCTCCCTTCGCCGGCGGCTTCCGTTGTGCACACTGGGTACAGGACCGCAGCAGATCGTCCACGTCTCTTGCCATGCCCGGCCAAAAGTAATTAAGCTGGAGCATGGCAAGTGTTTTGAGGGTACCCAGGTGCAGGAGCCGTTCATGAGCAGCCCATACAGCCCTACCCCTCAACGTGGAAGGCACCACCAGCCTGTGACGGCGGATCGTCCCGTCCCAATGCATGAGTAAGCCCTGGCACCACCCCCATGAGTCAACGCCCGACTTCCCTTGACCTGATCCTTCCGCGCGACGTCGTAGCGCCAGGAGGGTCGCATCCTCCATTTGGAGGCGACCCCACTCAGTACTTGACAAGCCAAGTAGGGAATCACTCCCACCCTCCGAAATAGGACCAGCGTCCGAAGGAGTATCAACTGCGGCCGCAAGAACCCGATCCCGGCCGTCACTTGCCGATTTGCAACGGCCCGAACCCAAGAAACAAGTGCAATCCGGGGCGATCGGCAGGCGTGATAGGGCATCGGCGTTGGTGTGGCGAATCCCCTTCCGGTAAGTTGTCTCAAAATCGAAATCCTGCATGATCTCGAGCCATCGGGACAACTGCCCCGATGGCTGGTTAATTCGTAGGGCATACTGCAACGCTGCATGATCTGTACGGACGGTGAAATGCCGGCCGTACAGATATGGCCGGTACTGTTGGATAAAGAACACGATAGCCAACAGTTCGCGGCGGGTGACGCAGTACCGCTGCTCGGCCGGGGACAGTACTCTACTACCATAAGCCACAACGCGCTCCACGCCACCCACAATTTGTGACAGCACGCCTCCAATCCCGGTATTGCTTGCGTCCGTGTCGAGCACGAACGGCATGGAAAAATCGGGGTAGCTTAACGGCGGGGCCCCCACCAGGGCATCCCGAAGAGAGACAAAAGCGGCGTTCTCCACCGGCCCCCAATGAAATTTGACCCCTTTTGACGTCAAGGCATGTAGTGGCTTAGCGATGGAAGCAAAGTCCGCAACAAACCGGCGGTAATATGAAGCAAAGCCGATGAAGCTTCTAACCTCCCCCACCGAGGTGGGAATAGGCCAGGAGCTGACACAACGCGTTTTGGCGGGATCGGTTGAGATACCTGACCGGCCGACGATGTGACCCAAATATTTAACAGATTCGCGCAGCAAATGGCACTTTTGTGGCTTGAATTTCAAATTAGCAGCGCGCATTTTGAGAAAGACGGCCCGAAGCCTATCAAGGTGTTCCTCAAACGTCTTACTGAATACGATAACGTCATCCAGGTAAATCAAACACACCTCCCATTGCAAGCCAGCGAGGACCAATTCCATCAGGCGCTGGAACGTCGCGGGAGCAGAGTGTAATCCCATGGGTAAGCGATTGAATTGGAAGAGGCCGTGCGGCGTTCGGAAAGCTGTTTTGGGCCTGGATTCGTCGTCCAAGGGAAGTTGCCAAAATCCTGAGAGCAAATCCAAAGTGGAAAAGAATCGCGATCCCGCGAGGGCATCCAGCGATTCGTCCATTCGAGGAAGCGGATAAGCATCGGCCACCGAGATCTTATTTAATCGCCGGAAATCAACGCAGAACCTTAGGGACCCGTCGTGCTTTTTGACCAACACTATGGGTGCACCCCAAGGGCTGGTCGAGGGAGAAATGATGTCCGATTTCAACATGTCATCTACAGCCGATTTGACATGATCCTTTTCGGCGGGACTTAACCGAAAAGGATTTTGGCGGATAGGAGCGTTGTCACCGGTGTCAATATGGTGGCGTAGCAATTTGGTACATCCGATATCGTATTTGTGTTTACTGAAGACGTCGGAAAATTCTCGCAATAAGGCGCGTAATCTAGCACGTTGTGCATCAGACAGGTCAGGTGACTCAGCACACAACGCATCCAGCCAAACCTCGTCAGCGTCTGAGGCTAATCGCGTTTGAGAATCGGTGGCCACCTGGCCAATGATCGGCGTTTCCGCAGGTACCGGAACCGCATGTGCGAACACGGTACCTTGCGAAACCACTGCCGTCCGTGTCCCGACATTGAGGACCGCGATAAACGGGTCCCCATCCCCTTTAACAATAGTCTGGGCCGTCACCAGATCTGGCCCACTCACCCCGGCTCTAGATGGTCCCAAAATAACGCCCCGGTCAGAGACTCCTTTATCGAACGGTCGACGCAAGCGCAGGGGTACCAACATCTGTGCCCCCGGGGGTACACGCACCGTCCGAGCAACAAGCGCCTGTACCGTAGCACAGGCAACACGCACGGCAGGGGTGGCAGGTAGGAACGTCATACGTCGGCCCGATGGAAGCTCGATGCATTGCTGGTCAATCAGAATTTTGATGGGCAATTTGGCCAAAAAGTCTTTTCCCAACAGGCACGGAATAGCCAGCGAGGAGGAGACGAACACCGGGCCAGATAGTTTAATGTCCCCTATCGAAATTTGCGCTCGAATTTGACCGATAATACCCAACGAGCCCCCATTCGCAGCGTAAAACGGTATATCGACAGGGAGCAACGGGCGACTCTGAACGGGCAGGATATTATAAATCAAATCTGAAATGATAGTTGCCGAAGCTCCCGTATCGACCAATAGCCGTACCTCCACCCCGTCAATATGCCCCGCGACAACGGACGACCCCGCTGATGCAGCCACAACTCGGTGAGCCAACTCGGACCATTGGCCCGGTTGGAGCGCCCTCCCCGACATGCCGCGACCCGACGCACCAGCACCCAACCCCCGAGAATTGTGTATCGGACCATGTGATAGGAAAGTGGGTGTGTGTGCAGGCCGAACATGTGGGGTGCCATGACTTGCCCGAGGATGTTGCGAAGGCTTGTGAGGAGGGCCGTCCGCAGCTCCAGGTCTCGCACCGCGCTGTCGAGGAGCCCGGCATCCGGACGCCACGTGGCCCCGGAGGCCACAATTATAGCAGACGACGAGCGTTCCAGAGGACTTGGGCTGGTCTCGGTGGCTTGGAACGTCCCGAGCCGGTCGCTCGGCAGATCGCCATCCTGCAGAACGATCCGCAGCGAAGGCTCCCTCCATTCCAGAAGAGGTTGCCGCCACGGTGTGTCGTGCAGCAGCTTTGTTCGCCTTCCTCCGCTGGGAGATGAGATTGGCGTGAATGTGCCTTGCAGCCCGCAGTGATGACATAGCCGCATCGTCCTGCGCTAAGATGGTGAAGTCCAGATCGTCAGCCAGCAGCAAAATTTTCTCGGCCACCATCGCATCGATCCCCTCTTCATCCATACGCGGGAAAGCGTCTTTCGCCAATGACAGCAGGGCCGTGCGATAAGCGAGTGGCGATTCCTTATCACCCTTCTGCCGTTCATAGAAGAGCTGGCGACAATCGGAGGGCGGCCCATAAACGGTGGCCAGCAGCTGCAGCGCCGACTGAATGGTGGAGCGTGCCGACTTGGGTGCAGCAGTGAGGGTGCCCAGGGCGTCGCCGTCCAATAACGCCGGGAGAGCACACAGCGCCTCGTTGTCCGACCAGCCTGCCATCTCTTGGTGGGCCAAGAACCGGCGCTGGAACCCCCCCCAATCGCCGTCGCTTGCAACAAATACCTGCAGGGCCGGCAGGCGTTGCTGGAATGTCGGCTCCGTCTCCGATCCTCTCGCAGCGTCTCTTGCAGCATCCGTAGCGCGTCCCCGTACTGTATGGTCGGTGCTGGCGTCAGCTGGTGGTGACGTTTCAACCCCTGATAGGCTGCCACCGCGACCCGCCTCCGCCGATGACGTGGCGGCTGCTGGCTGGGCACCGTCTCCCGCGTGACGAGCTGGGACTCCTCCCTCCGCCCCTACTGTCTTCGTGGCGGGATTTTCGAGTCGCCCCGCTGTTGTAAAGGCGGGAGTTTCTGGCGGGCGTTGTCCATCTTCCCGCCGCGTCGCTCCTCCCGGCCCCAGGCGAGTTATTTGTTCCAGCATAGCGGCCGCTGCATACAAGAGCTCCGCCAGCCGCGAGTGAGCCAACGCCAACTCGTCAGTCGACGTCCCGGCCCTCTCCGACGGCCCCGCCGATGTCGGAGCCGGCAGCAGTTGTGCAGGTACGTCGGCGGCGATGTCTTGCACTGCCCCTCCCTCGTCGTCATCCTCTCCTGGGTCTTGGGCACAAGTCTTCCGTCTCGTATCCATGCTTGGCCCACTTCCAACACCAGATGTAGTAAGTTGATGAGGAGACGATGAGTAAGTTGAGACACACTGTTTATTAACTCCGGGACAGATACAATAGTTGAAGGGGTATCGGCCCCTTCACCCGTACTATGGGAAACCCACCCTAGTACTAAGCCCTCTGTCCTGTCCCCCAGTCCTCCTCTACTGGGCTACGGGAGGCTGACTGATCTGGCCCTGGCAAGCACAGATCTCGGCACCAGCTAACCAGCCTTGCCCTGATAAGGGCAGCGGTCTGGAAGCTCTTGGGCCGCGCCACTGGCTTACCCGGCTCGGCCCTTATAAGGACGGCGAGACCGGGGAGTCCCAGGGCCTAATCTCCGAGTCTTGGATCTTCACTGGTCAGCTTCGTGTCGAACTGCCTCGAGCTCTTTGGGTTCCACCTTTTATAGGGATCGCCTCCGAGGGCTGGGGGCGTGGGCAATAACTGATGCGGACGTCGGTGTGACCCCCCGTGTATGTGAGTGCCGACAGCCCTGTGTTTGTTGTCCGCCGTTTCTCCCGTAATAACCCCTACATATGTATGTGCGCGTGCATATGTGGGGAGCGGTGGTGTAGCGGTTAGCGCGCTGCGCTATGAGTCCGGCGACCCGGGTTTGATTCCCGCTCACGACCGATACCAGTGACGATTATTTGAACCAGTCCTGAGCCTCCCCTAGGTCGACTCAGCATCCAATGAGTACCTGGTGCGGTGTGTAAACATCGCCACTAGGGAGACAAAGGCGGTCGGGCGTAGTGCTAGCCACCCACCCCCTCGCGTGCCGTTCCGACCTTCAAAGGTGATCGCTCACAGCACTTGCCCCTACAGTCTGTTGAGGCTATAACGTAGATATTTGTCTTTGTACATATCTGTGTGTGTGTGAATCTGTGTGTGTGTGGATCTGTGTGTATCTGTACGTATGTGGATCTGTACGTATGTGGATCTGTGTGTGTGGATCTGTATGTGTGTGATGAATTGATTCACCAGTCCCTCACAGTAGGGCGCACAGCTGGTGAAAATGCCAGGCATCTCGATCAACCCATGGCACCTGCAGGGACTGTCCCGTGACCTGTCAGCAGCGAGCCTTCGGCACTTCACGTGGCCTCAAGGTACGCCAAGCTTTGGTGACGTCCCCGCCACTTTTAAACTATACTTTGTTTCTAGTTTACCAGGTAAGGCGCACTGATTTATGTCGTTCCTTTTCAGAAGCGACCTGGCCACAAATGATAGCTCAACGAAGTGGCTTATCGTCATCACGTGGACATTTATGGCAGACAAATACAGCACTCTAAACGGGTGTCCCAACCTGTTATTGGGACTTGTTGTTGGCAGGTTTTGATCCACGGCCGTTACGTGCACCTAGCCTGGCACAGGCACCTTTGTTGGTGTGTGTTTATGATGTTTGTACGTGCACGGAGATTGCGTGTGTGTATAATGTTACAGGTGTGTGTGATACGTTTGTGTGTGCGTTTGTAGATATGAGAACTGAGAGTGTGGTATTTGTGTGCGAGAGAGGTTTTATAAGTCTGTGTTTGCGCGTGTTTTAGAGATATGTGTGTGTACGTGTGATATGCGTGTATGTGTAATATGTGTTGTATGTGTGTTTGCATGCGTGTTTGTGCAAGGGATATGATAGGTGAATGCGTAGGTGGTAAATTGCGCGTGTGTGCTTGTCTTTGTAATAGCCCCCCCTAGGTCAACTCAGCCTTAAGTTAGCACCTGGTGTGGTGTGCAAACATCAGCACCGGGAGACAAAGGCATCTGGGTGTGGTGCTGGCCCTCCACCTCCTCGTGCAGCCGTGTCGGCCTTCAAAGGTGCTACCCACGAACAGCACGTGCCTCAAGCGTCTGTTCAAGGCCATACGGGGGACCTTTGACTTCTAATCAGTCAATTTGTGCGATAGAGTGGAGGAGCAGTGGCGCAATAATTAGCAACGCTGCCCTACGAACCGAGTAACCTGGGTTTAATTCCCTGGCACAGCTAACATCAGTGGCGATTTAGATGTTAAATACCTCGCCTGGTATACAGGAGGTCGTGGGTTTGATCCCGACCCTGACGCCTGTATAATTGGAGTTTGCGTGTCTCTCTCCCCGTGGTCGCGTTGATTTGTCTCCAGTTTCCCCTCCACAGTTAAACACACTCGCTAAGAGTATTTGGTTTCTATAAATTTCCACAAGATAAGCCACTTCCGTTCAGCTATCATTTGTGGCGAGGTCGCTTCTGAAAAAGAGGTATACAGCTCAGTGGGCCTTACCTGGTAAAAATAATAAATATAAACTCAACTAATACTGGGATATCCCTAGGTCGACTCAACCCTAATTGAGTAACCGGTAATGTTAGCACTAGGGAGACAAAGGGGGCCGGGGGTGATCCAGGCCGCCCACCCCCTCGTGTTCGCGATTACAAAAAATATTTTTTAACAACATGACAAGTACCGCCATATATGTCTCCCACAAATGTTCAACAGCATTTCAGATTCACGTTGAATCGTTTGTTTAGTTGCTTGGATTGATGGCTGCACGGTCCATTTCACTCAAGATAGTCCCTTCCATAACCATCCCAATGATTACAACTTTACAATCCGTAATGGTATGTAACACGCACATCGTCAGTGTTTTTTGATGATGTCAAAAAACACTGACGATGTAAAACACCCGAGAAAACATTTTACTAAGCACCCATTGAATTGATCGGTCTGAACAATTTTAAACATTTATAATTAAATTATTGTTATTTCAGTCATATTTTGTGACCTGAAAAGGTGCTAGCTAACAGCACTTGCCCCAACAGTCTGTTAAGGCTATACGGAGGACCTTTGTTTCTGTGTTGTGGTTAGGGAGAGGGAGTGTAGCGGTAAGCGCACTGAAGTACAAAACTGGCGACCCAGGTTCGTTTCCCGCTCACGACCAACAACAACGACGATTATATGAACACCCTAGATCGACTCAAGTGAGTACCTGGTGCGGTGTGTAAACATCGCCACTGGAGCGACAAAGACGGCCGGGTGTGGTGCTGCGCCCCCTCCCCCTCGTGTGCCATGCCGGCCTTCATAGGTGCTCGCTAACAGCACTTGCCCCAACAGTTATAAGGGTGGATCTTTGTCGTTGTTGGTCAGTTTTCGTAATGGTGCTGATGTCTATGAACACTCTTTGCTTTCGGATGAAAGTTGGATTTGTGGACAAGTTGTAACTGTTGAGTTCACATTTGAGAGGTTACCACCATGGCGGTGTTACAGTCGGACGGTGGAGCGGAATTACGACCCAGTGGTGCAAGTCTTTTGATTTTGGGTAGGCCCGCTCCTTCCTAGACGTCTGCCCAGTGTGGTAGATTGGGCACCTTCTAGTGGGGGCCCTTCTGCCGACAGTAGCGTGAACAGGGAATTGCACGACTGCACCTTTACAGTATTGCCTTGAATTTCGATTTAAAGCTTTCGTGACTGCAGGGATTCATCTTCTTGGTTCTTTCGGTAAAGTCACGTAGAAGGGAAGTAATAAAATAATAAAAATACAACATAATAAAACAATTCTCACGACGTTTCTTCAGACTCTGTCGCCTCGACGGACCTGGTTTTCACCTGAGGACGGCTGCTTGCGTTGTGGCCGAAACGTCGTGAGAATTGTTTTATTATGTTTTATTTTTATTATTTTATTACTTCCCTTCTACGTGACTTTACCGAAAGAACCAAGAAGAGTATTGCCTTGTTTAAACACAACTGGCTTGGGATTTAGCACCACTGCCTGGGTTGTAATGCCACTGCCTGGGTGTCAACACCACTGCCTGCATTTTAAAGCCACTGTCTGACTATTAACGCCACTGCCTGAGTTTTAACACCAGTGCTTTGGTTTAAACGCCACTGCCTGCGTTTTAACGCCACTGCCTGGGTTTTAATGCCACTGCCTGGGTTTTAATGCCACTTCCTGGGTTTTAACGCCACTGTCTGCGTTTTAACGCCACTGTCTGGGTTTTAATGCCACTGTCTGGGTTTTAACGCCACTGTCTGGGTTTTAACGCCACTGTCTGGGTTTTAACGCCACTGTCTGGGTTTTAATGCCACTGTCTGGGGTTTAATGCCACTGTCTGGGTTTTAACGCCACTGCCTGCGTTTTAACGCCACTGTCTGGGTTTTAATGCCACTGTCTGCGTTTTAACGCCACTGTCTGGGTTTTAATGCCACTGTCTGCGTTTTAACGCCACTGTCTGGGTTTTAATGCCACTTCCTGGGTTTTAACGCCACTGTCTGCGTTTTAACGCCACTGTCTGCGTTTTAATGCCACTGTCTGGGTTTTAACGCCACTGTCTGGGTTTTAATGCCACTTCCTGGGTTTTAATGCCACTGTCTGCGTTTTAACGCCACTGTCTGGGTTTTAATGCCACTGTCTGCGTTTTAACGCCACTGTCTGGGTTTTAATGCCACTTCCTGGGTTTTAACGCCACTGCCTGCGTTTTAACGCCACTGTCTGCGTTTTAACGCCACTGTCTGGGTTTTAATGCCACTTCCTGGGTTTTAACGCCACTGTCTGCGTTTTAATGCCACTGTCTGGGTTTTAATGCCACTGTCTGCGTTTTAACGCCACTGCCTGCGTTTTAACGCCACTGCCTGCGTTTTAACGCCACTGTCTGGGTTTTAACGCCACTTCCTGGGTTTTAACGCCACTGCCTGCGTTTTAACGCCACTGTCTGGGTTTTAATGCCACTGTCTGCGTTTTAACGCCACTGTCTGCGTTTTAACGCCACTGTCTGGGTTTTAACGCCACTGTCTGCGTTTTAACGCCACTGTCTTGGTTTTAACGCCACTATGTAGGTGTTAGCGCCACTGCCTGGGTTTCAACGCGACTGCTTGCGTTTTAACGCCACTGTCTTGGTTTTAACGCCACTATGTAGGTGTTAGCGCCACTGGCTGGGTTTTAACGTCACTGCCTGAGGTTTAACGCCCCTGCCTGAGTGTTAACGCCACTGCCGACGTTTTATCGCCACTTATGAAGAATGCACGAAGCCAGACTCCTTATGCTCTGCTTGTGGTTTGGCCTTCAAATGACATTGTCGTGTGCTGGCGGGTCGGGTGGCATCGCAGTGATGATTTCCCAATATCGCTGGGCGATGTGACATCACACTCGCTCTACACGTGACCTTTAATCTTTACCTGTCCGGTCCATATCTCTAAACTCTCGTATATCTCCACCTGACTCATCTTTATGTCGAGCTAAATCTGTCTCTACCCTATCTCTTATTTATCTGTGATTCATTTTGCTTTATCTGTCACCCTTTATGAATCGAGATAAGGAGATGGTGTCATATGGCGAAGTATATTCACATGTACCTTTAACATTTGCTGTTGGACATCTCAACAGCGAGCCCCCCCACTACCACCACACTGGTCAGTAGAAAAGACACCATCCCCTGTGTGTGTCTCAGTGGAGACTCTCTCCCCTCTGGGGGTATCAGTAGAGACTCACTCCCCTCTGGATGTCTCAGTAGAGACTCTCTCCCCTCTGGGTGTCTCAGTGAGACTCTCCCCTCTGGGTGTCTCAGTGAGACTCTCTCCCCTCTGGGTGTCTCAGTGATACTCTCTCCCCTCTGGGTGTCTCAGTGAGACTCTCTCCCCTCTGGGTGTCTCAGTGAGACTCTCTCCCCTCTGGGTGTCTCAGTGAGACTCTCTCCCCTCTGGGTGTCTCAGTGAGACTCTCTCCCCTCTGGGTGTCTCAGTGATACTCTCTCCCCTCTGGGTGTCTCAGTGAGACTCTCTCCCCTCTGGGTGTCTCAGTGAGACTCTCTCCCCTCTGGGTGTCTCAGTGAGACTCTCTCCCCTCTGGGTGTCTCAGTGGAGACTCTCTCCCCTCTGGGTGTCTCAGTGAGACTCTCTCCCCTCTGGGTGTCTCAGTAGAGACTCTCTCCTCTCTGGGTGTCTCAGTAGAGACTCTCTCCCCTCTGGGTGTCTCAGTGAGTCTCTCTCCCCTCTGGGTGTCTCAGTGAGACTCTCTCCCCTCTGGGTGTCTCAGTGAGACTCTCTCCCCTCTGGGTGTCTCAGTGGAGACTCTCTCCCCTCTGGGTGTCTCAGTGAGACTCTCTCCCCTCTGGGTGTCTCAGTAGAGACTCTCTCCCCTCTGGGTGTCTCAGTAGAGACTCTCTCCCCTCTGGGTGTCTCAGTAGAGACTCTCCTCCCCTCTGGGTGTCTCAGTGAGACTCTCTCCCCTCTGGTGTCTCAGTAGAGAGCTCTCTCCCCTCTGGGTGTCTCAGTGAGACTCTCTCCCCTCTCGGTGTCTCAGTGAGACTCTCTCCCCTCTGGGTGTCTCAGTGAGTCTCTCTCCCCTCTGGGTGTCTCAGTGAGACTCTCTCCCCTCTGGGTGTCTCAGTAGAGACTCTCTCCTCTCTGGGTGTCTCAGTGAACTCTCTCCCTCTGGGTGTCTCAGTAAGACTTCTCCCCTCTGGGTGTCTCAGTAGAGACTCTCTCCCCTCTGGGTGTCTCAGTGAGACCTCTCCCCTCTGGGTGTCTCAGTAGAGACTCTCTCCCCTCTGGGTGTCTCAGTGATCTCTCTCCCCTCTGGGTGTCTCAGTGAGACTCTCTCCCCTCTGGGTGTACTCAGTGAGACTCTCTCCCCTCTGGGTGTCTCAGTGAGACTCTCTCCCCTCTGGTGTCTCAGTGAGACTCTCTCCCCTCTGGGTGTCTCAGTGAGACTCTCTCCCCTCTGGGTGTCTCAGTGAGACCTCTTCCCCTCTGGGTGTCTCAGTGAGACTCCTTCCCTCTGGGTGTCTCAGTGAGACGCTCTCCCTCTGGTGTCTCAGTTGAGACTCTCCCCTCTGTGTGTCTCAGTGAGTCTCTCTCTCTCGCCTCTGGGTGTCTCAGTAGAGACTCTCTCCCTCTGGGTGTCTCAGTGAGACTCTCCTCCCCTCTGGGTGTCTCAGTGAGTCTCTCCCCCTTCTGGTGTCTCAGTGAGACTCTCTCCCCTCTGGGTGTCTCAGTGAGAACTCTCTCCCCTCTGGGTGTCTCAGTGAGTCTCTCTCCCCTCTCGGTGTCTCAGTGAGACTCTCTCCTCTCTGGGTGTCTCAGTGAGACTCTCTCCCCTCTGGGTGTCTCAGTGAGACTCCTCTCCCCTCTGGGTGTCTCAGTGAGATCTCTCTCCCTCTGGGTGTCTCAGTGAGGACTCTCTCCCCTCTGGGTGTCTCAGTGAGACTCTCTCCCCTCTGGGTGTCTCAGTGAGTCTCTCTCCCCTCTGGGTGTCTCAGTGAGACTCTCTCTCCTCTGGGTGTCTCAGTGAGAGCTCTCTCCCTCTGGGTGTCTCAGTGAGTATCCTCTCTCCCTCTGGGTGTCTCAGTGAGCTCTCTCCCCTTCTGGGTGTCTCAGTGAGACTCTCCTCCCCCTCTGGGTGTCGCAGTGAGACTCTCTCCCCTCTGGGTGTCTCAGTGAGACTCTCTCCCCCTCTGGGTGTCTCAGTGAGACTCTCTCCCCTCTGGGTGTCTCAGTGAGACTCTCTCCCCTCTGGTGTCTCAGTGAGACTCTCTCCCCTCTGGGTGTCTCAGTGAGACTCGCTCCCCTCTGGGTGTCTCAGTGAGGACTCTCTCCCTCTCTGGTGTCTCAGTGAGACTCTCTCCCCTCTGGGTGTCTCAGTGAGACTCTCTCCCCTCGGGTGTCTCAGTGAGACTCTCGTCTCCCCTCTGGGTGTCTCAGTGAGACTCTCTCCCCTCTGGGTGTCTCAGTGAGCTCTCTCCCCTCTGGTGTCTCAGTAGACTCTCTCCCCTCTGGGTGTCTCAGTGAGACTCTCTCCTCCCCTCTGGGTGTCTCAGTGAGACTCTCTCCCCTCTGGGTGTCTCAGTGAGTCTCTCTCTCTCTCTCGTGGGTCTCAGTGAGATCTCTCCCCCTCTGGGTGTCTCAGTGAGACTCTCTCCCCTCTGGGTGTCTCAGTGAGACTCTCTCCCCTCTGGGTGTCTCAGTGAGACTCTCTCCCCTCTGGGTGTCTCAGTGAGACTCTCTCCCCTCTGGGTGTCTCAGTGAGACTCTCTCCCCTCTGGGTGTCTCAGTGAGTCTCTCTCCCCTCTGGGTGTCTCAGTGAGACTCTCTCCCTCTGGGTGTCTCAGTGAGACTCTCTCCCCTCTGGGTGTCTCAGTGAGACTCTCTCCCCTCTGGGTGTCTCAGTGAGGACTCTCTCACCTCGGGTGTCTCAGTGCGCCTCTCTCCCCTCTGGGTGTCTCAGTGAGACTCTCTCCCCTCTGGGTGTCTCAGTGAGACTCTCTCCCCTCTGGGTGTCTCAGTGAGACTCTCTCCCCTCTCGGTGTCTCAGTGAGACTCTCTCCTCTCTGGGTGTCTCAGTGAGACTCTCTCCCCTCTGGGTGTCTCAGTGAGACTCTCTCCCTATGGGTGTCTCAGTGAGTCCTCTCTCCCCTCTGGTGTCTCAGTGAGACTCTCTCCCCTCTGGGTGTCTCAGTGAGACTCTCTCCACTCTGGGTGTCTCAGTGAGACTCTCTCCCCTTCTCGGTGTCTCAGTGAGACTCTCTCCCCTCTGGGTGTCTCAGTGAGTCTCTCTCCCCTCTGGGTGTCTCAGTGAGACTCTCTCCCCTCTGGGTGTCTCAGTGAGACTCTCTCCCCTCTGGGTGTCTCAGTGAGACTCTCTCCCTCTGGGTGTCTCAGTGAGACTCTCTCCCCTCTGGGTGTCTCAGTGAGTCTCTCTCTCTCTCCTCTGGGTGTCTCAGTGAGACTCTCTCCCCTCTGGGTGTCTCAGTGAGTCTCTCCCCCTTCTGGGTGTCTCAGTGAGACTCTCTCCCCTCTGGGTGTCTCAGTGAGTCTCTCTCCCCTCTGGGTGTCTCAGTGAGACTCTCTCCCCTCTGGGTGTCTCAGTGAGACTCTCTCCCCTCTGGGTGTCTCAGTGAGACTCTCTCCCCTCTGGGTGTCTCAGTGAGACTCTCTCCCCTCTGGGTGTCTCAGTGAGACTCTCTCCCCTCTGGGTGTCTCAGTGAGTCTCTCTCCCCTCTCGGTGTCTCAGTGAGACTCTCTCCCCTCTGGGTGTCTCAGTGAGTCTCTCTCCCCTCTGGGTGTCTCAGTGAGACTCTCTCCCCTCTGGGTGTCTCAGTGAGACTCTCTCCCCTCTGGGTGTCTCAGTGAGACTCTCTCCCCTCTGGGTGTCTCAGTGAGACTCTCTCCCCTCTGGGTGTCTCAGTAGAGACTCTCTCCCCTCTGGGTGTCTCAGTGGAGACTCTCTCTACTGTCAGGTATATCTAAGAACTGTTATTGACAAGCCTGGGCATTCCTGAGTCAGCGGTGAAATTGCACCTTGCTGAGGCAGGGGTTGTGATGAGTCGTGACCCACCCACCTGTCGGTGTGCTCGATATCACAGGTGCTCGGCATATTGTAAAGCAGATTAGCCCCACGACTGCAATAAAGCGTAGTTCCAAGTTCAAAACCAGTGCCAGACACGGGGGCAGTAAAATATAAATAAATAAATAACCAAAATACCCCCAGCTGCAAAACGGATAATGATGCAGCTCGCGGAGGGGGTGATTGCTAATTAACCTGAGCTCTCGTCTGTGCTTCGACATCCCTCGCGGCTACACAGAATGATCGATTGTAGGGATTAGTCAGTTTAACACGTAGTAGTAGTGGTGCTTTCGCGACCAATATTATCCATAATAGAGGTGTGTTTTGGGTCAGATCGCGTCAATGTAAATAGACAAAAAGGGAAGAAAGTGCACACCATGCATGCACACCATGCATGCATGTGCATACATAATGAACATGCATGATGTACATTATGCATTTTGATTAACTGTGAACAATCCAACCAATAGTAGATATCCATTGTCATTTATATGACTGTACATTAACCCTGTACCTCTGGTCCTCACACCTGATTGGCTCATGAGTAACGACATCACATTCACCCCTCTAAGACTGAAATCGGAGGATTTCTCCACAACTCTGACTGTCGCCTGACGAGGGTGGTTGTTGTGGGGTTACTCTCGAACACACCGGTAAGTACTGAACTAGTTGCCAATTGGCGGGTTTAATGACACATTTATATTTACGCGATGTAACCAAAAAGCAAACCTCTATTATGGATCAACTGCAGGGAAGTCGGCGTACTGGTGGCAGGGGTTGTTACGGAAGTCCATGGTGATTCCGGTAAACAGGGGTGGGGTACGTCCGGTCCGCGGGCTGTATAAGGCCCGCAACATCATTTGGTCTGGCCCTGTCAAGACAACCGTACGACTCGAAATACAATAAATCTAGGTGCTTTTTTCACAGCAACATAAATTAAATTTTGTATGGCCCGCGAATGATGTTATAAATATCCAAATGGCCCTTGGCAGAAAAAGGGTTCCCCACCCCTGTGCCACTTTACGAGGACTCTCAAAACGCAAGCCATGTGTGGCAGCGGCTTCTTCCTTTGATATGCATCGTAACCAGCGACATAAACACGAAGGTCCGTACGACTCTTTCACACGTTCCCCCCCCCCCCAACTCCCCCTCTCTCTCACGCCTCCTTGCACAGACCCATGCATGGGCAGCGCGAATCTTCTGAATCAGTGGAAGCTGATCGGCGAGCGGGTGGGAAGGAGGAGTGCATATGGAATAATGAATTTGGTCACGAAAAGAAACGTAGCAATGGGACTCGCGAAGAGAGTTTTAAATCAGTGCGTGCAGCACTACCCGCTGTGGTATACAGTTCAGGGACACGGCCATTAATAAAAAAAATACGGAACAAAAGTTGATGCGTGCGCAAAGACGTGTGGAGAGGATGCAATGCTTGGCTCAGAGCTCGCCAAAGCGACAACAGTAGATTCGGAGTTCATCATAGAAGCGTTTGTTTAAAATAATACAGACTACGCAGCACATAGCCCAGCCCCTTTTAAACTCCTGGATCTCTTGCTCTTTAATGAGCCAATCTCAGGCGGCCTTACTCCAACGGGAGTGGCACCACCCCCCTGTTCCTCACTACCCTATCACCTGTTGCTATATTCTATTGTTATGCGTCTGCGTGCCGGTCGGCAGGTTTCTCTCCATTACTTATTGAGAACTCCCATTAATAAACTATACCTGTGTGTGTGTGTGTGGAACGCATATCAAAACACTTGGAATTACAGAGAGAGGAGCACGCGGATTAGAGAACGCAAACGCTGCAGGTGCATGACGTCATAGTCACAGCTGTTAAGAGGAGTGGGGGGCAGGGCGCATCACGGCAGGTGCGTGACGTCATAGTTGAGAGGCGTGAGTGGGGGGCGGGGCTGCTGGGCAGGGCGCGTGACGGCAGGTGCGTGACGTCATAGTTAAGAGGCGGGGCTGCTGGGCAGGGCGCGTGACGGCTGGAAGGGGACGGCGATGGCCGAGGGTCGAGACTCAGCACGGAGCGGCAGCCACGGAACGGAACGCGTCTCAGACAGGGAACGTCCAGTCGAGGGGAAATGGGGCGATGGAATTGACTCACGTGCACGTGGCTGGGTGGATTGTTGCATCGCGGGAACGTGAGAGGTTGCGAGTAATCTAACCTGATCAGAGTGGAAGAGTAGGCCAAATATCCTCTGAGGGGGGAGAGTGTCTCTACTGAGACATCCAGATGGGAGAGCGACTCCACTGAGACACAAAGTGGAGGCCTTTCCGCCAGCAGTGGGGTGACCACGCAATTGCAGAGCTGCGCCTTTATCTTTGAAAAAAAACCCCATAAACTATTCCGTATTTTTTAAATATCTGGAACGTAAAAGCCATGCACGCGTCGTGTTGTGTTGCTCATCTTTGTGAAGTGCGCGCGTGTGGCGTATGTCTACATTCCGGACTAGATGCAAAATGTCTTTTGAAAATGCTGAAAAATAAAAACTTTTATTGATGCTTCCAGAAAAAAAAAATGGATTTTATTACACAAAGACAAAGACCCCCCATACAACCTTAACAGACTGTTGAGGCAAGTTCTGTAAGCGAGCACCTATGAAGGCCGGAACGGCACACGAGGGGGTGGGTGGCCAGCACTACGCCCCGCCGCTTTTGTCTCCCTATTGGCGTTAAAACACAGACCCGATTTTTACACGCGGCGTGGTGTGCACAGAAACGCCACTGAATAAATCTCTCGCACACAGGAGGCATAGCATAGTCTGTGTATCGTGGTTGTTGTTTTTAGCTGAGTACTTGAGTGTTCCTGCAGTTGGCGATATTGCCGCGGCCGCTGCTGCTGTGTGATCACAATCGAGTAATTCGTAGGTAATGTTTCCACATTCTGGAATGTTTGGCCCAACACCAGTTCACACTGTGCAGGTCTTTTGAGACGTGTAAACCACAAGCAAGATTGACTGCCTCCAGTTAAGCATTGCGATAATATGCACTGGATAGTACCATGTTAGACCCCACGATACTCGTGTCGTCCGTTTTTCTAAATATATCATACTGCATCGTGATCGTGCGTTGCTTAGTAACATTTCTAAAATTTAGAACATTTTCTGACTAAATGTTTTTGAAATAACAAAAATCTTTAACTACTGTTGTGAATACAATTAATGGATTTCTCTCAGCACGGGGAATTACACGTTGAACAACATGCGGTTAGAAAGGGGGAATGCAAGAGAGAACTGCAAAGCAGCACATCACAGAAACCTTGGCAGTGGCGTTAAAACTCAGCCAGTGACGTTAAAACCCAGCCAGTGGCGCAAACACTTACATAGTGGTGTTAAAACCCAGACAATGGCGTTAAAACCCAGACAATGGCCTTATAACCCAGACAATGGCATTAAAACCCAGACAATGGCGTTAAAACCCAGACAATGGCGTTAAAACCCAGACAATGGCGTTAAAACCCAGACAATGGCGTTAAAACTCAGACAATGGCATTAAAACCCAGACAATGGCATTAAAACCCAGACAATGGCGTTAAAACCCAGACAATGGCGTTAAAACCCAGACAATGGCGTTAAAACCCAGACAGTGGCGTTAAAACCCAGACAATGGCATTAAAACCCAGATGGTGGCGTTAAAACCCAGACAATGGCATTAAAACCCAGACAATGGCATTAAAACCCAGACAATGGCATTAAAACCCAGACAATGGCATTAAAACCCAGACAATGGCATTAAAACCCAGACAATGGCGTTAAAACCCAGACAATGGCATTAAAACCCAGACAATGGCATTAAAACCCAGACAATGGCGTTAAAACCCAGACAATGGCGTTAAAACCCAGACAATGGCGTTAAAACCCAGACAATGGCATTAAAACCCAGACGGTGGCGTTAAAACCCAGACAATGGCATTAAAACCCAGACAATGGCATTAAAACCCAGACAATGGCGTTAAAACCCAGACAATGGCGTTAAAACCCAGACAATGGCGTTAAAACCCAGACAATGGCATTAAAACCCAGACGGTGGCGTTAAAACCCAGACAATGGCATTAAAACCCAGACAATGGCATTAAAACCCAGACAATGGCATTAAAACCCAGACAATGGCATTAAAACCCAGACAATGGCGTTAAAACCCAGACAATGGCATTAAAACCCAGACAATGGCATTAAAACCCAGACAATGGCATTAAAACCCAGACAATGGCGTTAAAACCCAGACAATGGCCTTAAAACCCAGACAATGGCATTAAAACCCAGACAATGGCATTAAAACCCAGACAATGGCATTAAAACCCAGACAATGGCATTAAAACCCAGACAATGGCATTAAAACCCAGACAATGGCGTTAAAACCCAGACAATGGCATTAAAACCCAGACAATGGCGTTAAAACCCAGACAATGGCCTTAAAACCCAGACAATGGCCTTAAAACCCAGACAATGGCATTAAAACCCAGACAATGGCATTAAAACCCAGACAATGGCATTAAAACCCAGACAATGGCCTTAAAACCCAGACAATGGCATTAAAACCCAGACAATGGCATTAAAACCCAGACAATGGCATTAAAACCCAGACAATGGCATTAAAACCCAGACAATGGCGTTAAAACCCAGACAATGGCATTAAAACCCAGACAATGGCATTAAAACCCAGACAATGGCATTAAAACCCAGACAATGGCATTAAAACCCAGACAGTGGCGTTAAAACCCAGACAATGGCATTAAAACCCAGACAATGGCATTAAAACCCAGACAATGGCATTAAAACCCAGACAATGGCATTAAAACCCAGACAGTGGCGTTAAAACCCACATTGTGGCGTTAAAATGCAGACAGTGGCATTAAAACCCAGACAGTGTCGTTAAAACCCAGACAGTGGCGTTAAAACGCAGACAGTTGCATTAATACCCAGACAGTGGCGTTAAAACCCAAACAGTGGCGTTAAAACGCAGACAGTGGCATTCAAACACAGACGGTGGCGTTAAAACCCAGACGGTGGCGTTAAAACGCAGACAGTGGCGTTAAAACCCAGACAGTGGCGTTAAAACCCAAACAGTGGCGTTAAAACGCAGACAGTGGCATTCAAACACAGACGGTGGCGTTAAAACCCAGACGGTGGCGTTAAAACGCAGACAGTGGCGTTAAAACCCAGACAGTGGCGTTAAAACCCAAACAGTGGCGTTAAAACGCAGACAGTGGCATTCAAACACAGACGGTGGCGTTAAAACGCAGACAGTGGCGTTAAAACCCAGACAGTGGCGTTAAAACCCAGACAGTGGCGTTAAAACCCAGACAGTGGCGTTAAAACTCAGACAGTGGCGTTAAAACCCAGACAATGGCAATAAAACGCAGACAGTGGCATTAAAACCCAGACAGTGGCGTTAAAACCCAGACAGTGGCGTTAAAACCCAGACAGTGGCGTTAAAACCCAGACAGTGGCGTTAAAACCCAGACAGTGGCGTTAAAACCCAGACAGTGGCGTTAAAACCCAGACAGTGGCGTTAAAACCCAGACAGTGGCGTTAAACCCAGACGGTGGCGTTAAAATGCAGACAGTGGCATTAAAACCCAGACAGTGGCGTTAAACGCAGACAGTGGCGTTAACACCCAGACAGTGGCGTTAAACCCAGACAGTGGCGTTAAACCCAGACAGTGGCGTTAAAACCCAGACAGTGGCGTTAAAACCCAGACAGTGGCGTTAAAACCCAGACAGTGGCGTTAAAACCCAGACAATGGCGTTAAAACCCAGACAGTGGCGTTAAAACCCAGACAGTGGCGTTAAAACCCAGACAGTGGCGTTAAAACCCAGACAGTGGCGTTAAAACCCAGACAGTGGCGTTAAAACCCAGACAGTGGCGTTAAAACCCAGACAGTGGCGTTAAAACCCAGACAGTGGCGTTAAAACCCAGACAGTGGCGTTAAAACCCAGACAGTGGCGTTAAAACCCAGACGGTGGCATTAAAATGCAGACAGTGGCATTAAAACCCAGACAGTGGCGTTAAAACGCAGACAGTGGCATTAAAACCCAGACAGTGGCGTTACAACTCAGACAGTGGCATTAAAACCCAGACAGTGGCGTTAAAACGCAGACAGTGGCATTAAAACTCAGGCAGTGGCCTTAAAACCCAGACAGTGGCGTTTAAATCCAGACGGTGGCGTTAAAATGCAGACAGTGGCATTAAAACCCAGACAGTGGCGTTAAAACCCAGACAGTGGTGTTAAAACCCAGATGGTGGCGTTAAAACGCAGACAGTGGCATTAAAACTCAGGCAGTGGCATTAAAACGCAGACAGTGGCGTAAAAACCTAGGCAGTGGAATTAAAACCCGGGCAGTGGCATTAAAACCCAGACAGTGGCATTAAAACGCAGACAGTGGCGTTAAAACCCAGGCAGTGGCATTAAAACGCAGACAGTGGCGTAAAAACCTAGGCAGTGGAATTAAAACCCGGGCACTGACATTAAAACGCAGACAGTGGCATTAAAACCCAGACAGTGGTGTTAAAACCCAGACTGTGGCGTTAAAACCCAGGCAGTGGCATTAAAACGCAGACAGTGGCGTAAAAACCTAGGCAGTGGAATTAAAACCCGGGCAGTGGCATTAAAACCCAGGCAGTGGCGTTAAAACCCAGACAGTGGCGTAAAAACCCAGACGGTGGCATTAAAATGCAGACAGTGGCATTAAAACCCAGACAGTGGCGTTAAAACGCAGACAGTGGCATTAAAACCCAGACAGTGGCGTTACAACTCAGACAGTGGCATTAAAACCCAGACAGTGGCGTTAAAACGCAGACAGTGGCATTAAAACTCAGGCAGTGGCCTTAAAACCCAGACAGTGGCGTTTAAATCCAGACGGTGGCGTTAAAATGCAGACAGTGGCATTAAAACCCAGACAGTGGCGTTAAAACCCAGACAGTGGTGTTAAAACCCAGATGGTGGCGTTAAAACGCAGACAGTGGCATTAAAACTCAGGCAGTGGCATTAAAACGCAGACAGTGGCGTAAAAACCTAGGCAGTGGAATTAAAACCCGGGCAGTGGCATTAAAACCCAGACAGTGGCATTAAAACGCAGACAGTGGCGTTAAAACCCAGGCAGTGGCATTAAAACGCAGACAGTGGCGTAAAAACCTAGGCAGTGGAATTAAAACCCGGGCACTGACATTAAAACGCAGACAGTGGCATTAAAACCCAGACAGTGGTGTTAAAACCCAGACTGTGGCGTTAAAACCCAGGCAGTGGCATTAAAACGCAGACAGTGGCGTAAAAACCTAGGCAGTGGAATTAAAACCCGGGCAGTGGCATTAAAACCCAGGCAGTGGCATTAAAACGCAGACAGTGGCGTAAAAACCTAGGCAGTGGAATTAAAACCCGGGCAGTGGCATTAAAACCCAGACAGTGGCGTTAAAACCCAGGCAGTGGCATTAAAACGCAGACAGTGGCGTTAGAACTCAAGCAGTGGCGTTAAAACCCAGACAATGGCGTTAAAACTCAAGCAGTGGTGTTAAAACTCAGGCAGTGGCGTTAATCGTCAGGCAGTGGCTTTAAAATGCAGGCAGTGGCGTTAAAACCCAGACAGTAGCATTAAAACCCATGCAGTGGCGCTAACACCTAGGCAGTGGTGTTAAAACCCCGGCAGTAGTGTCAAGGTGCAGCCCTGCAATTGCGTGCTTAAGCGACTTCCTGAAGGAAGGACCTGCATTCGGGGCAGCTCTCAGCAGCCCCTTAGGATGGCAAATCAGCATATTCTTCTCCACTGGTCAGATTTCTTTGAAGTGGTGGGAGAACCTGCACTTTACCCCATCCCAGGCGGGTGGGGAGGCGGTGAGGGGGGATTTGAGAAACTTGCATTGTTGTTTCAACTGCCATGCCGAGAGATGGAATCAAACAGGTGTCTTCTGGGTTACGTGCTAACCATTGCACCACTGTGGCAGCGATCTTATATGTCTATTTGGATATACCTATATTATATTTGGATGAAGTAAAATCTAAAGTGCTGAAGTTTTATACACGTATAATATTTAGACAAAGTCACATAATCATATTTACCTCTGTTTGATTTCAAGGTCAACGCTAATCTACCCATTTGCAAGCTTAGGAACGCGTACGCGTGTATTTAAAATGCGTCTGACGTGAGATAATTTTAAAATTAATCAGGCCAAATTCATACATTGGCCGTAATCCAAGTCTGGTCTGAGTCAGTTGGAATCAAGATTATTGCATCGCTCGGCATGACGCAAGTGATAGCAGCACACGGGGTCAGGGTTATGGGCACCATACGAGGTTGTCTCCCGGCGCGGCAGCTGCAATAATGGTGCAAGTTAATTAAATCACCCACACCGCCCCCTGTTTCCCCAATCCTCACCCCTCCTCCCCCATCTCACCCCCATTCTCCCCCCCGCCCCAGCGTCACTGTAAATGTATTCCGCCCACGGTTAGTAGATCAACATGGCATGATGTGTGATGGTGTAAAGTGTGGGGCCTCCTATCCTTTCCAAGACGTCTTGCCAACGTGAAAACGTAGTTAACATGCCAGCATGAATCGGTACTCGCTAACAGCGCTTGTCACTACGGTCTTTATTTCTACCTTTGTGATATACAGACACACAAATATAGTATAGTATGGTTGTGTATTTGCATTGAGCAACTGTGAGTGAGATCTGCTTTTAGATGTTTTATTAAAATGCCATGCCGGCCCAGTGCGGGAAGACTCCATCAAGTAGATGCGAAGCCCTGCGACGTCTTGCTGAAGTCACCGCTGGCTGAATGGCATCTTTACCAGAACGAGCTTTCGAGAACTTTTCGAGAGGGTATTGAAGATATACAGGAGCTCGTGGTATCGATCCCGACCCTGACGCCTGTTGTATATTTGGATGGAGTTTGTATGCTCGCCTCGTGGTCGCGCGGATTTTTCTCCATGTCCTCCAGGTTTTCCTTTCACAATTAGAATCAACATCACACATTTATAGTATTTGGCTACTACAGATGTATACATACGCCAATTCGTTGGGCTATCATTTGCGGTCAGGTCGCTTCTGAAAAAGAGCTGCATAACTCAGTGGGGCCTTACCTGGTAAAATAAAAATCATCTTTAATTTGTCCAACTCTTACACACCGGCCAAACGTGCTGGAAGGGGGTGTGAGTACCCACACTTTACCCCAACACACGCGACCTTCCAGCCGAGGCCAGATTAAAAAATAAAGTTCTTGCACTGTTGTAATTCAACCGCTGTGTCTGAGGACCGGAGTAGAACCTATGCGGCCCCCCTTCTGCGGATCGCAAGTCGAGCGGTGCGCTCACCACTCAGAAATTGCTGTTCGCGAGCACCTGTTACACGGCCGTAGCCATGCAGTCAACATTGGCGGGGGGGGGGGGGGGAAATTTTCCAGGGGGTCTGGAGGTCCTCTCTCCCAGAAAAAAAAATTCTAATTTGAAAACGAATTTTCTGCCATTTCCTGCCTAAAATATGAAAAAAAATTCACTAACACATAGGATGGACTTTTTATTAATATTTTACAATAATGTCTAATAGTGTATTGTATTACATTGCTCTGTTTTTTTCTTTTTTTACCTTGTTTTCATTGTATGTAATGGCAGAGATTAGGGAATCATAAAGTGCCACCATAACCACAATCATTTAAACAGCTATTTTATAGCAATATATTGGGGGGCAGGCATTTTGAGCATACTTGAATATTGGGGGGGGGGGGGGGGGTGTCCTCCCCAATATATATAATATTACGGCCTGGACCTGTTACACGGAGATACGATATTCCGTGCGGCCTTTTAACGAAGCGTTGGGGCAACTGCTCTGACCTATTAAGGTGGGAACGGCACCCCTATGGGGTGGGTGGTCAGCAACACGACTGGCCGCCTCTCCGTACCAGTGCTGATGTTTACACACCGTGCCGGGTACTCGTGTAAGGCTGAGTCGACCTAGGGGGAGACCGATCACCACCGCAGATCATCGCTACAAGCCCACCTATGCGCTCACCATTCGTGACCTTTGGTTGAAGTGAGCCGGAGTGGCGGCGGGGGGGGGAGGCATTGGTGTAGCGTGAGCACCCAGCCATTCCTTTCACTTCTTCTGAATGCAACAGGTGTGGCGACAGGTGTGGCGACAGGTGTGGCGGCAGGTGCCGCCCCCCCCCCCCTTATTGTGTCACTGCGGCTCGGGTTCGTGGCGCGTGGTCCACGCCCGTTGCCATGGGGAGCCCCCCACGGAACATTCCGTTCACCGCGCCCGATCGTCCGCACGATGCGCGCTAATCCCGCGAATACAAGAGGGGGGGGGGGGGGCGACGGGAGGAGACCCCCCCACCCCCACCAACCCCACCCACCCACCCACCCCCACCCACCCCCACCCACCCACACCCACCCACCCCCCACGCATTCGAGCAAGACGAGAGGCGCCGGTGAACCTGGAACTCGGTCCAATCGTGATGTCCCGTTCGCTACACGCAGCAAAACAACCAATCGTTACGCGAGTCAGCGCTGTGTGTGGGTGTGTGTTTGTGAGTGTAGGTGTGTGGGTGTAGGGGTGTGGGTGTGTGTGGGTGTGTGGCTGTGTGTGGGTGTAGGTGTGTGGGTGTAGGCGTTTTGGGTGTAGGTGTGTGGGTTGTAGGTGTGTGGGTGTAGGTGTTGGGTGTGTGTGGGTGTAGGTGTGTGAGCGTAGGTGTGTTGGGTGTAGGTGTGTGGGTGTGTGTAGGTGTGTGGATGTGTGTGGGTGTAGGTGTGTGGGTGTGTGTGGGTGTAGGTGTGTGTGGGTGTAGGTGTGTGTGTAGGTGTGTATCGGCCTCTGTGGAGGAGGCTCGTGAAGGATGCTACTGGGCAGTTGGAGGCAGTCGCCCTCCAACAACAAAGGAGGGCGGAGGAGCGACGCTCACAACAACGAGCGGATCGCCGGGTGGCTAAAGCACAGCAAGTTGGTACGGTAGGGGGCACAGGTGGTGCATCAGCCAGTCATCTCGGTCATCTCGGTCAGTCGACCCGTGGCAACTGGGTCTGCCCCGTGACCTCCTGCCAGCGGGCGTTCGACACTTCACGTGGCCTCAAGGTGCACATGGCCTGGCACAAGCGTCGTGGTGACGTCACCGCCACTTAGTGGCGAATGACGGTTGTTGTTGTTGTAGGTGTGTGGGTGTGTGTGGGTGTGTGTGGGTGTAGGTGTGTGGGCGTAGGTGTGTTGGGTGTAGGTGTGTGGATGTGTGTGGGTGTGTGGGTGTGTGTGGGAGTAGGTGTGTGGTTGTGTGTGGGTGTAGGTGTGTGGATGTGTGTGGGTGTAGGTGTGTGGGTGTGTGTGGGTGTAGGTGTGTGGGTGTGTGCGGTTGTGTCGTGGGGAGCGGTAGTGTAGCGGTTGGCGCGCTGCGCTACGAACCCGGGGACCCGAGTTCAATTGCCATTTACACCCCTATAACACACACACACACCCCTATAACACACACCCCTATAACACACACACACCCCTATAACACACACTCACCCCTATAACACACACACCCCTATAACACACACTCCTATAACACACACCTCTATAATACACACACCCCTATAACACACACTCACCCCCTATAACACCCCCCCCCCCCCAATACTACACACAAACCCCTATAATACACACACACACCTCGGTAATACACACACTCCTATAACACACACTCACACCCCTATAACACACACGCCTATAACACCCCCCCCCCAATACTACACACAAACCCCTATAATACACACACTCACACCTCTATAATACACACACCCCTATAACACACACTCACCCCCTATAACACACACTCCTATAACACACACCCCTATAACACACACACACCCCTATAACACACACTCACCCCTATAACACACACACCCCTATAACACACACTCACACCCCTATAACACACACTCCTATAACACACACTCACACCTCTATAATACACACACCCCTATAACACACACTCACCCCCTATAACACCCCCCCCCCCCAATACTACACACAAACCCCTATAATACACACACACACCTCGGTAATACACACACTCCTATAACACCCCCCCCCTCCCAATACTACACACAAACCCCTATAATACACACACACACACCTCGGTAATACACACGTACATATGTAGTGACATAAATGGTGCCACTCCTGTGTAGCGACAGTACCGAGTGAAGAGTTGTACTGTACGCGTGGTGCCGCTCTATGGCACCAGCGTGAGCATGGCACGGAATGGCTCACGAGAGGGCAGGGTCCGAGTGCCACCGAGGTGGGGTCAGGACGTGATAGCCTGCAGGGTGAACCCGAGAGGGCACGTGACCGGACGAGTTGGCGAGGAGACCCCCAGATGGGGGTGTGAGGGTCACGTGATGTGGACCCAGGGTCCCTCCCGAAGGATCTGGAAGGAGGCGTGGCCAAGGGCGGAGCCGGCCTCGCCGCAGGGGCGAGAAGCCGAGTTCGTGGAGGCTGTTCTGCTGGGTCAACTCTGGGAAGGTATCGATTTAAAGCTTTCGTGACTGCAGGGATTCATCTTCTTGGTTCTTTCGGTAAAGTCACGTAGAAGGGAAATAATAAAATAATAAAAATAAAACATAATAAAACAATTCTCACGACGTTTCGGCCACAACGCAAGCAGCCGTCCTCAGGTGAAAACCAGGTCCGTCGAGGCGACAGAGTCTGAATGAAACAGCACACGGGCTTTGAGCATATATATAAGCTGGGCGCATTGACAAAGGAATTTGCATATCAACAGGAATTTAGCATATTTATGGGAAATGCAAAGCCATCACTCCAACCATCAAGAAGGATCCTGTTGAGGAGCCTTTCAAGACCATCACCTTACCCTACATTGCTGGGGTCACAAAAAAGATCTCCAAAATCCTGATTAAACACAAGATCCAGGTCCGATTCAACACAGTACATAAAATCCGTGATCTGGTCCCGTCTGTAAAAGATGTGGTTCCAGGCATACAGTACCCTGGCGTCTACAAACTAAGTTTCCTCTGTGGTAGCAGTTACATTGGAGAAACCAAACGACATGTCTCGGACCGCATCCGTGAACATAAGGCAGACCTGAAACACGGTAGGACAAACACCTCAGCCGTGGCAGATCACTGTTACAATTCAGTGGGCTCACATGACATTGACTTCTCCAAGACAGAGGTTCTCTGCAAGCCATCTGGCTATCATGAGAGATTCGTTCATGAGGCGATCCACATATACAAACACAGAGACAATTTCAACCGAGAAGATGGATTCTGGCTTAGCAATCATTGGAAGGACGTAATCAACCATTTCGGATCTTAACTGATTGTGTTCACGTTAACGGTGACTTTCAGACCGCGTTCCACTCACTGGCATGGTGCAGTGTGCAGAGTAATGTATGGTGTCGTAATTGTACAGTAAACATATAGCAGTATGATACACATTAGGGTGGGTAGAATAATACATAGTGTTATATTAAAATGGATAAGGCAGCAACTGCAGCAGCAGCAGCAGCAAGTGCAGCAGCAGCAGCAAGTGCAGCAGCTGCAGCAACTGCAGCAGCAGCAGCAACTGCAGCAGCAGCAGAAACTGTAGCAGCAGCAGCAACTACTGCAGCAGCAGTGACTACAGCTCCCTTTGATGATGTTAATCCTGCATAATGCACATGCATATGCAGTACTAATTACATTCCTGCATTTCCCATAAATATGCTAAATTCCTGTTGATATGCAAATTCCTTTGTCAATGCGCCCAGCTTATATATATGCTCCAAGCCCGTGTGCTGTTTCATTCAGACTCTGTCGCCTCGACGGACCTGGTTTTCACCTGAGGACGGCTGCTTGCGTTGTGGCCGAAACGTCGTGAGAATTGTTTTATTATGTTTTATTTTTATTATTTTATTACTTCCCTTCTACGTGACTTTACCGAAAGAACCAAGAAGATCTGGGAAGGTAGCCGCCAGTGGCGGCTCCTGCAAAATCTCTCAGGGGGGGCAAATGTCTGGATGATTGATAAGGATAAGGTCCACCCATGCAATGGATAAATTAACAGCTTAAGCATGTGTAGTGGTGATACGCGCTGGGGTAGGGATCGTGTGCCAGCGCGTAGTGATTGGCTGTGTGCCGGTGACGCGCTGAGAGGGAGTGATCGGGTGGCAGCGCGGTGTGATTGGTTGAGTAGTGTTAACACGCGCTGGGGAAAACGGATCGTAGAGATAGCGCGTCGTCATTGGTTAACTAAGGAGCGATGCTCACCTCGACGTCCGCATCAGCTCCGTCTCCCGTGAGCGGGGGCTATAAAAGGGGATGCACACAGGCGTAAGGGCAGTATGTAACCAGCGAAGAATGAAGACGGGGATCGAAGAGATAGGGCTCTGCGGTACCTAGTCCCGCTGTCCTAACGGGACCGGGACTCTGTGTAACCCAGAGGCGAATGCATTGTGTGTAGCCATAGGCATAGGGTCTACACGAGTTGAATGCATGGTGTGTAGCCAGAGGCATAGGGTCTACACGAGTCAAGTGCATTGTGTGTAGCCAGAGGCATAGGGTCTACACGAGTCAAGTGCATTGTGTGTAGCCAGAGGCATAGAGTCTACACGAGTTATGTGGAGTCTATAGTCAAAAGAATAGAGACCACACGTTGTATTGTGACACGACAAGATTTAATAAAAGTGTGTTACCCGTCAAGAAGTTCCTGCCGTCATTTCCAATACTTCACATGTAAAGGCAACTTCACTTCTTTAATATTAATGAAAAATAAAGTGACTCTTACAATACATCTTGTTTGTTTCTATACTCACTATTAAAACAAACCACTCAAGTTTATTTTATTAAAGATTCCACTAGGTGGCGATAAATTATATTGTTGGATGAAACGTGCTTACGTATGATGACGTTAGCACGTATGATGACGTAAGCACGTTAGTGCAAGCCCCCCGGAAGCCATAGAGAATGCATTGGAGCGCCCGCCGTTCGAGAAAAATACATCTTTCAATGTAAGTCTATGGGGCCACTCGGGGCGATTCTCAGCCGGAGTGAAATCGCCCAAAAAGAGGCGGTACTCCACAGAACGTGACATGACGCTGATTGGACTATATCCAGAGGCTGACAGTGACGGCTAGCGTGACTCTGTGGTTCAATGACATTGGTGGTGCGTCGCCCAATCGCCCTAATGAAGAAACCGCCCCTGGTAGCCGCCATCTACGATCCTCGGTCTCGGGTCTCCGCTAGTGGACCAGGCAGCGTGTTGAGCTGTCCTGGTCCGGTAGTATAGTATCCCCCGTGTGTTAGCTAAGTTACAAGCGGTGGTTACCACCCTATGTTGTTATCCTGTTAACGGTAAGAGTTATCTGTTGTGTTAGTTAAGAAACGTGTTGCCTCCAGTTCTAGTGTGCGCCTAAATCGAACCCACTTCATGCAAAATTACAAAGATTCCCCGTGTAGCCTTAACAGACTTTTGGGGCAAGCGCCGGAATGGCACACGAGGGGGTGGGTGGCCAGCACCACGCCCCATCGCATTTGTCTCCCCAGTGGCGATGTTTACACACCACACCAGTTACTCAGTTGAGGCTGAGTCGACCGAGGGAAGGCCCGGGTCCGGTTCGGATAATCGTCACTGGTGGTGGTGGCCGTGAGCAGGAATCGCATTGGGGTCGCCGGGTTCGCGACGAAGGGCGCTAATCATTGCACCACCGCTCCCCACACACACCTCTCAACAAACACACGCACACACCTCACGATCACATCTCATCTCCATCTGACGCGCACACAAAGATAAAGACACAATTTCCAAATTTAGCCTTTTAACAAACGCGCTGGTCGAGTTAGGGCTATCAGCGAGCACCCTATCATAACCGCCATGGTGCAAGTTGGGGTTTGTGTCACAGCCGGATATACAACTCAGGTCGCTGGGTTCATGAGCGTAGTGCGCTCACGGTGGCACGAGCATACACACACAAACACAACCATTGCCCCCATCATATAGTCTCCAACGGACTGTTTGGGCAAGTGTTAATAACAAGCACCCATAAACAAAGACAAAGATCTTCCATATGGCCTTCAACAGCCTGTTAGGGCAATTGCTGTTGGCGAGCACCTGCTAAACATAAAGACAAAGATACCCCGTATAGCCTTCAACGGACTGTTGGGACAACTAATCTTATCGATAACCTATTACACCAGGAACCAGAACCCGAGGTGGTGTTTGGCCAGCATCACGCCTGGCTGCCCCTCACTCCCAGTGCTGATGTTTCGGGGCCTATCCATTTAGTAGGCAGTGGCGTCACTGAGGCGGTGCGGACTGCACCGGGTGACACCAACAGAGGGGGTGACACCAACATGACTCTCTAAACTATTTCTGTGCAGTGTTTCAACAGAAATTTGTTATTTTTTTAAATAAAAATATCCCTGTAGTTAGTTTTAACAATAAAATCTGTTTTCGTAAGCCCAGCTTACATGTACTGCATCACTAAACCTACAAGGTTAAAACTCTGTGCTAAATAACTTTTACTAACCTTCTCATGCGCTCCGGTCAGAGCTGTTATTGTTACCCAACTACAGTGACGCTTCGAGTCACGTGGGTTCGTCTGCATGCGCTACAAGCACGCGCTGTTGTGTTCGTCGCTGCTCGTGTTTTTATAGTCGCTGATTTTATCAATCTTTCTGGTGTTTTATCTACAATAGTGTGGTAAATTAGTATTTGTGCACCTACATCAATCACTTTTTTGAGAATTAAGTCGTAATTAAAGGAAATATTGTAATTTAAAGGTGTTATTTAAATGTAGCTAGTTTACATCACTACTATTGCCATTATATTCAGTGATATATACGGGAATTACGATTTACGGGTAACCTTAGTACAAAAAACATTACCAAGGATTCGGTATGGTCTGCTACGGGCGAAGGTCCATGTGGGGTGACACCTTGAGTGAGCGCACTGGGTGACACCAACCCGAGTGACGCCACTGTGAGTAGGCACGCAACAATCTGTCAAACTTGACCCCTTCACCCCCTCCCTGTACGCACGCGGACTTTTTACTCCCCCACCCCCACCTGCGTAGGTTCGCCTGACGCCCCCCACCCCCGAATCCTGTATAACGACCGATATGTAATCCACGCAGAAACGACCAAGGATGAATAATATTGACGTGTTTAAGCAAGCAGATAGTCCACCGCCGGACTATCTAACTCATTTGAAGGCCAATGTCGACAAATTATTATCGAGGCTTCACCCTCCCCATCCGTTTCCTATGCGTACATTGTCAGCAGAACCCCCCCCATACGTAAGCGTACACGTTTGGATGGCCTCTTATACACCGCACCAGGTGCTCATGAAAGGCTGAGTCGACCTAGAGGAGGCCCAGGACCGGTTCAGTTAACGAACCCGGCGAACTGAGTTCGATTGCCGCTCACGGTTCACACCAGTGACGATTATATGAACCGGTTCTGGGCCTCCCCTAGGTCGACTCCGCCTCGAATGAGAACCTGGCTGCGGTGGAAACATCGCCACTGGGGAGACAAAGGCGATTAAGCGTGGGGCTGGCCACCCACCGCGTCGTGTGCCGTTCCGGCTTTCATCGGTGCTCGCTAACAGCACTTGCCCCATCAGTCTGTTTAAACTATACTCTGAGTGCGTGCGATTGAGTGACCACGTCATCAGAGCAGCGATCATGTGACTACTCACACGTGACAAGCATCTTCTGCTGAAACTCGCTCCCCCCTAGAGCCTTTAACAGACTGTTGGGGACTCTCCCCCACACACCAGCAACTCAACGACGAGCTGAGGGGCCGTCCATAAATGACGCCACGCACCTAGGGGGGGGGGGGTCAGACATTTGTAACGATGCGTGACGAGGGGGGGGGGTTGAGAAATGTGGCGTCACATCAAAATGCGCAACTTTAAATAAATATAGACAATACGTTTTACTTAGTTAAATAGACTTTTTGATCAATGTTTTCTCCTACAACATCAGAGTGCAGCGGCACATTAAATACGCACAATAATGACAATAGTTTAAAGCGATTTGAAGCATGTTTTTTTTGGGGGGGGGCAGAGCTTTGTGACGTCATATTTGAGGGGGGGTCTGACTTTTTGTGACGCCGTGTGACGAGGGGGGGGGGGTCAAAAATCGTCCAAAATCGCGTGACGTCGTGCTCACTCACGGCCCCCACGCGGGTGGGGTTTGGGGGGGGGGGTCACACGCACCCGGCCACGCGTTTTCTCTCTTTTCCTTTTATTCGTCGCGTCCGAACCTGGACACAATAGCAAGCGCCCGATGGTCGCGCTGTCATAAAGCAGCTGCAGCAGCCGCAGCAGCAGCGGCGGCAGCAGCCATCAAGGCTGTTGGGCGCTTATAGCCCCGCGTCTTATCAGGCTGTGGTGTCACGTGCCGGGTGGATGGGCGACCGAGTGAGTACACAAGGCGCTTTACCACTCTCAGCGACTCTCTCAGCCCCCCCCCCTGCCCGTGAGTTCGAATCGAGCGGTCCCTCCCCGGGTAAGTGCGCGCTGTTAGCCGTGGGAAGCGGTGGTGGAGCGGTGAGCAGTGCAGCGCTACGAACCCTCGGTTACCCGAGTTCGATTCCCGCCCACGGCCAACACCAGTAGCGATTTTCTGAACCGATCTTGGGTCGACTCAGCCTCAATTGAGTACCTGGTTTGGTGTGTAAACATCACTCAAGATGGCCGGGCGTGGTGTTGGCCACCTATCCGGTCCTTCATAGGTGTTCGCTAACAACACTTGCCCCAACAGTCTATGCAGGCTATACGGGAGATATTTGTCTTTGGTTGTTAACAGGCCAAATAATACCACACGCCGTCCGCATCGCAGTCAAAGGTACAGACCCACGTGGGTTCGTTCGGGAAGAGTAGGCGCAGTCGTGTGTCACGGTACAAATGTAAAACTCTCCAGTAGTAGTGATGTGACCGTGGGTCATCCAGAACAGACACCGTGCAACGGGTAACGACTCGATGCCCCGAACCACAAATACGAAGGAGACGCTGTAGCGGCCATATACTCCGCTGCTCCTGACGCGGCTGTCTGGCTGGACGTCGTTCCTCTGCGTCGACATCAGCAGACATACGAAAGAGGACGAAGAAGAATGCCATGTTGTGATATTCATGGACACGATTACATGAGATTCAAAGCCAGAGATTCTCCCGACTCAATTAACGCTGGGAAGGTCTTACCTGGGATATTACTGAATTTGTAAGAGCCCAATCGCAACATCGCACCCCACTGGCACACCAATGCCCACTTGCATCTACATCAGCCACAAGACGAACGAAGCATATTTACCAACTAAAAAAAAACTCACGCAGAAATGTACTCGATTGGGATGTCGCACACACACACACGCAGCTTTCAGAGGCCCCCTCCTGCAAACTTGGCAGGACCCTCCTGAAAGGAGCCGTGAGACTCATTGACGATTTCACTTTCCTGGGCAAACGAACGTCAGATATAATAATAATAACACAAAAATAACCAATGGGAGGTCACCTCTTCTCCTATGGTGCCCTCGCTGTCTGGAAACTCCACTACCCCGGCTGTGTGGCCGAGTCAAAGTCCAAACGATTTCCTGCTCGCATGAGCATTGGGGTGCTACTCATCCCCTATTTATATCCCAGAAGGTCGCTGGTGGAAATTCCACTTTCCAACGACTGGGGGAGCAAGTCTATCCATAACTCAACCACTGTTGTTACTTCTCCGAAAATTCGGTTACTTATTTTATCCACCCCCACCACCCCACGAAGGGGTGATGGGCTGAGTCAATCCACCCGGCCGGACTGGAGTCTGGCGGGACCTACGCACCGATGCTGGCAAAGCGCCTGGTGTTTACAGTCAGAGGTCCCTCTCGTGTGAGAAATGAATCCGTGTGTGGGTATATATATATACACACACACGTGTGTGTATATATATACACACACGTGTGTGTGTGTGCGCGTGTTAGTGTTTGAGTGCTGGACTTGTTAATTAATAACGCGGAGTGCACGGTTGTTGCTGAACGCGAGAGGAAATACGATATGGATTTTGACCACGCGGTCCACAAACAGCACCGCAAGTTGGGCAATGTTTGACTGTGCCCCAAAGCCCCTTTCAGGATGGCCTTGGCAGCCGGTAGCTGGGCTTGGCCCACTGATAGATATATGATTTTAATTATCTCTCTCTCTGAATCAGCTCAATCCTCCCGAAAATCCCGTGACTTCTCTGTTGTTACCTCCACTCATGAATCCTCCCCCTCTCCCACTCTCATATTTCTACGTGAATGAGCTCAATCCTCCCGAAAATCACGTGACTTCTGCGTGGCCACCCCCGCTTGAATCGCTCTCTCCGCCCACTGTGAAAACAGACGCCTCGCGTAGCCTCTTCCTGCTCCAGATTCGAATCTCTCCTGAACCTTCGCGCTCCCGTTTATCTGCTGCTATTCCACCCTATTCCACTTCTTTACCATTCATAGTCAATGGGCAGGTCACGAGTAGTGGGGTAAAGTGTGGGTAACTCCCACCTGTTCCAAGACGTCTGGCCAGCAGCGTGGAAGTGTCACCCACGTGCCCTTTTGTGGGGACTCTTTCTTGAGACAGCTGCCTCCCTTAAATTACATAAATACAGCGTGGCCCTGCTCAAACGTCGGTGGCCAGTAGGCCAAGGGTCAGTCGACCCACGAGGTCACCGACACTCGCTTGCCAAAACGTCAAACGTCGCAGTTTTTTTCACAGCGCTTTGCTTTGCCGGGCTGGTTCAGTGATTCCCCGCCGCCTGACCCCCCCACCCCCGACTGCTCAGGCTGCTATGGCATTGACCCTGGCCCCAGAGCGCTGGCCGTGTCACCTTGGCGCTGGTGGTATCACCCTGGCGCTGGCGGTGTCACCTTGGCGCTGGACTTCATCCGCCTCTCCATAGAATAGAGCAGTTTTCTCAACCTTGTTTTGACTACGACTGTACCCCCCTTGTTGAATTTTGGTACCCCCTTGCCCAACCCAACAATGGCTCCGAGGAAATCAATCTATGAATAATGAACATCAATATTTTAACCAATTGTCCATTTTGTGAGGTATCCTAACTCGCGAGTAACCACAAGTGAAAATAAAAAATATATATAACGGGCGCTCTGCACGCGTGGCACAATTTGTTTGCGCTTGCTGGTAACTCTTGGAAACCACTTTATATTAATATAATTGTGTATTAGATGTAATTTTTACATTAACAGATATTTTGTCAATCCACTGCTGGATGAAGGTCTCCCCCCGTTCTTTGCATCAGCACACAGCCACCGTATACCTCTAAATATGCCCGTATTTTCAGGATATTATGACGCTCTAGTTCTCCCGGTATTTTAAAGCAAAACATCTTGGGGGTTGCGTCTGATAATCCGGTAGCTGTGTGCGTGGTGTGAGAGCCCGGATCTGTGTAGCTTTATTGACACCGGGTACAAGTCGTGATGCTGCGTTACTTTCCGGGGCATCTTAGAATCCGGAGAATACGATATTCGTTAACACGGCCACAGCAGTGGCTCCATAGTAAGGTTAACAAGAGGCGTGAGCACAAATATGCTCTTTCTGAGCTCTGTACCGCTTTATACAAACATGTAAGCCATCACATTTCAAAAAGCATTCCAATCACATCGCGGCCTAGCGATGAATATTCTATGTTGTTTCTGTCTCTAACCCAAACACTAAACTATGAAAACACTGGTAAAATGTCGATCTCGCCTTGTTTGATCTGCTCCATATTCCAAACGGAGCTTGTCAACCAGAGGACGCCGAACAGGGAGATGGAGCGATGAAGTCCGTTCGTCGGCACGGTGCTTGCTGCGTCGTTTACTACATGGCAGGATCGCGAGCGGTAGCGATACCAGTGGATTGAGCATGGCTGATGGTAATAATGACGACGTCAAATTTATTGATGCATGGCGGCGTCATTCATGTGAAGTGGATCGGAGGCGCTGGGGAGAACTACGGACCAACGGCAAGGCAGCTAGAAGTGGCGCTAACAATTGCCCAAGATCTGCGGTCCTATATTTTTGCGTGATTAATGTTGTTGTCTTTCACACCCCCTCCCGGCACCTACGATTAGCACGGTTGGCTACGTATGGTGCCATAGAAGTGCAACGTACAGTACATACATATTGGGATGCTTGGCCAACTCCATCAACAATGACTGTGTATCATTCACTCATTCATTCATCGGAGGAAGCGCGAAAAAAAAACCATGAGCGTGCCGAGGGAAGGGCAACACTCAGTCCCCGCACAGATTCCAACACAGATGGAGATTCATCAACTTGCTGTACTGCCATACCCAAGGGAAAAACAGCCGGATAAACGCGTGCTGTGTGCACCGACACTCGATGATGGTGACGGTGGTGACGGTGGTGATTGCTTCGACTGTTAGTACGAAGAAGCCTGGCGCCAGGGCGGACGGCAGAACTGCAAAATAAGTAAAAACAGGAATAGGAAGAAGGGATGGCACTGACCCCCCGCTATCAAACCCACGCGCCTATCGCGAACTCCGTGTATGTTCGGAAATATTTTGAGGGCATGCGCCGCTGTGGCTGGGCCATCCGGTGGGGGGGGGGGGGGGCAGCCCACGAGCCCCCCCCGCCCCGTGAACCACGCGGAGAGCCACACGGCCGGGTTCAAGGCCCCGCTCCCATAAAGCGTAATCAGCCAAGGACGCCTGGATAATGGTTCACTATTTGTTCCGCTGCTTTGAGCCGAGCGGCAATTGAACACACAGACGCGATGTTTGCGTCCCCTCCGTGTTATGGTCGTGTGTGTGTCTGTGTGTGTGGGGGGAGTGGTAGGGTAGCGGTTAGCTACGCTGCACCACGAACCCGCCCACTCGAGTTCAATTCCCGCTCACAGCCAACACCAGTGACGATTATTTGAACCGGTCCTGGGACTCCCCTAGGTCGTCACCACTGGGGAGACAAAGGCGGCCGGGCGTGGGGCTGGGCACCCACCCCATCGTGGGCAGTTCCGGCCTTCATAGGTGCTCGCTCACAATGATTTCACCAAAAGTCTGTTAAGGCTATACGGGGGGTTATCAGTTAGCCATCCGCATGATCCACTGCGCTACAAAGCCGGCTACCCAGGACCGGATCATGGTCCCGTGAGGCCGCTGGGCACATGCTTTTTGGAGCCCCCTCCTCTTTCCTATATTGGTGTCTTTCTTGCCTCCCTCCTCGCAAAATCATCCACTAGATCGTCAAAATCGAGCTGTCTGACAAGGTCTGAATCTATTGACATAAGTGACAGTGAGCTGAGACGTGTTTTTTCACATGCTACTCCGCAGCTCATTTTTTATTCTGCCTAAAAGGGAAAATGTCCGCCCACCCTGGCAGTCTGTCACTGGCAAAGTTAGAAAAATCCGAAGTGCCACGAAAACATTGGGGAACACTGACTGCAGAGTAAGTGCCTGCAACGTATCAAGCAATTTTGTTGGGCACTTCTCACCCTTAGAGTCAGACATGAAAGACTTGAATTGGATGAGTTGGTTGGCAAAGATCATGTCCAGGTCTGATGGATGTGCAGCGGAGAGTGCATTTACCTTTCCGACTATGACATCACTGTTAGACACCTGATCTGACATAAACAGAACTCCAAAGAGACTGGTCAAACGATTGTAAGCGTCCAAGGGATGTTCAAGGCATGCCACTAGTTTATCAATGACCACATAAAATGTTTATATTTTGAACTTCTCCCTCCCCTCACGTGTCACACCTGGCTCTGAGCTCTCATCTGCAAATGTTTTGCGTTTCCTCTTTCGCTGAAGATCGTGCTTATATGACTGAGACACCTGTCACATTTAAGGCTGCCCTTTCAAAAGCCTCAAACTGGTCTCGCTGTCCCGCCACAAAATCCCGCAACGAAGACAAAAGCTGTGCTGCTACAGAGATGTCAATGTCACTTTTCTGTAGGTGCATGCTTGTAGCGTGGAACCGGTCAAGTATAACGTCCCAGAAATGTGCCATGAACACCATCTCTTATGTGTCCAATTTAGCACATAGTCCAGTGGTCTCAATCCGAGTATCTCTTTACTCATTATCATCATTGCACGTACTACCGAAGGCCTCTCTAATGTGGGTGTAATTTCTCCACAGTGCCTTGGTTGACTCTGCCCGAGCGCTCCACCGAGTACTGGACAGCGATTTTATTGTCAGTCTGACGTCTGTCTTCCGAAAGACTTTCCCCCATCTGTGTGTGGATGAAGAGCAAAATGTGTACAGTGACTGCAACATGTAAAAAAACTCGTCAGCCTCTGGGCTACTGCCGTCTAAGGTGATAATACCAACTAAGTTAAGTGAATGCGCTGCGCAAGGCACATACTCTATCAGAGGGTTTTTTTTGTTTCAGGTGGGCCTGTAGCCAATTGTATTTTTCTGACATGTTGCTTGCATTGTCATATGACTAACTATACAGTTTGAGAGGTCAACCCCGAGGTCCTCCATCATCAAAGTCACACAGTCTGCTAAACTTTTACCACTGTGGCTCTCAATTGGCTCAAAGCCCAGGAATCGCTCCACCACATTCCCGCTGCTATTAACAAACCGGAATATGAACGTCCATTGGTCTACATGTGACAGGTCTGGGGTGAAGTCAAGAATTATTGAAAAATGTTTGACATCCCGAATCTCATCTGCTATTGTTTGGCGAGTTTTCTGACCCATTAGCTCAATTAGTTCTTCACATATTGTCGATGACAAATAGGACACTGTGCCTGATTCTTTTCATCCAAACTTTTTAATATGTTCAGCTAAGAATGGGTCAAATTGTGATGGCAATTCTAGGATGCCAAGGAAATGACCGTTATGGGTTGACCCAAACCGTTCATCATCTCATCTACACGCAAGTCCTCTTTCAAATCCAAGAACTTTGTCACTGCTACAACTATTTAAAAAATGTCCCTCCAGTATTTACGTTCCCCATCAAGTTGCTGAATGAGATCTGCATCTATAGCACTGCCCTTTGTTCGCTGGTGCAAGGCAAGCATGCATGATCTGTGTTCTGCACTCTTTTCTTGTTTCCCTATTCTTTCAGAGTGCTTCTAGTCACTAAACCCCTGACTAAAGCCACCGAGCTCGCTGGAGAACCGTTTGCATGCAAACCAGTACACACAACCTGTTGAGGGTGAGTACAGTAGCCACTGTCTTATAACCTTCTGCCCATTTGGCAATATACAGTTCAGAAGTTCATTGTTGAAACTTCGAGTCTTTCCACCAAGCGCTCTATCTCGGACTAACGCTGGGTATTTTTTACTACGGTTTTGGAAGGGGGCTGCTCCTCTTACAATAAGCACTGACGTAATGTGCTTTGCCATAATACAGGGCCAGTGACCGCATAGCACCAGGAATGGTTTGGTTGCTGATTTGATTCTTGTGAACTGCCCAACTGCTCCTGAGGTGGAAATGATGGTTCTTGTATACCATTATTACCTGTTGAGGGTTCGCCTTCAAAGGATGGCTCTGGGGGAGTGACAACATTACTGGAAACTAAATAGCGCTAGTCCCTTCCTCACAGCTGACAATAGTGCTGCTGCCATCATCATTACTGTCAGAGGGTGTTTGAAAGAAGTTGGCAGTGAGTGGAACACTTTGAAGTGAAACTGCCTCTCTTGCCTCCTGTTCTTTTTTTGTCTTTTCTTTTGGAAGCACCACTATTCCAACGTTTGAGGTCCATATTTCAGAACTAGTATGCTATTTATATGACTATATTTATAAAATATCTCAATACGTATTAAATAATAATTGAATTAATATATATTAATAATTACAACACCCTTAAAATACTGTTGTTGGAAAATACAATCAAGTGGTAGTATTTTATAGTCTACTTGGACCTAAAGACAGCTTTGAATACATTAAAGAAAATAATAGAAAAGCACATAAAATAAAATAACCCTAACCCTTTAAAAAGGCTGTTAGAAGATAACCCTTAGGAGGGATCGTTGAAATAGCCTTAAAAAATTATGTTGTTTTAGAAAAAGATGAAAAAAGTCTCTGAATATATTTACTGTGGCGTACCAAGCAAGAAAACAGGCATCTGTCTGTGGCTTTTCCTACCAAGAAATGTCTTATAAACCTGCCAGACACAGAGAGAATTATGTTGATTGAAATTGTAAACATAACTTTTTTTCATTGGCTGAACAACCAACAAAGATTTCTGATAAGTCATTGAAATTACTTTGTGGAGCATATCCACATAGGCCACATCCCATCGATGGGGAGGGGGAAAAAAGACCTCGTAAGAGCTATCGACAATTTGCATGTCAACGTTAGCATTATCTACTTCCGTGGCTATAAAAACAGACGGTCTATGGAAAAAACTAATGGGGTTTACCTTAATCTTTAAGTATGGATTGGATCTCTTATATAGGCGTTAGTGTATGAAAAATTATAGCTTTTGGTATATATTTTTACGTTTCTCAAAACCGCGGTGTATTTTTAATAATTGATTTGTCAACGGCTAACTAAGCTCTCAACAAACGACGAGCCCTCGGTCTCACGAGCAGGCTTTTTAGTGCAGCTAATTTGGTTGTAAGGGCAGCTAGCTGGCAAAAATGGCAGCGAGCTAACTAACCTTTATTATGAATAACTAATCTCTGTTAACAAGCTGAATCATATGGGCAGCTAGCTAGGGAAAATGGGCAGCTAGATAAAATAAAGTCAAACAACGAACGGCTTGCCATAATATGACGCCCTTCAAACTGTCCTGTTATGCAGAAGGAACTGACTTGTTTGTGAATATTGTCTCATGTCACAGAATATTGTAGCGTGCCAACCAGTGGCTCAGTTGTACAGAAGCACTGTACTCTCCGAGATGCTCTCGTTTTCAGCATGCACTGTGTGTGCCAAGGGGCCCCCAGGTCTTACGCTCGATGTATGCACCGAGGGTCCTAGGGGCCCTAGTGGTCAACTCACACTGGAAGCACCCAGGGGCCCGAGGGTGCCAGTGGTCACCTCATGCTTTTAGCACCGAGGGGCCTCACATGTAAGCGCTGCGTGGCCCGGGGCCCTAGTGGTTAGCTCACGTTTTAAACGCCAAGGGCCTGGGGTCCCTCACATTGTAAGCGCTGAGGGGTCTGGGGGGCCCTAGTGGTTAGTTCACGCTATAAACACCCAGGGGCCTAGTGGTCAGCTTGCGCTGCGCACACTGAGGGCCCTGGCGTTCAACTTCCTTAGGAAGTCTTGGGCCACGCACCGCGTGCGGCCTGAGGCTTGGAGGCCCCCAGGCAGTCCAAGGTTCTGGTGCATTGGCTCCACTGGCTTGGTCTATAATCCAGCCCTGCGGCGACCAGAGTTCGATTCCTGGGCCTTGCCGAGATAACTCTGGCCTTAAATTAATACCCAATGTGGCGTGTAAAACAACAGCATTGGCAATACAAAGGCGGCCGGGCGTGGTGTTGGCCACCCACACGCTCGTGTGCCGTGCTGTCCTTCATCGTGCTCCTCGCTAACAGAACTTGCACCTACAGTCTATTTAGGCCAGTGGTTCTGAACCTTTACTGAAGCGTGCACGCCTTTGGTTCTCAATCGTAAAAAAATACAATCTTAATAAATACATAGGTTATATGAAACGAAGCAATTTGCATTTTCGTGCCCTATGCTTAATTTTGTTTTCAATGATTTAGCTTCTAAAAGAATCTGGCCATGTCTCGCACCCCCAGAAAGGGCATCTCGTACTCCCAGGGGGTGCGTGCACTCCAGGCTATAACAGGGGGATCTTTGTCTTGGTATATATATATATATAGGTTCTTGCAATCAGCACTTACCACGTCGGAGTTTATTAAAGGCTAGATTATTATGGAGGATCTTGATCTTGTTTTGTGTGCCAGACAGAGATGTGATTGCGTGCGCGCGCACGTGTGTGTGATGGGTGTATATTGTGTGTGAGAGATGCGTGGGTGGGTGGGTGCCGTTACGGTGTTCGCCAGCTGGGTGTAATGACTCCACTGTCAGCTTCAAAGGGTGCGGCAATCGGTCAGGTCAGGGGGGGGGGGGGGGGGCAATAATTGAATTCAATTATTTTGAAATAAAACTTGGAACGTAACTATGGAATAATGTTCATTAATTTTAAATTGCGTTTTAAATAAGTGTTGTTGTTCTTTTAACACTGTTGTTGATATATTATCATTTGTATTTTATTTCACCAGGTAAGGCCCACTGAGCTATATATATATATTTTTTCAGACGCGACCTGGCCACCAATTCATAGCTCAACGAAATTGGCTCATCACGTGGAAATGTATAGCAGCCAAATACTCTAAACGCATGATGTTGATTCTAAATGTGGAGGGAAAACCCAGAGGACCCAGAGAAAAATCCACGCGACTACGGGGAGAACTAACGACCTCCTGTATACCAGGTGATGTAGTTACCATTTCACCACCGTAGTTATTTATATCAACCACCATATCTCATTGTGGTTTTCAAGGGGGGACCCAACTCGTAGTTTTGGGCACCAGTGGGGAAGGCGCCCCACGCTCGCTACGCCAGTGGCGTGCTCGTAGGCGCAGGAACTCCTCCACCCTCTTCTACCACTGCCCAACGCATTGGGGTGGAGTCGGGAAGCGCCCGTTCGTTGTTTTCTGGTCACATTCCATCCTCATTTGAAGTGATGGCCCTTCGCAAGCCCACGCTGTTAAACGTCGGACACCACCCGTAACAAAGAAGAGAGAGAGACCCTGGCGCCAGTCATCCACACGGGGCCTCCAAAGGAACCCTTCCTCCAAGCCACGCTGATGTCAATGGGATCGGCACTACAGAACTTAAGACAATTACCAGAGAATCTAGATTGCTGCTAATGATCTATATGACATCTAGATAATTGTGTGCTTTGATGAAGACCCATTGCCCGTAACAAAAAAGTTTATATTTATTATATACTAGCGGGAAGTAACTGGCGTTGCCCGGGCGAAAAAGAGACACACATTGACTTTCACACACACACAGACCTCGAGTTACACAAACACAGACATCGACCCACACACACAAACACATCGACTTACACACACATATTAACTCAAACACACGCATCGACTTACACACACACAGATCATCTTACACACACACAGCAACTTCCACACACACATGGACGTACACACACACATCGACTTACACACACAGATATCGACTTACACACACACATGAACTTACACACACATAGACTTACACACACACATCGACTCACACACAACAAAGACAAAGATCCCCCGTATAGCCTTAACAGACTGTAGGGGCAAGTGCTCTTAGCGAGCACCTATGAAGGCCGCAACGGTACACGAGGGGGTGGGTGGCCAGCACCACGCCCGACCGCCTTGGTCTCCCGAGTGGCGATGTTTACACACCGTACAAGGTACTCATTTAATGCTGAGTCGACCTAGGGGAGGCCCAGAACCGGTTCAGATAATCGTCACTGGTATTGGCCGTGAACGGGAATTGAACCCGGGTCGTTGGGTTCATAGCGCAGCGCGCTAACCGCTACACTACCACTCACACACACACATCGACTTACACACAGAACATCGACTTATATCAAGGCCGTAGCCATGGAGTCAACATTGGGGGGGACCAAATCTTCCAGGGTGTCTGGGGGTCCCAACCCAGAAATAAACATAAATTTGAAAAATAATTTCCTGCCTAAAATATTAAAAATTCACTAACACATGGGATGGACTTTTTATTTTATTTACAATAATGTCGAATAGTGTATTGTATTACATTGCTCTGTTTTTACTTTTTTACCATTTCTTGTTTCTTTGTATGTAATGGCAGAGATTAGGGATTAATAAAGTACAACCATAACCACAATCATATAAACAGAAATCTATGCATTGAGTAATATGAAGACAAGTCCAGATATTGTGGCCAAGGTATAGCAAATTGTTCTATTTATTTACATAGCATATCAATAAAAATTTTTATACCAAAATATTAGGGGTGACATTTTGAGCATATTTGAATATTGGGGGGGGGGGGGATGTGTCCCCCCCCCCCCAATATATATTATAATTACGGCCTTGACTTATATACACACACACACACATGGACGTACACACACACATCGACTTAAACACACACATCGACTTACACACCCATATCCACTTACACACACAGATCGACTAACACACACAGCGACTTACACACACACATGGACGTACACACACATACATGGACTTACACACACACATCGACTCACACACATATACACATGGAATTACACACAAACACAGCAACTTACACACGCAAACATATGGACTGAAACACACAGACATCGACATACACATACACAGGGAATTACACACACACATCGACTCACACACACACACATACATAGAGTCACACACACGTCGACCTACACAGACACATATGGATTAACACACACACATCGACTTACATACACACATCGACTTATACACACACACATCGACTCACACACATACATAGACTCACACACATATAGACCTACACATACATATGGACTACACACACACACATATCGACTAAGACACACACATATAGACTTACACACACACAGGCACTCACGCACACACATCGACTTACACATATGAAGTATGGGAATTGACGGCAGGAACTTCTTGACGGGTAACACACTTTTATTAAATCCTTTAGGTATCACAATACAACGTGTGGTCTCTCTTCTTCCTCCGACACACTCCACTAATCTCGTGTAAGCTCTAGGCCTCTGGCTACACCCGATACACTTGACTCGTGTAGACCCTATGCCTCTGGCTACACAATACACTCGACTCGTGTAAGCCCTATGCCTCTGGCTACACAATACACTCGACTCGTGTAAGCCCTATGCCCTGGCTACACATAGTACATTCGGCTCGTGTAGACCTATGGCTACACCCACTACACTCGCCTCTGGGTTACACAGAGTCCCGGTCCCCTTAGGACAGCGGGGCTAGGTACCGCAGGGCTCTAGGTCTTCATCCCCGTCTTCCTTCTTCGCTGGTTACACACTGCCCTTACGCCTGTGTGCATCCCCTTTTATAGCCCCTGCTCGCGAGGGACGGAGCTGATGCGGCGTCGACGTGAGCGTCGTTCCTTAATGACCCAATCACGACGCACTCTCTCTACGATCCGCTTTCCCCAGCGCGTGTTAACATTACTCCACCAATCACACTGCGCTGCCACCTGATCACTCCCTCTCAGCGCGTCACCGCCCACAGCCAATCGGTACCCCGTAACCCACGACCCCGCGCTGACCCCTGATCCTCCACCGTCAGCGCGCGTCACCACCTACACAGCCAATCATCACGCACTGTGCATACGATCCTTAATCCCAGCGCGTATCACCTCTACATCACCCCCTCCCACATAGCTTGCAGCCGGCCCGGCTGTTAACCTACAACACAACATAACGCAACGCAGTAATAAAGAACTCCACATCCCAGTGTGCCCCGTAACACAACAACAACAACATAACACAACCTTAAATATGAAGCAATATACAGCCCGACGAACAACACAATAAAAGCGAACACCGTAAAACGAACGCGCCAAGTGTCACTGTGACCCACGCAGTGCCGAGGCGCTCCGGCTGCCTCGACTCCGCACGTGGTAGGTTACACAAAGTAGCGCGACCTAGCGCGAGTCCGTCTGGCCGGTCCGTCGTATGGAACGGGACGTTGGCGACCGTCCGGTGTCTCCGGCAGCTCTAGACGGCACGGGTCGGGCCTGGAAGGACCGGCCCCGCCGTGAAGATCCGGCCGCCGGTGGTCGGCAGCTGTCAGTTCCGAGACACCTGGGAGCGGATCAGGCGGAGACATGTGAGGATCAAGCAAAGACCTTTCCCCCTTAGGGTCGTCGGTCACGTCACATGCTCGGCCCTCACGACACAAGGGGAGGCCATATGGAGGCGAGAACGGTTTCAGTCGGGAGGGGTGGACGTACCAACGGCGTTTTCCCCATTTTATCTGAACGCACTGGGGGCGTGCAACCCGCACGACCTCCACGGGTCCCCGCCACGGCTTCAACAATTTAGGTGACGTAGCCAAAGGTGCCTGAGGGCAATGCAGCCAGGCCCTGTCACCTGGTTCCCAATTGTGCACGGACACCTTCCGTGCCCGCAACCGCTCGTTTGCAATTTGGCGAGCCCGTGAATTAAGCCGTGCGGCCTCCCTTGCCTCTGTCAGCTTATGAATATTGAATTTAATATGCTCTGCCAATTTCGAATTAGTTCGTGGTGCGGGCAGACCCAGCTGCGTTTCCATGGGCGGGTCGGCTTCCCGACCGTACATCAGATAAAACGGGGAAAATCCCGTAGCTGCATGGGGGGCCACTCTATACGCGGCGAGGACCCCAGGGACCTGCAGGTCCCAATCAACATGTGCCCCACACACCTGCTGGCACAACATAGAAGTCAATGTCCTGTTAAGCCTCTCCACCATCCCGTCCGTCTGCGGGTGGTACGGGGAGGTACGCACCTTCTTGGTACCCAACAGGTCGCACACCTCTTGCAGTAATTTACTCGAAAAATTTTTCCCTTGGTCAGTCAGCAAGCGTTCGGGAGCCCCCTTGTCCAGGACGTAGCCCTGGACAAAGGCGTCCGTCACAGCCGCCGCCGACTGGTTGGCGAGTGGCCACGCCATAGGCCACCGGGTAAAATATTCGACCCCCACCAACAGGTACTTATTACCCCTAGGCGTGACCGGAAAAGGCCCCAGAATATCGAGTGCAACGAGCTCGTTAGTGCGCGAGACCTGGATGGATTGCAGCGGTGGATTAGCTGCCACGGGCGGTGGTTTCCGTCTGGCGCACTCAACACAACCCTTCAGAATAATCACCACGTCACCCCCCATTCCCGGCCAATAATAGTCACGCTGAAGCAGGGCAAGCGTTTTGCTAACTCCCAAATGCAAGAGGCGTTCGTGTGCGGCCAAGACAATTTTCCCCTTCACAGCAGAAGGCACCACAATCGCGTGCCGCCGGGACAAACTGTCCCATCTCATTAACAGGCCTTGCTTAAGTACGTAGGAGCCAGTTCGTTCATGGTCGCCTTCGGAACCCCCCGTCCTTCGGCGCAATGCTAGCAGAGAGCTGTCCGCCATTTGGAGACGGCCCCACTCAATCAGCGACAGTGAGAGCAGCGAGTCGTGACCCCCTGGGGTAGCGGGACCATCCCCAATTGGTGTGCCCGCGGTCGCAACCAATGCCCCCTCGCCTTCCGTAACTGGCGGTCTACAGCGCGCCGATCCCGATAAGCACGCACATTTGTGACAAGGCAACAATCGCGACAGAGCATCAGCATTTGTGTGTCGCGCGCACAGCGAATCGACCCATTCGAGGTCCTCCTTCGGATTAACGTTTTGCGTGGGGCTCGGACCAGCCTGCGCAACCAGCCGCTCTTCCGCAGGGACCTGCGCCGCGTGAGCTAGCACGGTGCCCTGCTGAATGACGGCCGGCCGCGACCCAGCGTTTAAACCCCTGACAACCAGATCCCTGTCAGCCCCAACCAAAGTGTGAGCCACCGACAAATCGAGACCTCCAACAGCCCTATTAGAAGGACCCAAAAGCGTGCCTTGATCCGAGGTCTCCCTCTCCCCTGGTTTCCGCAACCGGAGGGGAATTAACATTTGTGAACCCGGGGGCACGTGCACGGTCTGTGTTGCTAACGCTTGTATCGTAGCGCACGCCGTCCGAATTTCAGTAGGGTTCGTCAAAAATGAAATACGGCGACCCGATGGTAGTTCAATGCAACGCTGATCAATGAGAATTTTGATGGGCATTTTTGCCAAAAAATCTGTGCCCAATAGACAAGGAACCGCCAGGGAGGACGAAACGAAAACGGGTCCCGACAATTTGATATCCCCAATGCAAATAGACGCCCTAATCTGACCGATAATGCCCAACGATCCCCCATTAGCGGCGTAAAATGGCACATCCACTGGAAGCAGCGGACGACATTGTACAGGGAGAATGTTGTAAATGAGATCCGATATAATAGTCGCCGATGCCCCCGTGTCCACTAACACCCTGACCTCGACCCCATCAATAGATCCCGTAACGACGGATGAACCCGCTCTGGCAGCCACTATTCTGTGCCCCAACTCCGACCATTTAACGTCTCCCCGGACCCGGCCGAACCCCCCTCGCCGAACCGAATCCCCGAACTCTACTCGGCTCTCCCCCGCCGCGACGCGACGACCCATATGTGTCGAGTATGCGGGCCAAGCATGTGAGGTGCCGCGACTTGCCGGGGTTTGCAGGGACGACTTGGGGCCTTGGTCGTCGTCCAGCCGAGGTCCCATGGCGCGCTGATGTGGGGCGCGGCAACCGGAGGCCACGTGGCCACGAAGGCCGCAGTTATAGCAGGTGATGACAGTAGTCGGAGATCTCGGTTGCTCCAGCTTGCGGGCCGCTCGCAGAGGCGAACGACCCCCCGACCTCCAGTCCCCCGCTCGTCCCGCGATGAACGCGTCCTCTCGTGGGCTGACGACTTGGGGCACGGTGTCAACCGGACCCGGAGTTGAGGCCACGGCAGCGTTGCAGACGACCCCCTGCTTTCGTTGAAGGACCTCGTGCGCTTGCATGCTCGTGGCGACCCGTAATGAAGAAATATCGGTCTCGTCGGCCGTGTTGATGGGGACCCCCAGGTCCTGCGCCAACTTGAGCAGCTGCTCCAAAACCATCGCATCTTGGCCCTCCTCGTCCATACGAGGGAACGCGGCGTCAGCGAGAGCGAGCAACGCCGTGCGGTAGGCGAGCACGGTCTCCGTGTCCGCCTTCCGTCTTGCGTAGAAATGATGGCGGCACGCCGAGGGAGGACCGTAGACTTTTGCCATGAGAGCCAGCGCATCCTTGAGCGTGGAGCGGTCCGACCTGCGTGCGGACGTGAAGGCCGCGAGCGCGTTGTCGTCCAGCATGGCAGGCAGTGCCCGCAGTGCCGTAGCGTCGGACCAGGCGGACATCTCTTGATGCGCCAAAAATCTGCGCTGAAATTGGCTCCAATCCCCGCCTTCCGCCTTGAATGCTGACAACGTGGGAAGGCGCTGCTGAAAGATGAAGTCGTCCTCCTCCTCGTGCTTCCTCTCTGCCGCCCCGTCGGTGTGTAAGATGGCGGCCCCAGCGGCGGGTGTGTGATGGCGGTCCGCCGCGCGCGTTGGTGACGTCAGCGGGCGCACATGGAGAACCGCTGCCACGTGGTGATGGCCGTTCCCGCCAAAAGTCGGTGCAGATGAAATGGCGGGAATCGCCAAATCGTTTTGGCGGGAATCTGCAGGGCGACCCTGTAGAACGTCGGCCGCCGTCCCCGCTCCTCCCGACGAGCTGATCTCCGCCAGGATGGACGCGGCGGCGAGCAGCAGCTCCGCCAGACGGGAGAGCGCTTCGCGAAGCACGGCGTCAGTCCCCCGTCGCTCGTCCGGCGCCGTCGGCGGATCCTGCCCCGTGGGCAACTCCTCTTCCTCACCCCCCGATGCCAGCTGGCCCGCGTCGTCGAGGTTGTCCCCGTGGTCAATCCCGTGGGTCCGACGGCTCCCCCTTGTATCCATGCTTGGAAGACCGTTTCACTTCTGACGCCAGTTGAAGTATGGGAATTGACGGCAGGAACTTCTTGACGGGTAACACACTTTTATTAAATCCTTTAGGTATCACAATACAACGTGTGGTCTCTCTTCTTCCTCCGACACACTCCACTAATCTCGTGTAAGCTCTAGGCCTCTGGCTACACCCGATACACTTGACTCGTGTAGACCCTATGCCTCTGGCTACACAATACACTCGACTCGTGTAAGCCCTATGCCTCTGGCTACACAATACACTCGACTCGTGTAAGCCCTATGCCCTGGCTACACATAGTACATTCGGCTCGTGTAGACCTATGGCTACACCCACTACACTCGCCTCTGGGTTACACAGAGTCCCGGTCCCCTTAGGACAGCGGGGCTAGGTACCGCAGGGCTCTAGGTCTTCATCCCCGTCTTCCTTCTTCGCTGGTTACACACTGCCCTTACGCCTGTGTGCATCCCCTTTTATAGCCCCTGCTCGCGAGGGACGGAGCTGATGCGGCGTCGACGTGAGCGTCGTTCCTTAATGACCCAATCACGACGCACTCTCTCTACGATCCGCTTTCCCCAGCGCGTGTTAACATTACTCCACCAATCACACTGCGCTGCCACCTGATCACTCCCTCTCAGCGCGTCACCGCCCACAGCCAATCGGTACCCCGTAACCCACGACCCCGCGCTGACCCCTGATCCTCCACCGTCAGCGCGCGTCACCACCTACACAGCCAATCATCACGCACTGTGCATACGATCCTTAATCCCAGCGCGTATCACCTCTACACATACATCGACTCACACACACATACATCGACTCACGCACACATCGACCTACACACACACACATATGGATAGTTGTAACTGCACACATTGGGGTGGGGTGGGGAGGACATCACACTGTGAAGAATTTACCTCGGCATTTAGTGTATTTTGATAGCATTTTGAACGCGATTGAGAATTTTTCCCAATCGTGTGTGGGTTGCTAGGGGCATTTTCGCGCATGCGCAAATGCGTGCTGTGTCGCTCGCGGAGCGGCGTGAGGAAATAATAAAATAATAAATAGCGCTAAATTGCGTATTTAACTACTTTAAAGTTGACGGATGGGAAAACGGAATAGCGCTGGCTCACCACGGGGCTTATGGCGTGGTACTTGGCTACTTTTTTTAAAACATAAACCCCACGGTTTGCGAGCCAAATCCTTCGCAAGTTGCGTCCACAGACAGACGTGCAAACTGAGGGACACACACACAGACAAAAATTACTTTTATAGGTAAGATTTAAGTATTTTACATGCTAAGTATATATATTTCCCTATTTAATATTTAGTTTTCTATTCAAGGCCACATTGCTATTGACAAATGCGTTGGGGCCGATGGGGGTGCGTATTACTCTCCGGTCCGTCTTATAATCCGGCAAATACGGTAGTCATTACCAAAACAGTGGCTATATAGTAAGGTTAACCAGAGGTGTGAACACAAACATTCAAGTTCATTTATTAGGTATAGCACTGTGAGCCATGTGGCTCTTAAGTCGGGTGCAACCGCACCAAACAAAATATGAACACAGAACATCCCAAAGCGACAACGCGTAACAGAAACATCCTGGAATAAACCAGCAAATATTAAAAAAACGTATTAAAACGCTATGTGCAAAAATCCCAATGCGGTGCAAGTCAACAATAACAACCATAAGACAATTTAGATTAACCATCACCAAAATAAAGCTATAAAAACAATGTAACAACAGTAATCATAGGAACTGTGATTCAAAATTTAACAAAAAACAAAATACACAGCACGTACGACCAAACTTGCAGCCATAGCTGGCAGCATGACACTCCCAGTGTATGATGTGTGAGTGAGTCAGTGGTAGTGTGAGTGAGTGTATCATGTGTGAGTGAGTGTATGATGTGTGAGTGAGTTCAGTGTCGGCTCCTTCTGCTCGCGCCTCTTTCCCACCACAAGCGGCCCCGCCAGCCGCTGGGAGCGCGCGCCTCAGGCGGCCATCTTTTTTTCCCGTCACGGCCCCCCCCCGGCTCTGTTGACCCCTCCCCCGGCTCCGTTGGCCCCCTCCGGCTCCATCGGCCCCCCCCCCCGGCTCCATCGCCCCCCCCGGCTCCGTCACTCCCCCCCTGGCTCCGATGGCCCCCCCCTGGCTTCATCGGCTCCTCCCCGGCTCCGTCGGCCCCCCCCCGGCTCCAACAGCAGACCCCCCCCCCGGCTCCGTCGGCCCCCCCCTCCGGCTCCGTCGGCCCCCCTCGGCTCCATCGGCTCTCTCCGTCGGCCCCCCGACCCCCTCACAAACTGCCCCACCAGCCCCGGGAGCGCGCGCCTCAGGCGGCCATCTTGTTCGCACTGGCGCCGTGAACCGGCGACCCGAGTTCGAGTCCTGGGTCGCAGCCAACACCGGTGAGGGGTGACGTCTGAACCGGTCCCCGGTCCACACATCTCTCACGGGCCGCACCAAACAGCATCAAAGAAATGCTACAGCCGACACATCGTTGCTGGAAGCAGGCGGCCACTGAGCTCTGTACCTTTCTCTTTAAAACATATGACCTACCACATTTAAAAATGCATTTACAATCTCATCGCGGGCGAGCAATTGATGATGTATCGTTCGCGTGTTAATTTCCCTCTCTCACCCGAACACTCAACTATCAAATCATTCGCACATTTGTTTAACTCACGTTGTTTGATGTGCTCCATTTTCACGACCATGATGATGATGGTGACAACGACGATGACGATGATAACAATAATACTCGTGAAGCAACGTGAATATGTGGGTGAACGTGTATAACATTCCATGCCCGTACAGCGGCATTTCAAAGTATAACATTCCCTTTAAAATCATGTTTTATTATTCACAAAGGACCAGTTGGGCCATTTCAAAGTGGGTCTTTATGTTTCACCAACAAGGTAATCTGCCTGGCGCGGCTGCTGGGATTGTTCCTCCGCAGAGAGAGAGAGAGAGAGCTTCGTGTTCATTATTACAACGATCATTAAAGACCAATGGAGATGGCTAATGTGCGAAAGGAAAAAAAGCTCAGCAGCTATTTCCCCCGAGTATACGATATTCGCACGTATAGCACAGACAAAGATCCCCCGTAACATCCTTAATATATGTTGGAGCAAAGTGCTGTTCGCGAGTAGCATCTATGAAGACCGGCACGGAACACGAGGGGGTGGGTGGCCAGCACCTATACCCGGCCACCTTTGTCCCCCGCGTGGCGATGCCTTACACACCGCACCAGGTACTCATTTGAGGCTGAGTCGACCTAGCAGAGGATGCAAGACCGTTTCAGACAAATCGTCACGCGTGTCGGTGGCCGTGAGCGGGAATCGAACTCAGAATGCGAGTTTTGTAGCGCAGCGCACAAACCGCTGCACTACCGCTCACCACTCACGTGCACAGCACAGTCCACCGCTGCACTACCACTCACCACTCATGTGCACAGCTCAGTATACCGCTGCACTACCACTCACGTGCACAGCACAGTCTACCGCTGCACTACCACTCACGTGCACAGCACAGTCTACCGCTGCACTACCACTCACCACTCACGTGCACAGCTCAGTCTACCGCTGCACTACCACTCACGTGCACAGCTCAGTCTACCGCTGCACTACCACTCACGTGCACAGCTCAGTCTACCACTGTACTACCGCTGCACTACCACTCATGTGCACAGCACAGTCTACCGCTACACGTTGGCGCTCACTCTCGCGTTGGACTGCCGCAGTCTCCGTGCGGTTCGTCGCAACTTTGCTCGACTCGTAACCCACAGGGCCGCCATTTCCATTCCATATCCAAGGGAGCCGGCACAGTCGAAGCGATGGAGCAAGCGTCTTCTGTAACCCCCCTCCCTCCACCCTCCTCCTTCACCGCCACCACCCCCCCGGCCACCTCTGTAGATCCAGCAGTAGAACTGGGGACACAGCAGGCACTCAGTCGAGCGGCAGGTCGCGGTGCGGTGGGGCAAAGTTTGGGTACTCCGACCACGTCCATGGACGTTTGATCACACAATAGTCTCTCTCTCTGTTCTTATCAAATTGGTCTCCAACCCCAGGTCTCTCTTTCTCTTTACCAGCTCTGAAGAAGGGCAATTGCCCAAAACGTCACCTATTATACACGGGGGCCAGGGGCGGGGCCAGGGGCGGGGCGGCCCCGACCCGTGGGGGGATATAAGGCGGGTCCCTGAGAGGAATCGGGGTCGCTGCATTTGACAAGCTGGAGCTCCACGTCTACCAGCTGGAGCTCCACGTCTCAAGCTGAAGCTCCACGTCCTCCAGGTGGAGCTCCACGTCCACCAGCTGAAGCTCCACGTCCACCAGCTGGAGCTCCACATCATCAGCTGAAGCTCTACCTCCACCAGCTGAAGCTCCACCTCCACAAGCTGGAGCTCCACGTCACCAGCTGGAGCTCCACATCACCAGCTGAAGCTCTACCTCCACCAGCTGAAGCTCCACGTCCACCAGCTGGAGCTCCACGTCACCAGCTGGCGCTCCACGTCCACCAGCTGGAGCTCCACGTCACCAGCTGGAGCTCCACGTCCACCAGCTGGAGCTCCACGTCACCAGCTGGAGCTCCATGTTCACCAGCTGGAGCTCCATGTTCACCAGCTGGAGCTCCACATTCACCAGCTGAAGCTCCACGTCTCAAGCTGGAGCTCCACGTCATCAGCTGGAGCTCCACGTCACCAGCTGGAGCTCCACGTCCACCAGCTGTTGCTCCACATCCACCAGCTGGAGCTCTACGTCTCAAGCTGGAGCTTCACGTCACCAGCTGGAGCTCCACGTCCACCAGCTGGAGCTCCACATCCACCAGCTGTAGCTCCATGTCACCAGCTGGAGCTCCACGTCACCAGCTGGAGCTCCACGTCCACCAGCTGTTGCTCCACATCCACCAGCTGGAGCTCTACGTCTCAAGCTGGAGCTTCACGTCACCAGCTGGAGCTCCACGTCCACCAGCTGGAGCTCCACATCCACCAGCTGTAGCTCCATGTCACCAGCTGGAGCTCCACGTCACCAGCTGGAGCTCCCCGTCCACCAGCTGGAGCTCCACGTCTCAAGCTGGAGCTCCATGTCATCAGCTGGAGCTCCACGTCACCAACTGGAGCTCCACGTCCACCAGCTGTAGCTCCACGTCCACCAGCTGGAACTCCACGTCTCACGCTGGAGCTCCACGTCCACCAGCTGTAGCTCCACGTCCACCAGCTGGAGCTCCACGTCTCATGCTGGAAGCTCTACGTCCTACGAGGCAAACACGTGGTCGCGGACCCGAGTAGGGACCCGATCTTTCGTAGCAATGACTCCTCTGTATAGTGTAATTAGCTGGGTGGTCACTATCCTAGGCTGTATCTGGTGAAGGGGCAATTACTCCTTTGTGTTACATGTTACAAATAAATGTGTTGCCTCTAAACAGGAACAACGTCCGCGACTCAGTTGGACTCACTACACTTGTCACCCAACACTTGCCCCAACAGTATAATGAAGGCATCATGGGACCTCCTTTGCCAGTACCAAAATATGAGAATAGGTTTTCCCCTTTTTTCTGGCAACAAAACAGGTGTTAAGATGCAAAGACAATGCATATATTATCTGAGTATGTTTTTTGTTTGCATTCTGACCACAAGTATTGTGGTTAATGCAGACATGATTCCTTGTGTAGTAGGTTCAACGAGACTTGGACGACGTAGTCGGAGGCATACTTATTTATTAAACGTTCCACTATATACAGGCCACGGTATACAACACTCGAAGGGGTATCGGCCCCTTCACCCGTCTAACAGGGAGATCCCACAACCTCTATCTCGGCTAGCCTACTCCCAGGTCCTCCACTACAGAGCTAAGGGAGGCTAGCTGACCCAGCTCTGGTCAAGCTGGGATTACGGCACCCTGAGTCCCCAGAGCGGCTCTTACAAGAACATCGGTTCTGGGCTCTCAGGGCCACGCCACTGGCTTGCCCTGGTCGGTCCTTAGAAGGACAGCGATCCAGGGGAGTCCCAGGGCCTATCTAGCCGGTCTTCCTTCTTCGCTGGTTTAAGCTAAACACTGACCCCCGAGCCCACCGGCTCACCGCCTTATATAGCAACTCCCCCACCGAGGGGTGGGGCCGTGGGGGATCACAGCGCCGTTTCAGCCCCCCAGGCTAAACGGTTCGGACGTGGATGTAAGCATCCTTCCGCGTTCGGGCTTAACCACCCCTGGTGTGTTTGTTCGCCCTCCCGTAACACCTCTACACTTGTAAAAGGTTTCAGTTCAGTGTTTTAACATCTTAACACCTGTTTTGTTGCCAGAAAAAATGGGAAAACCTATTCTCAGTATATGAAGGCTACATGGGGGATGTTTGTATGTGTGTGTGTATATAGCGAGAGTATAAGGGTGGAGCTGCGGTTAGCATGCAGTGTGACGAACCCGGTGACCCCGAGTTCGATTCACGGACACGGCTAACATCAGTGGCGATTGATATCTAAACAGGTCCTTCTTGCATGAGCCCCCCCCCCACCCCCCTCACCCATCCGCGGTGACCAAGCAGGGGCGGTCAACCCCCCTTCACCCCCGCGTGTGCGTTCTCTGATGAACGTGCTACTCTCTCAAGGAGGATATCCCGAACGTGCGTCTCCCCATGCTTTTACCATGATCACCATGGCATATCCACTGCTGGTTAACGACCGATATTACGACGTCTCAACCTCTGTTCACGTTCTCTAATCCAGGTCCTCCTCTCTCTCTCTCTCAAGGAGGTAATCCCGAGAGTGCGTCTCTTCATGTTTACGTGTGCACTTTGCAGATCCTGATCCACGTTGTTGTTGACGATGATGATGTTGTTGTTGTGTTGTTACTGCCCAGCTGTTTCTGAACACCCGCATCACAGCAGGCGGTAGGACCCAATGATTTAAACAGGATAAGTGAGGGTTGTTTGGGTTAGATCGTGTAAATATGAATGTGTCGTTAAACCCACCGCCACCCGACACAGCTAATTAGTAAGATCTGTCACGTAAACAAAACATGCCAATTCGTTACGAGCTGACCACACCGGTGTGTTGGAGAGCAAACCCACAACATTTACAATTACTCTCCAGCAGACCGGTGTGATGAACCTATTATGGATAATATTGGTCGCGAAAGCCTACGTATTAAACTTCAACAACCTTCTAACTCTCCGCTACTTTGCTTTTTATTATCCAGTCCGACCGTCCAACGGAAATCCCACGTTCTCTCCGCGTTCGTACTGCCATAGGAATGTGGAATTTCCATCACTTTACTCCAGTGGAATAGAACACGAGACGAGTAGGTGTGCCCGTAACCACTTTAAAATTCGCTTGGGGCACAACGAACATTCGTTTTGAACGTATATTTCACCTCGAGAGAACATTGTTTGGTGATGTGGACTCACTCAGAGCTTAACGTGACCAGCGAGTGGTTAATGTGATGCGTCCGTGTGGACCAGTGGTTCTTAACCTTTACTGCAGCCTTGCACCCCAATCGTAAAAAAACGTAGAATGTTACGAACATTTCATCCGGTTTGGTGAAACAAAGTAAGTTGTACTTACGTGCCCGTGGTTAATTTGTGTGCTCGACGATTTACCTTCAAAAATAATCTGCCCGTGTCTCGCACCCCCAGAAAGGGCATCTCGCACGCCCAGGGGGTGCAGCGTTCATCCCCAGGTTAAGGATCACTGGCGTCGATGATCGTGGCTGGCTGATGCGATCTTTAATGACATTCAGTTAGGGGCTTGAAAAGCTGAAATTTCGCCTTCAATTATAGCCAAACGAATGTTTTATCAATCTGGAACTCCGTTAAAAACAAATGTACAGCTCCGGGAGGGTGATTGCATTCGCTCAGAGGGCAGATTCCACCGGTGAACAGAGTGAATTCACCATCAGTGGAGTGTGACGTTGAAGCAGATGGAGAGCGAGGATGTGGGAGAGAGACAGAGAGTTTCATTCATTCGGTGTTGGCAACGCCGTTACTCCTGGGGCTGCACAATGAAGACGCGAAACTAGTCCAGCTCAATTGGCTTTACAATGGACTGCGGATTGATGTCTAGGCGGATATGCACAAACCTAGAGAAAATAAGCTACACACGTTTGTGGAAAGGTCGGATATGCGAACACCTATTGACAAAATAACATTTACTGTGTGTGGAAAGGTAGCACCTCCGAACCATCTATCGCAAACAAGAAGTAATAAAAAGATTGCACATAGCAGGAAGACAACCTGATGATGATGATGATGCTGATGATGCAGGCAGTGATGAGTAGGTAAGTGGTACTATTTGGACACGTGTGGTAGGACGGACAACAACAGCTAAAATTAAAACGTGTGTTGCTGTCGTTGTTATTGTTCGGAAAAATGGAAGGCACCGCAAAGAGAGGAAGACTTCTAACAGCGAGTGGCTTGACGACGACATCACAAGAGATCGGTGCCAGAAAGACGTGGCCACGACTTGAGGGCATTGACACGAGCAGACAGAGAGGAAAGTGGAAAACAACAAATGACGAAATGTCACAGCTGACACAAAACGTGGATTTCTCTGCCCGTGGCACGTGGTGATGATCGCAAATAGCGGTTATATACTGTGTGTGTGTGCGGAAAGGTTGGAGATGCGAAGCTCTATAAATATATTAAACAAACAACAGATACAACCTCATGCACAAATGGAGTACGTGACGATCGGATATGCTGACATTAGCTGTTCACACGCAGCCGTGGACACGGTGTTTGCGTCTAATTCCACACACGAATCTGTTCACGAGTTAAGTGACGTTACGTTAGCCAGTCCTATTTATGGCCTCACATTTATTACTTTATTTTTAGTAGTTTATAATTAAGATTTAACATTCATTCATTATATGCACCCGCAATTTCTTATGTGAGGGGAAAAGATAACCCATGCCCCCACCCCTCAAAATACATCATGACAGCTCACGTTAAACTCACTTTCACATTAAACTCACTCTCACGTTAAACTCACTCTCACATTAAACTCACTTTCACATTAAACTCACTCTCACATTAAACTCACTCTAACATTAAATTGACTCTCACATTAAAGTCTTACTGTTTCGTTCCTTATAGACTTCTCCACAAATCTGGCTGTCGCCTGATGAAGCTAGTTGTAATTACTGACGAAACGTCGTACTCAGATTGTAAATGTTGTGGCTTGGCTCTGCCAACACACCGGTGTGCTGTACTAGTGACGAATTGGCCACGTTCTGTTCACGTGACAACCCTTACTAGTTGGCTGTGTGGGGTGGTGGCGGGTTTTAACGACACATGTATATATTTACGCAATCTAACCCAACAACCTCTATTATGGATGATATTGGTCGCGAAAGCCTCCTACGTGTTTTACCTCCAACCACCTTCAATTTCCCTGCCTATAACCCAGTGGTTCTTAACCTTTACTGCAGCCTTTGCACCCCTTTGGTTTTCATTCGTTACAGATGTATAGTGTTAATAACTGCATCGGGGGTTTTATGAAACAAAGTTGTACTTAACGTTGCCAGTGCTTAATTTGTGTTTCGATGATTTACCTTCTCGATGATTTACTTTCTGAAAAAATCTGCCCGCATCTCGCACCTCCAGGGGGTGCGTGCACCCCAGGTTCACAACCACCTCTCGAACCAATCCCCTTTCAGGCCCGTTAGGTACCAATCATCTTCCGTGTCACGTGGTGTCCGCCACGTCAGGTGAGTATCGTTGATAGTGAAATAATCTCTATTTTTGTTTTGCCAGTGTAAAAAAAAAAAGAAAGATTGGGTTTAAACCCTTTCTGGCAATAACACAGGGAGGTGTGCTAAGATGTAAACAAATTCCAAACAGACACACACCTTTGTTGCAAGGCATCGCGTCTCTGCATTGACCACACGTACTTGTGGCAAAACATACAAACAAACGTGCTCTGATAATTAATTACACATAAATTATCTTTGCAACTGCGAAGCCTATTCTTATTCCTTCATCATTTTTGATTCTGGCAAAAAATGTTCCAAGGATATCACTGCTCAACCCGAGCCATCAATGCTCTGATACTTCCATTGCCTTTGCACTGTTCGCCTTTTGACGTTCTCCGGTCTCACACTGGTGCAGAGACAAGGGAGGCCAACCAGAAGGATGTCTCTGGTGTCGTCCAATCAGTTTCAAAGACAACGCGTATATTGCCATGTTTGTTCGCATGTTTTGCCGCACAGGTAAGCGTGGTTAATGCAGACTTGATGATGCCTTGCAATGGGTGTCTATTTGGTGTATGACCATCTTAACACCTCCTGTTTTATTGCCAGAAAGGGCAAAGCCTAATTATTTGAAGTTACGATGATTGTACAGATGTCTGAAGAGAATAATCCATCACGCCAACTCCTCTCATCCTCGCAGTAGCAGAGGCTTTTGGCTGCTGGCCATCGAACAAATGCGGTGGTCACCACATCGCGCGCTTTCAGATGCGCTTCTGCGGCCGTCTGGAACGCTCTTCCTTCCGATCTTAGTAAGCCACTGGATGTATTCACTTTTAAATAATCTAGATTAAACACCAATTTCTTTCCAATAGATGTTTGCGCGTGTTAGTTTATTGTCTTTACCCGGCACCTCCGATGAGCACGGTGGGCTATGTGGGTCAACGATGGTGGTGGAAGGGAAGGGGTGGGAAATAGGGGGTGGAAGATGGTGGTGGTGGGAGATGGTGGTGGGAGATGGTGGTGGGAGATGGTGGTGGGAGATGGTGGTGGTGGTGGGAGATGGTGGTGGGAGATGGTGGTGGTGGTGGGAGATGGTGGTGGGAGATGGTGGTGGTTGGAGATGGTGGTGGTGGTGGGAGTTGGTGGTTGGAGATGGTGGTGGTGGTGGTGGGAGATGGTGGTGGTGGGAGATGGTGGTAATGTTGGTGGTGGGGGATGCTGGTTGGAGATGATGGTAGTGGTGGAAGATGGTGGTGGTGGGGGATGCTTGTGGTGGGAGGTGGTGGTGTTGGGGGAGGGGAGGTGGGAGGTTGGACATGGGGAGGAAGTGGGAGGAGGTGGTGGCGGGTGGGTGGGTAGGGGGTGGCTCACACTGGGATTAATGTAATAGCCCCGACTGTGTGGCAGTGTCCAGGACATTCCGTGCTTGTGGAATTAGCTGCGGTTCAGCACCATCACCCCTCCCCCGTCGCCCCCTCGCCCCCTCCCCCCTTCACCCCTCCCCCCTTCACCCCTCCCCCCTTACCCGAACATCCAGTACCGGTGCAGAGAGCGGGACGCGCCGTGCCGAGCCACAGTGGCCAGCATCATCAGCAACATCACCATCAGCAACATCATCATCATCAGCAGCATTATCATCAGCAGCATCATCAGCAACATCATCATCAGCAACATCATCAGCATCATCATCAGCAGCATCATCAGCAGCATCATCAGCAGCAACATCATCATCAGCAGCATCATCATCAGCAGCATCATCAGCAACATCATCATCAGCAGCATCAACATCATCATCATCAACATCATCAGCAGCAACATCATCATCATCAACATCATCATCAGCAGCATTATCATCAGCAGCATCATCAGCAACATCATCATCAGCATCATTATCAGCATCATCAGCAGCATCATCAGCAGCATCATCAGCAGCAACATCATCATCAGCAGCATCATCAGCAGCATCCTCAGCAGCAACATCATCATTGGCAACATCATCATCAGCAGCATCAACATCATCATCATCAACATCATCAGCAGAAACATCATCATCATCATCAGCATCATCATCAGCATCATCATCATCAACATCATCAGCAGCAACATCATAATCATCAGCATCATCATCAGCAGCATAATCATCATCATCAGCAGCAGCAACATCATCATCAGCATCATCATCATCAGCAGCAACATCATTATCAGCATCAGCATGAGCAGCAGCATCATCATCAGCACCATCAGCAGCAGTATCATCATCATCAGCAGCAACATCATCATCAGCAGCAGCATCATCATCAGCAGCATCATCAGCAACATCATCATCAGCAACATCATCATCAGCATCATCATTATCAACATCATCAGCAGCAACATCATCATCAGCAACATCAGCAGCAGCAACATCATCATCAGCATTATCATCATCATCATCAGCAGCAGCAGCAGCAGCAACATCATCATCAGCATCATCATCATCAGCAGCAACATCATTATCAGCATCAGCAAGAGCAGCAGCAGCTTCATCATCAGCACCATCAGCAGCAGCATCATCATCAGCAGCAACATAATCATCACCATCATCATCATCAGCAGCAGCATCAACATCATCATAATCGTCAGCAGCAGCATCATTATCATCATCAGCAGCAGTATCATCATCAGCAGCAGCAACATCATCATCATCATCATCAGCAGGAGCAACATTATCTTCAGCAGCAGCAACATCATCATCAGCAACATCATCAGCAGCAGCATCATCATCATCAGCAGCAACATCTTCAGCATAATCATCAGCATCATCAGCAGCATCATCAGCAGCATCATCAGCATCAGCATCATCATCAGCATGAGCATCATCATCAGCATTATCATTATCATCAGCAGCATCATCATCAGCATCATTATCATCAGCATGATCATCATCAGCAGCATCATCATCATCAGCAACATCATCAGAAGGAACACCATCATCAGGATCAACATCATCATCTGCAGCATTATCATCATCAGCAGCAACATCATCAACAGCAGTATCAGCAGTAGCAACATCAACATCATCATCAGGACCAACATCAGCATCACCAGCCGCACCATCAGTCGCAGCATCATTATCGTCATCAGCAGAAAAAACAGCATTATCATCAGAAGCAGCATCATCAGCAGCATCATCATCGTCAGGATCGTATTCATCAGCATTATTACCAACAGCATCATCGTCAGCATCATCATCAGCAGCAGCATCATCAGTAACTTTATCATCAGATTAGAATCATCTTCACCATCATCAGCAGTATTATCATCATCAGCAGCAGGCTTGCGTGCAGCTGACTGACACACGACATTAATTGTCGTGTGTCAGTCTATGAGTGATGCTTGTGCGTGTGTGTGTGTCACTATCAGTGTGTGTGTGTCAGTATCAGTGTGTGTGTGTCACTATCAGTGTGTGTATTGTGTGTGGGGAGCGGTGGTGCAACGGTTAGCGCTACGCTGTGCTATGAACCCGGCGACCCAAGTTCAATTCCTGCTCACGCCCAACACTAGTGACGATTATGTTAACCGGTCACGGGCCTCCCCTAGGTCAACTCGGCCTCAAATAAGTACCTAGTACGGTGTGTAAACATCGCCACTGGGGAGACAAAGGCGGCCGGGCGTGGTGTTGACCACTCACCCCCTCGTGTGCCGTGCCGGCCTTCATAGGTGCTCGCACTTGTCCCAACAGTCTGTTGAGGCTATACGGAGTACCTTTGTAGCATTGTGTGTGTGCGTTACCGAATGTGTCAGTGTGTGTCATCGTGTGCCGTCCTGGCTTTAATAGGTGCTCGCTAACAGCACTTGCCCCACCGGTCTGTTAAAGGCCATACGGGGGATATTTGTCTTTTTTTGTCAGCGTGTGTGTCACTTTGTGCGTGTGATTGGTTGTGTTTGTATGTCTTTGTGGGTGTGTGTCAATGTTCGTGTGTGTGTTATTGTGCATGCGTGTGTATAAGCACCTCAATGTGTATGTGTACGTACGTAAACGTGTCAATACGTGTGTGTGTGGGGGGGAGTGGTGGTGCAGTGGTTAGTGCAGTAGACTACGAACCCGGCGATCAGAAATCGATTCCCCTCCACAGCCAACATCAATGGCGAATGAGTACCTGGTGCAGGGTGTGTAAACACGTGCACTTTAAAATCTAAATCTATAACTAATTTAATTGATAACGATGATTCGGAACATTGTGTATGGCATTGGATTATCGTCCTTCTCCGACACCGGCGATGAGCACGGATGGCTACGCACGGTGCGAAAGACATTCAACATCCATACAGACATTAGAGAAACAAGGACTGCCGTGCGTAGTGTCCTGGCCACACCACTCCATCCATGTGTAATGCGGGCGTAAACGACCTTCCGGATGTGACGTCATGAGGGGAGGAGTTAAGTCACGTGGGGGAGAGGGGTCAGGTCTATAGGGAGAGAAACCGGAAGAGGAGGGGGAGTGATTGGAGACTAGGAACGAGTGAGGCCACGTAGGGCGAGAGTGGGAGAGTGGCGAGATCGCCACGTACACGGGGAACGAGGTTCGGCACCGTCGGCCAACGGTGACCGACCCCGGAGCAGCGAGGAGGCTGCAGGTGGCAGCGGGGGTCTGCACACGGAGTTAGCAGCGAGTCTGCAAGGAGAGGAAGGAGGCTACAATAGTGACAGCAGCCAGGGGCTGCAAGCAGAGGGTCTCTAAGAGAGTGCCGTGAGGGAAAAGACAAGAACCCAAATAAAGGACACGGAGTCAGAGAGAAGCGTCCGAGTCTTTTATTACACATGTGCCGCGTCGACCTGAGTAGATAGTCACTAACGAGCACTTCCCCCTAGAGTCTAGTAAGGGCTGCAGGGGAGATGTGTGTCTCTGTGTTGCTTTTTTTATGGCCAAACTGAGGCGAGATGTTAACTACTTCGCCTGATATGCAGGAGGTCGTGGTTTTGATCACGACCCTTTCGCCTGTATATTTGGAGCTTGGATATCTCTCTCTCTCCCCGTGGTCGCGTGGATTTTTCTCCGTGTCCTCCGGGTTTTCCCTCCATGATCAGAAACAAGCGTTTACAGTATTTGGCTGCTAAACATTTCCACGTGATGATAAGCCACGTTCGTTGAGCTGTCATTTGTGGCCAGGTCACTTCTGAAAAAAAGGGCTAAACAGCTCAGTGGGCCTTGGTGAAATAAACAATAGTTTAGTTTTAGTCCAAAAGCAGCAGGGAATCGCCGTGGTAGGCCAGGAGGAATGTTGAAATGCTCACTGTGGAGAAGAAGGCTGCCATTCATCTGTCGGGAGCTGGACCGATACCACCTGGACCTCTGTAGAATGCAGAAGGTCCGGACGGTGGACCGCTTCTTGGCTCCAGTCACCACGTGGGGCGGACACTCGTCAACTCGGGGCAGGAAGCTGGAGAGAGAGAGAGATGGCGTGGGTAGCGGTGGAAAGACTCTGTGGAGGGAAGTCTCAGGGCTATTGAGGGCTCTCTTCTCCTCCATCAAAGGGAGACGTGGAATGGTGGTTGTGGCTTTCACCCCCACCGAATAGGCCAGGACTCTGGGTCATTAAGGGCCTACAATGGTCGTGGATAGGCCCAGGTTAAGCCGCATGGCCGGGAGTCGTCAGAGCCATTTTCTGTTCACCTTGGGAGTGCGACAGGGGTGTCCTCTTGCTCACCGCGCTATTCAACACGTTCTTTGACCGTGTAAAGGAGTTCTCTAAGTTTCCCATGGCTGTACCACGGTGGAATTTCCATCTGGTACAGTTACAATTGGAGGCGGATTGACTCCCGGGTGCGGTCACGCGATGGCTCCCTCTTGGTCAATCATGTTATGCACGCTGATAATGATCAGATTACAATCTGGTGATTGCTGCCCATTCTGAGAAGGGAGTTGTAGACGCTACTGCTGAGACTGGAGGCGTGCCACTAAGAGACGGGGCCTCACCATCAGCCGCTCACAAACAAAGCGCCTGCACGGGTCCTTTAAGTCATAAAATACTCCACTCCCATGAGTGATGGGGCAGTTGTGGAGATATCGGAGGAGTTCCCTCCCTGGGCGGTGTGCTTATGAGCAGTTCCTGTTTGGCAGCAGAGGTCTCACTCCAAATCAGTTGTGCGGACTATGTTTTAATCAGCTGCATAACGCAATGTGGAAGGTACCTTGGTCTATCGCTACATACAAAGCTCCGAGTCTTCTCTGCCACAATTATGCCCTCCCTGCTCTATGCTTGCGACACGTGGAGCCCTTGAAATGAACATCTGCGCCGGTTTGAAACATTCAGGCTGGCCTGCCTGCGATCCATCCTCGGGTTAAACCAGACCGGATTGTGTGAGGAGCTTGGAAGATCTGGACACAGTCCCATTCGTGAGCTCCTCCGGCAGGCGAGGCTGCGTGAGCTGGATCATGTAGCTCGAACATAATTCGATTCCCGCTCACGACCAATGACAGTGACAGCGAATACCTGAACCGGTGTTGGGCCTCCTCTAGGGCGACTCAGCCTCAAAGTGAGTACCTGTTGTGGTGTGTAAAAGAAAATCAGCACTGGGGAGACAAAGGCGATCCGGCGTGGTGCTGGTGACTCCCCTTCTGAGCGCTTCCGGCATTCGTAGGCACTCGCTAACAGCTCTTGCCCAAACAGCATGCGTGGGCTGTACGGGGGACCTTTGTCTTTGTGTTTACGTGCGTGACGGCACGTTCTGCCGTGACGTCACTCACATCAGCCCTGCCCCCGGGAGTTAACGGCCGTGAGGAATTCACCACCAATAATGAATCTCTCACTCCGTGTCTCTCTCTCTCTCAATTTCACTCTCCCCTCCCCCTCACTGCCACTCTGTTCCTCTCTCTCAATTTACCTCTCACTCTGTCCCTATCTCTAAACTCATCTCTCTGCTCTGCCCTCTCTCTCTCTCACACTCACTCTGTCTGAGTTTAACTCGCCCATCTCCCCCTAACTCTCTCTCAATTTAACTCTCTCCCCTCTCACTCTGTCCCTATCTCTAAACGTATCTCTCTGCTCTGCCCTCTCTCTCTCTCTCACACTCACTCTGTCCCCTCTGTCTGAGTTTAACTCGCCAATCTTCCCCTAACTCTCTCTCTCTCTCTCTCAATTTAACTCTCTCCCCTCTCTCACACTCCCTCTCCCCGAGGTAACTAGCCTGCCAGGTTGAAACTCAACCTCACGCTCTTACTTTCACTCCCACCCCGTCTCACTTTCCTCTGCTTTTCCACGATTATAAGACACGTTGGAGAGCGGTGGCGCAGTGGTTTATACAGCTGCGCCTGTGAACCCATTAAAAAAGCTGCCTTCGATTCCTGGCCACGGCTCACATCAGTGGCGAGGTTACGCATCTACAACAGCTCCACTGACCACTTACCCAAGGTGTGGGTGGGAGTTACGGATAGAGACAAAGTGTGGGTTGGAAGGAGTTGATGCACTTTTAAACTTAGACTGGGCGAGTTTATGCATTATTATTACATAGTCCGTCTGTAACAATTCTCGTAAAGATGTGCCAAAATGAACAAACCCTGAGTTGGATGTCGTGTTGCCATGAGGACTAATCCTGACTCTAACCTTGGAGAAAAGCGGTCACATTGATCAAAGTTCCAATCGGATGAGACAAGACTGCGACGAATGTTTCCCAATGATCATCGCCACGGGCCACGCACTTTAGACCGACGGCGTCACATGATGCGCGAGCGCGCGTAGGAAATGAATGGCGCCTTCCCATGTTGAGCCGTCCACGTGAACATTGCACAGCCCATAGGAGGGCATCTTATCGGCAAGCATTAGTTCATCGCCGCTTTAAAACACCACGCTCAATATCGAGTAGACTCTGGACCGGTGTCAAAATGCAGCGTCTCATCAGCAGCGTCAGGCCTGCGTGTTAAACCCACGCTGGTGAGCTGACAGATGTTGGGCACGGGCGCTCTCTGTGAGAAATTGGTCCCGAGCTCAACAGCAAACCTACATAACGGGCGCGGCACGGGCTCGAGAAGAGATGGGTTGATGCGGAACAAGGAGGATGTGGAGATGATTGGACTTGTCGTGTAGTAAACATCGCCACCAGGGAGACAAAGGCGACCGGGAGTGGTGCTGGCCACTCACCCCCTCGTGTACCGTGCCTGCCTTCATAGGTGTTCGCTAACAGCACTTGCACCAATAGTCTGGTAAGGCTATACGGTGGATATTTGTGTTTGTGTGTGTGGGCGGTGGTGTAGGGGTTAGCCCGCTACCGATCAACATCGGTGACGAAGTGTTGATGAGTTCTGGTCGGCTCAGCCTTGAACGAGTACCTGGTGCGATGTCTCAACATCAGCACTGGGGAGACGAAGGCGGCCGGGCGTGGTTGCTGGCCACGAGAATGGTGATTTCCCTCAATATTCTGTAACCCCAAGAATACATACAGTATTTAACAATAACTTTGTATGCTCAGTCAACTAACGTTTTGACAATATATTTTTTTTATTTTATTTTAATATTTCCGTATAAACATTCCGTTGCCCCAGGCAAGGTTTAACACATATCTATTGTTAGTTCGGAACAAACTGTTCCCAACAGAAACATCTGAACACGTTTCGTCCATAACACCACCGGCAAAAATATATATATAACGTGCGACGTTTCGGGGAATGGCCCTTCTTCATGGGCACGTGCACGAGTCCGAGCAACGCTAAACTGGTGCGCGGAAGATTCAGAGCAACAAATCTCGCTCCAGTCCACGGGTGCCAGGCCCGACTGGCGGCCAGAGTCGACCGAGGCTGGCGGGTGAGTTTCCTGGCTCCACCAATTTGAGTTGGGCCCGAGAAAGAAGCAACACAGAGACCCACATCTCCCCTGCCGCCTTCAGTAGACTCGAGTGGTGGTAATGGTGGTAGTGGTGGTGGTGGTAGTAGTGGTGGTAGTAGTGGTGGTAGTGGTAGTGGTGGTAGTGGTGGTTGTGGTAGTTGTAGTGGTGGTGGTAGTGGTGGTGGTGGTAGTGGTGGTGGTGGTAGTGGTGGTAGTGGTGGTGGTGGTAGTGGTGATGGTGGTGGTAGTGGTGGTGGTAGTTGTGGTAGTGGTGGAAGTGGTGGTAGTGGTGGTGGTAGTGGTGGTAGTGGTGGTAGTGGTGGTGGTAGTGGTGGTGGTGGTGGTGGTAGTGGTGGTGGTGGTGGTAGTGGTAGTGGTGGTGGTGGTGGTAGTGGTGGTGGTGGTAGTGGTGGTGGTGGTGGTAGTGGTGGTGGTAGTGGTGGTAGTGGTGGTAGTGGTGGTAGTTGTGATGGTAGTGGTGGTAGTGGTGGTAGTGGTAGTTGTGGTGGTAGTGGTGGTAGTGGTGGTGGTTGTGGTGGTGGTGGTGGTGGTAGTGGTGGTAGTGGTGGTGGTAGTGGTGGTGGTGGTAGTAGTGGCGGTGGTAGTGGTGGTGGTAGTGGTGGTAGTGGTAGTGGTGGTAGTTGTGGTAGTGGTGGTAGTGGTGGTAGTGGTGGTGGCGGTAGTGGTGGTGGTAGTGGTGGTGGTAGTGTTTGTGGTGGTAGTTGTGGTAGTGGTGGTGGTGGTAGTGGTAGTGGTGATAGTGGTAGTGGTGGTGGTAGTGGTGGTGGTAGTGGTTGTGGTGGTAGTTGTGGTAGTGGTGGTGGTGGTAGTGGTAGTGGTGATGGTGGTAGTGGTGGTGGTAATAGTGGTGGTGGTAGTGGTGGTAGTAGTGGTAGTTGTGGTAGTGGTGGTAGTGGTGGTAGGGGTGGTGATGGTAGTGGTGGTGGTAGTGGTGGTAGTGGTGGTGGTAGTAGTGGTGGTAGTGGTGGTGGTAGTGGTGGTAGTGGTAGTGGTGGTAGTGGTAGTGGTGGTAGTTGTGATGGAGTGGTGGTAGTGGTGGTAGTGATAGTTGTGGTGGTAGTGGTGGTAGTGGTGGTGGTGGTTGTGGTGGTGGTAGTGGTGGTAGTGGTGGTAGTGGTGGTAGTGGTGGTAGTGGTGGTAGTGGTGGTGGTGGTAGTGGTGGTGGTAGTGGTGGTGGTAGTTGTGGTAGTGGTGGTAGTGATGGTGGTAGTGGTGGTGGTAGTGGTGGTGGTGGTAGTGGTGGTGGTGGTAGTGGTGGTAGTTGTGGTAGTGGTGGTGGTAGTGGTGGTGGTGGTAGTGGTAGTAGTGATGGTGGTAGTGGTGGTAGTAGTGGTAGTTGTGGTAGTGGTGGTGGTAGGGGTGGTGATGGTAGTGGTGGTGGTAATGGTGGTAGTGGTGGTGGTGGTAGTGGTGGTGGTGGTAGTTGTGGTAGTGGTAGTGATGGTGGTAGTGGTGGTGGTAGTGGTGGTGGTGGTAGTGGTAGTGGTGGTGGTTGTAGTGGTAGTGGTAGTAGTGGTGGTGGTGGTTGTGGTGTTGCTGAGCCACCCCGCCCTTCGTGTTGCTGTGACCGCCTTCATCGGTGGTCGCCAAACAGCACTTGCCCCAACCGTCATTGAAAGCCTATACGGGGGGAGCTTTAACCTTTGCCTTTGTGCGCATGAAGCGAGCGTGGTGTTGTGTTGTGAGAGAGAGAGAGGGAGAGAGAGAGTGGCTTCCTTCCCTTGTGGATGTGGCGGTGTGTCCGCGGTCAGTGACCCCGCACACTGTGCGTCTATGAGTGTGTGCGTGTGCGTGGTGGAGTGGGGAGCGGTGGCGCAGCGGTTAGCGCACCTCCGCGATTATCTAAACAAATCCTGTTCCCCCCCCCTAGGTGGACTCAGCCTCAAATGAGTACCAGGTATCATGCGTAGACATTGACACGAAAGCCGCCGGGCGTGGTGTTGGCCACCTACCTCGTCGTGTGCCGTGCTGGCCTTCATAGGTGCTCGCTAACAACACCGGCCCCAACAGTCTGTTAGGGCTATACGGGGGATCTTTGTCTTTTGTGTGTGTTGTGAGCGCCCACAAGAACACTCGCTCACCCATCCACCCGCCCCTGAGTCCCGGCCCATTGAGACTTTGAGTCCCTTTTGCAACGGAGCCCAAGGGGGGTAATTTGCAAGTCAGCTCCATGTCGCTTGCAGAAAGATAACCCGACATTGGTCCCAACACCAACCTGAACACTAACCCCACACTAACCCCAACCTGAACACTAACCCCACACTAACCCCACACTAACCCCAACCTGAACACTAACCCCACACTAACCCCACACTAACCCCAACTTGAACACTAACCCCACACTAACCTGAACACTAACCCCACACTAACTATAACCTGAACACTAACCCAACACTCACCCCACACTAACCCCAATATGAACACTAACCCAACACTCACCCCAACACTAACCCCAATATGAACACTAACCCCACACTAACCCCACACTAACCCCAACCTTAACACTAACCCCACACTAACTTCAACCTGAACACTAACCCACACTAACCCCAACCTCAACATTAACCCCACACTAACCTCACACTAACCCAAACTTGAACACTAACCCCACACTAACCTGAACACTAACCCCACACTAACCAAAACTTGAACACTAACCCCACGCTAACTATAACCTGAACACTAACCCCACACTAACATCAACCTGAACACTAACCCCACACTAACCTGAACACTAACCCCACACTAACTATAACCTGAACACTAACCCAATAATCTCCCCACACTAACCCAACCTGGACACTAACCCAACACTCACCCCACACTAACCTCAACCTGAACACTAACCCACACTAACCCCAACTTCAACACTAACCCCACACTAACCCCACACTAACCCTATCGTTAATTTAATGCTCACCTGGACATTAACCCAATACTCATCCAATCAAATGAAACGAGTGCGTGTCTTGACTGAGTGCATACTCAATGAGTAAGTGACTGGGTGAATAGCGACATGGGTGGGTGAGTGAATAATCAGATTGGCGAGTGAATGGTAATCAGAAGAGTGGGTGAGTGCAGAGTGAGATGAGTGGGTGAGTGGGTGAGTGAGTGGGCGAGTGAGTGAATAATCAAACGAGTGAATGAGCTGGCGAGTAGGTGCACAGTGAAAAGAGTGAATGAGTGGTAGAGACAGAATAAAGAGAGAAGTGAATAATGGACCAAGCGAGTTAATGTGCCAGTGACCGACTGATCAATTGGCCAGCTTTTATTGTACTGAAACGATGCCGCTTAATGTTTTCCATTCTGAAAGTAAACTGTGTTTTATTTTGCCAGGTAAGGGCCACTGAGCTATAGAGCTCCTCTTCAGAAGCCACCTGGCCACGCACGATAGCTCCATGGAGTGGCTTATCGCGTGGGAATTTACAACAGAAGCCAAATGACTTCGAGCAGTGGGTTTTAACCTCTACTGCAACCTTGACACCCTTTGGATCTCAATCGTACGAAAACATGTATCATGTTAACGAATGCAGAGGTTTGATGAAACAAATAACTGACGTGTCCGTGCTTAATTTGCGTTTCGATGATTTAGCTTCTAAAAATAATCTGGATGTGCCTCGCACCCCCAGAAAGGGCATCTCGCTCCCCCAAGGGGTTGCAGTGTGCACCCCAGGTTAAGAATCACTAGTCTAGAAGTTTGTTTGTTACATATGTGGAGAGACAAACCCGAGGACCAGGAGAAAAATCCATGCGACCACGACAAGAGAGAGAAAGACATGCACACTCAACATGTCGAGGCGTCAGGTTCAGGATCGAACCCACGATCTCCTCCATAACCAGACACGCGAGTTGAGATTTCGCCACCGCGGAATGTCAGTTCGCGGGATGGGTTGTAAAACATTTATATTATTTATTGCAATTATTGTGTCACATGTACTACGATATATGTATGCATGTTGAACTTCTTTCACACCGTACGTAGCCAGCCGTGCTAATCGGCGGTATGTGAATATATACATTATATATATACATTTTATATATACATACTCAACGACGCTAATGATTATTTATTGCTCTGTTTGCCACCGACAGCGTGCGTGTGTGTGTGACTTCTCAGTCAGTGGCAGTTGCTAAATCTGTTCCCCGAGTGTGGGGGCTGATAAGGTGCGCGATAAGGGGGAGATGTGGGTGTGGGGAGGGGGCACAAGGTCTGTGTAACACGAGGAGACAAGGACACGGGGCCCTAAATCAGTGTCATTGTCCCACCCCCGTACCAGCCTCCAGCCGCTCGGCCGTGTCCCCTGGCTGAACTTTGTTCAGCAAACCTCATCAGGCGGGCCGAGGAGGTTTGCCTGCTTCGTCTGCAGCTGAAGCGAGCAGCTGGTTGCTATTCTGACGACTGATTCCGCCTGCTCACCCAGGAACGCTGCACCGAGTCTCATGGCCATTTCTTTCCACTTTCTTTGCAGGAGGGTTCCTCGCCACGCTGTTAGCGATAGTGCCTGGCGATGATTGCCCGCTGCTGCTGCCGCCTCTGTTTCTTCTTATTCTTTCGTGTTGATTAATAATAAGCAGCAGATTAAGGATTTAATTTTCAATGTTGCCATCCACTCCATTGTTTGTTCAGACGCAGAATGGATTTCGTCCGATTGCTCCTTTAAAGGAGTGAAGATACCAGCGGCAGCGGCGGCAGCAGCGGCAGCAGCGGCAGCGGCGGCGGCCGCGGAGTGTTGGCGATGTGGGTCGATGGTTTGGGATTCGTGGCCGCGCCATTCGCCGGCCGCCGAATTTTTGATGGCGCCATTCGTGGCATCGTCAGGTGGTCGCGTCGGCCACGTGGCCCGGTCCTGATTCGGTTGATGGTCGACCACTGGCGGCGTGGAAGGTTGAAACGGGGGAGGTTCGATGGCAGGGTCCCGTACGAGATGCGCGTGATCCCATTTGAGTGACATGCAGGCTGAATTGTCACCGGTGGGATATTTGTTAGGCCGATAGCCGGTTACACTGCGCGTGTCACCGCATCGCGCGGCGCTTTCAGAGGCGGTTCTGCGGCCGTCTGGGACAATCTCCCCTCCGATATTATGAAGCCACTTGGAGCTCAACAATCTACATTGAAAGCTCATTCCTTTAAAATTGTTTTGCGTTTAGTTTGTTGTCTAACCCCGCCACCCCACCCCCTCGCGACGTACGGTGCGAAAGAAGTTCAACATACACGTACACACATGGGAGGAAAACCGGGTAACGTGTTGTAGGAGAGCCATGCAGAACAGGTGGAGCACATACCAACTCCGCATACAGTCTCACACTGCAGAATGGGGGAGACGGTCCATATTCCACACACTCACAACTACAACAACAACAACCGCTATTCACTAAATGGCGGTGACGTCACCACGGCGCTTGTTCCATGCTAGGTGCACTCTGAGGCCACGTTAAGTGTCGAAGGGCCGCGTGCAGGAGGTCACGGGACAGACCCAGCAGGTGCAATGGGTTGACAGGCGAAGATGACTGGCAGATGATGCACCACCAGCGCTCCCCACTGTGACAACTTTGCGTTTTAACCGCCCGGCGCTCTGTTCATTGTTGTGAGCATCGCTCCTCTGCGCACCGTTGTTGCTGGAGGGCCACTGTCTCCAACTCCATATCAGAGTCCTTCACGAGCCTCCTCCACAGAGGCCGATCTTGACATGGCTGCTACCGGTCATCAGCAAATCTACTCAACTCCACGTCCTCCTGTACCACGTCCATCTCTTCTCCAGCCCGTGCCGCGTCCCACACACTCACTCACACTCACTCTGCAGACCAGAGGGGACACACACGCACTACACACATTCACTCTAAAAAGATACAAAGATCCTCCGTGCAACTTAAATAGACTGTTGGGGCAAGTGCTGTTAGCGAGCGCCTATGAACATCAGCATGGGACACAAGTGTGTGGGTGGCCAACACTACGCCCGGCCGCCTTTGTATCCCTAGTCGCGATATTTACACACCGCACCACATACTCATTTGAGGCTGAGCCGACCTACGGAAGGCCCAGGATGGGTTCAGATAATAGTCACTGATATTGGCCGCGAGTGGAAATCGAATTTTGGTAGCTGGGTTAGTAGCACAGCGCGCTAACCGCTACCCTACCGCTCCCCCTGACGCTCACTCGCACACACCAGCGGGACAACACACAAACTCCACACAGGAAGGAGCCCGGAGTCAGGAGTCGAACCCAGGCGGCGCGAGTGTTACCACTCTGCCACCACCTGCAGCTTCGACAGCTGACAATGGAAGCAGCTGGACAAACACAACATATGCAAAGCGCAGAAGGAGGGGTGGGTAAAGGTGAAGAGGTGGTCGGGTTAGGGGCTGCAGGGCACCGAGCCCAAGTTGTTTACCTGCTCCGTGCGATGGAATTCCCATCGACCTCCGCATGCGTCTCGAGTCAAGGGCCAGAAGTTTCTGTACCCGTGTGTGTGTCTGTGTGTGCGTGTCGGTGTGCGTGTCTGTGTGTGCGTGTTTGCGTGTGCGTGTCTGCGTGTCTGCGTGTGCGTGTCTGTGTGTGCGTGTGTGCGTGTGCGTGTCTGTGTGTCTGTGTGTACGTGTCTGTGTGTGCGTGTCGGCGTGTGCGTGTCGGTGTCTGCGTGTGCATGTCTGCGTGTGCGTGTCTGCGTGTGCGTGTCTGCGTGTGCGTGTCGGCGTGTGTGTGTCTGCGTGTGCGTGTGTATTTGTGTGGTGAGCGAGAGCCTTCGACACTTCGCGTGGCCTCAAAGTGCACCTGGCCTGGCACAGGCGCCGTGGTGGCGTCATCGTTACTTAGTCGCGAATGGCGGGTATTTGGTATGTGTGTGTATTTATTTGTGCGTGTATGTGTGTGTGTTAAGGCTATATGGGTGATCTTTATCTTTGTGTATCTATTTGCGTGTGTGTATATGTATTTGTGTTTGTGTATTTGGTGGGAGCGGTGGTGTAGCGACTCAGCCTTAAATAAGTACATGTTGCGGTGTGTAAACATTGCCCCTAGCGAGACAAAGGCGGCCGGGCGTAGTGCTGGCCACCCACCCCTCGTGTGCCGTTCCATAGGTGCTCGCTAACAGCCTTTCTCCACCAGTCTGTTAAGACTATACGGGGGTTATACGTGTGTTTGTGCGTGCATTTGTCGTTGTGTGTGTGTACGATTTAGTGTTGGTGTGTGTGTTATGGAAACATGGAAGTAACCGTAAAGAGAGGAAGACTCTAACAGATAAGGGGCTTGACGACGACAATGGAGAGATTGATAACGAAATGTGCAGTGGATGCCTCAGGGGGCTCTCTCACCCATTGATCGTCGTAATGATGATGGTGCTGGTGCGTGTTATGGCTCGCTAACAGCACCTGCCCCAACAGTCTGCTCATGCAAATACGGGGGGTCTTTGTCTTATATTGTGTTACCCTCTAATGCTAAGAATTCATATGAGAGGATACTCCACCACGAGGGGAGATGGAGCGATGCAATCAGGTGCTGGATTGTTTGTTTGAGGAGGTAAACCATCGAGCAGTGGATTTATAATGAAATGAGATAACGCCCCAGCGAAAGTAATACCCCAGCAAGTGCTGTCATCACCACAGCACGCGCTGCCAAGAGGCGGTATGTAGGTTAGGAATGTACCTTTATCTCCGCGTGCGTGCGTGTGTCTACAGCAATAATCTGCACTAATTACGTTGGCACCGACTGACGTCTACGATAGCGCACCTGTACCTGGCCCCATTCTGTACCTGGCTCCCACCTGTACCTGCCCCCACCTGTACCTGCCCCCACCTGTACCTGCCCCCACCTGTACCTGGCCCCATTCTGTACCTGGCTCCCACCTGTACCTGCCCCCACCTGTACCTGCCCCCACCTGTACCTGCCCCCACCTGTACCTGGCCCCATTCTGTACCTGGCTCCCACCTGTACCTGCCCCCACCTGTACCTGCCCCCACCTGTACCTGCCCCCACCTGTACCTGCACCCACCTGTACCTGGCCCCATTCTGTACCTGGCTCCCACCTGTACCTGCCCCCACCTGTACCTGCCCCCACCTGTACCTGCCCCCACCTGTACCTGCCCCCACCTGTACCTGCCCCCACCTGTACCTGCCCCCACCTGTACCTGCCCCCACCTGTACCTGGCGCCATTCTGTACCTGGCCCCATTCTGTACCTGGCCCCATTCTGTACCTGCCCCCCTCCCCTTACCTGGCCCCCTCCCCTTACCTGGCCCCCTCCCCTTACCTGGCCCCCACTTGTGCCTGTGATAGGCTCGTCCTTTCATCGCATGTCCTAATATTTAAATGACACATAGCATCCATCTGTTCCGTTATTGTGTCTCTCATTGCAATACACAAGTCTAATATGATATCTCTTTTACGTGATTATTCGTGCACTTTTCAGTTCTTAGTCGATTCCATCGCTCCATCATCTCCCCTCGGCTGGACGTCCCCTGTTGTCTGGGACGCGTTCCGTTCCGTGGCTGCCGCTCCGTGCTGAGTCTCCACCCTCGGCCATCGCCGTCCCCTTCCGGCCGTGACGCCCCCCCCCACACCTCTTAACTATGACGTCACGCACCTGCCCAGCAGCCCCGCCCCCCACTCACTCCTCTTAACTATGACGTCACGCACCTGCCCCGTGTGTGTTCTCCAATCCACGTGCTCCTCTTACTCAAGGTAATCGCGAGCGTGCGTCTATCCATGATTTAACCGTGATCACCAAAGTCTATCTACTGCTGGATGACGATCGATATTATGACGTCTCAAACCTGTGTGTACGTCCTCTAATGCACGTGTTTCTCTCTCTCTCTGTCCCTGTCTCTCTCTCCACCCTTGTCGCACTCTCCCGAGATGTTAGCTCCCTCGCCTGGTATACAGGAGGTCGTGGGTTCGCTCCCCAGCCTGACGCCTGCCTCTATATTTGGAGTTTGCGTGTTCTCGCCGTGATAGCGTGGATTTTTATCCGGGACCTCCAGTAAACTCCTGTCAGATTTTAGAAATAAGCACTGTGAATTTTTGCTGCTATAAATGTCCACGTAATGATGATGATGATGACGAGGAGGCACTTCGTCGAACTTTCATTTGCGATGCCAGCTCGCTCCTGAAAGAGAGCTACGTCGCAGCGCAGCGGGGCTCACCTGGTCAAATACAAACATCGTGTTTGTTAGAGATTCTAGTGTATTCAAATTATATTGTAAATGAACATGCGTCTGAACCGCATTTATTTGCATAAATGTGCATATATACAAATAAAGACAAAGACTCCCTGCGTAGCCTTGAACCACTGTTGGGGCAAGTGTCGTTAGCGAGCGCCTGTTATGGTTGGAATGGGACATGAAGTGGTGGGTGGCCAGAACCACCGCCAGCCGCCTTTGTCTCACCACCGGCGATGTTTACACACCGCACCTGGTACTCATTTGAGGCTGAGTCGACATAGGGGAGGCCCGCGACTGGTGCAAATAATCGTTACTGGTGTTGGTGGCCGTGAGCAGGAATTAAACTCGGGTGACCGGGTTCGTAGTGCAGCGCGCTTACCGCTACACCACCACTCTCCCTGCACACACACGCGCGCACAGACGCACACACACGAAGACAAAGATCCTCTGTACAGCCCTGAAAGACTGTCGTGGCAAGTGCTGTTAGCGAGCACCTATGAAGGCCGACACTGCACACGCGGGCGTCAGGCACACGTCCACCTCCACGTGCACACATTGTTAAACGTGCGCACTCACACACGCACATGCAAAGAGACAGCCATGACAAGAGTCCCGTACTGCGACGACGTGCTGCCCATCAGACACCAACAAGCCCCGGACATTCTGGCCCTGATGTCCTGTGGCTGTGAGAATGCAGACTTTCTAGTGGTTTATTTATGACGTGGATCTCGGTGGCGTGGCACCATGTCTCAGATATCAAAGTGTCGTCGTGGCTGCGAGGACATTGATACTGCGATGGATGTCTCTGTATGCGCCCGCGTGCTGCCGCGTGTGCGTGCGTGTTCGCGTGTGTGCGTGCGTGTTCGTGTGCGTGTGCGTACGTGTTCGTGTGTGTGCGTGCGTGTTCGTGTGTGTGCGTGCGTGTTCGTGTGCGTGCGTGTTCGTGTGTGTGCGTGCGTGTTTGTGTGCGTGCGTGTTCGTGTGTGTGTGTTCGTGTGTGTGTGTGTTCGTGTGTGTGCCCGTATGGGGAGCGGTAGTGTCAGCGCTGAGCGCACTGCACCACCAACCTGGGCACCCGAGTTCGATTACCGCTCACGGCCAACACCAGTGACTATTATCGGAATCGTTTCTGGGCCTCCCTTAGGTCGACTCAGCCTCAAATGAGTACCCAGTGCGGTGTGTAGTAAACATCGACACTCTGGAGACAAAGGCTGCTGGGCGTGGTGCTGTGACACCCGTTCCCTTCGCTCCCCGTGTGGGTCGCTATAGGTGATCGCAAGCAGCACTTGTGCCAACAGTCATTGAAAGGCTACACGGAGGATCTTTGTCATTGTCTGTGTACGCATGCCCGTGGTCTCGTGAGTCCACGCATCTGCGCTTCAACCGTCTTGGAGGACTGCGTTCACATGCATAAGTGAGCAATGGTGAAATGAATAAGTAAACTTGCAGATAAATAAGTAACTACACAGGTCCACACACGCTCCTGCAGATAGATATGCTGATGAATAATATCAGACACAGATCTGCTGCGAAGCTCACACAGACTGTTCGAGCAAGTGCTGTTTTTTTAGTGAGCTCCGATGGATAAGGCTACACGAGGGGTGTGTCAGAATCATGCCCGGCCGCCTTTGTCTTCCCGGTACTGATGGTTACACACAGTGGACCGTGACCGCTTAAGATTTTCGCTACAGATTGTTGGCCGTGAGCGGGCATCCAACTCATGGGGGTAGCGCGCTAACTTACCCCAATAAAGACAAAGATCCCCCGTGTAATCTCCCACAGACTATTGGAGCAAGTGCACCTATGAAGAGTGACACGGCAAGTAAGGGGGTGCGTGGCCAACACCACGCACGGCCGCTTTTGTCTCCCCAGTGGCGATATTCACACATCGCACCAGGTACTCATTTGAGGCTGAATCGACCTAGTGGAGGCCCAATTCCAGCTCAGATATTCGCGACTGACTTTTGGCAATGAGCGGGAATCGAATTCGCAGCACAGCGCCCGAACGCCTCGGTCTTCTCAGCCTCAGACGAGTACATGGGGCGACGTATCAACAAGCGCGTGGTGTTGGCCACCTACCCACCCCTCGTGTGCCTTGCCGGACTTCAAATAGGTGCTCGCTGACAGCACTTGCCTGTTTGTTAAAGGCTGTATGTGGGATTTAACACGTAGGATTTCGCGACCAATATCATCCACAATAGAGGTTTTTTGGGTGAGATGGTACATGCATCATGCACGTTGACTCAGTAATCCCCCCCCCACGAGTGCGCAGTAGCGTGGTTACCACATCCACCACGCCTCCATATAAGGAAAGAAACAGGTGGACTTCTCCACAAATCTGGCTGTCGCCTGATGATGCTAGTTGTAATTACTGGCGAAACGTCGTGTTCAGATTGTAAATGTTGTGGCTTGGCTCTCCAACACACCGGTGATGCTGTACTAGTGACGAATTGGCCACGTTCTGCTTACGTGACAAACCTTACTCGTTGGCTGTGTCGGGTGGTGGCGGGTTTTCACGACACATTTATATATTTACGCGATCTAACCCAAAAAACCCTCTATAATGGATGTATGTGAGATCTTTGTACGGTGTTTACAAAGTTCTATATCTGTATGTTGACGTTCTGTCGCACTGTACGTAGCGAACCGTGCTAATCAGAGGCGCGGGGGACAGGACAACTTCGATGGTGATTTTATAAAGTGCAGAGCTCCATTGGCTTCCTAATGTCGGAAGTTCGAGTGTTCCAGACAACAGCAGAAGCGCGCATCGCACATCGCCTTGCGATGCAGCGATGCTGCTGCTGCTGATGATGCTGCTGCTGATGATGATGCTGGTGGTGGTGTAATGAGCCTCAGAGTTTGAGATGATAATGATGCATAGCGGGCGCCGTTTTGGCGGCCAACCCGATGGCTCCACATGAAGGTCATTAACAAGGAACACAACACGACAACCGCCATGGCAATGGGGGTATTTCCATGCCGAGCTCGGAGGACGGCCAATTGTGAAGCCGAGCGATCGAAGGCTCAGCCGGCGCGCGGAGAGAGGCCGATAATTGATTATTACAGAAATACATCAACAAGGCGTCGACTCGATTGCAGCTCTTTGCTGTCAGCCATTGGGCCAGCGATTTGTCAGAACTGGCAGCAGCGGTAGCAGCAGCTGCTGCACGAAGTGCGTCACCGTGACGAGATGTTAACAACCTCGCCTGGTTTCCATTGGTCGTGGGCTCGATCCTGATCCGACGCCTGCTGCTGTATATTCGGAGTCGGCGTCTCTCTCTCTCCCCCCGCGGTCGCGTGGATTTGTCTCAGGGTCTTCTGGGGTTTCCCTCCACATTAAGAAAGATGCGTCTCGAGTTGATTTGCTGCCGTAAATTTCCGCGCGATAAGCCACTTCGTTGAAAACGAAATCAAGAGCTCAGTGGGCCTCACCTGGTAAAAGATATAGTTCAGAGCCCCACGTGATGTTCCTTGTTAATGATCCCTTCATTTGTTCATCACAAATTGCGGCCACTGGCATCGTGCAAGTCCAAGGTGCACCGGCACGGCAGCCGACTTGGTGATGGGCCATTTGAAACGGCGGTTGTTGTCTCCGAACAACACTGACATCCTCCCCTACGCTCCCCGCCATAGAAACGTGGAATTTCCATCAACACACTCAGAAACCCCTGACGGCGACCCGCGACGTCATAAAATTCACTTGGGAGGGGGAAGGGAGGGGGAGCCAATTTTTGGAAATAACAGAGGCAAGGATAATAATAATCCGACAGCACTGCCGACATTGCAACAGCCCCCAGTGGCTGGCAGCGAGTGGGCCAGCGATCGTCACAGCCGCAGCAGCAGCAGCAGCGGCACGAGATCTGTGTCTCATCCCTGGGCGGCGGTGATTTCTCGGTTTATTTCGCAAAAATAGCGGCGTTGGCAGCCTACCCAGCTTGCCCCCGCGAGCTCCCCCCCCCCCACCACCACCACTCTCGAGAAGTTGACGGCGCATCAAGCGTCAAGTTGCGGCGCGGGGCCCTATGTTGGGAAGGGCTCTGTTGCAGAAGGCGAGAGGCGGAATGTACGAGAACATCCCACGCCGGAACGCGGCGTTTCCTTCTTGGATTGCCAATCGTCATTCCTCCTCGTCGAGGAGCGGCACGCGAAAAAAAACGGCGGCGGAGCGATCCGGTGACGGGGGGGGGGGGAATGGGTGGGTGGGTGGCGGAGCTGCGGTGCCCGCGTAGGTTTTGGGTTTTGGCGCATCGCGGATGGGGGTGGTGGGGTGGGGGTGGGGTGGGGGGCGGGGTGGGGGGCGGGGTGGGGTATTTGCGCTCCGGAGAGATTTCGGGTTACTCTAAATCGCGACATGTTGGACACGAGCGCGGTTTTTCTATTGGCGGGTTCGTCGCGGCCGGTCCCTGCGTGTGTGTCTCTGTGTGTGTGTCTGCGTGTGTGTCTGTGTGTGTGTGTCTCTGTGTGTGTGTCTTTGTGTGTGTGTCTGTGTGTGTATCTGTGTGTATCTGTGTGTGTATCTGTGTGTGTCTGTGTGTGTGTCTGTGTGTATCTGTGTGTGTATCTGTGTGTATCTGTGTGTGTATCTGTGTGTGTATCTGTGTGTGTCTGTGTGTGTGTCTGTGTGTATCTGTGTATGTATCTGTATGTGTCTGTGTGTGTATCTGTGTGTGTGTATCTGTGTGTGTCTGTGTGTGTATCTGTGTGTGTATCTGTGTGTGTATCTGTGTGTATCTGTGTGTGTATCTGTGTGTGTATCTGTGTGTGTCTGTGTGTGTGTCTGTGTGTATCTGTGTGTGTATCTGTGTGTATCTGTGTGTGTATCTGTGTGTGTCTGTGTGTGTATCTGTGTGTATCTGTGTGTATCTGTGTGTGTGTCTGTGTGTATCTGTGTGTGTGTCTGTGTGTGTATCTGTGTGTGTCTGTGTGTCTGTCTGTGTATGAACCCAGTGACCCGAGTTCGATTGCCGCTCAGGGCCACTACCAGTGACGATTATCTGAACCAGTCCTGGGCCTCTCCTATGTCGACTCAGCCTCAAATGAGTACCAGGTGCGGTGTGTAAAAACATCACCATTGGGGAGACAAAGGCGGCCGGGCGTGGAGCTGGTCACCCACCTCCTCGCGTCCCGTTCCCTCCTTCATGAGTGGTCGCTAACTGCACTTGCCGCAACATTCTATTAATGCTATACGGGGGATCTTTGTCTGTTGTGTTCTCTAGCGCCTTGCGGAAGTGTCGCGATTAGCGCGCTGCGCCACGAACCCAGCGACCCAACATCAGTGACGATTATGATCAGAGGGGTTTTCCCCTTTCTGGCAATAAAACAGCTGTGTTAAGATGTTAAAAACACCAAAGTGAAACCTTTGCAAGGAATCGTGTCTGCATTAATCACATATACTTGTGGTGAACATGCAGACAAAAAACACATGCTTTGACAGTATATGATGATGCATTGTCTTTGGAACTGATTGGTCCACACCAGAGACGGCTTTCTTTAGAGCCTCGTCTCACTGACAGTGTGAGCCCAGAGGACGCCACAGGGCAAACAGCACGAAGACAATGCCACTGTCAGGGCATTGAGAGAACATCTTAACAACTGTTTTATTGCCAGAAAGGGTGAAAACCCTCTTATCATTATTTAATACTGGCAAAGGAGGTCTCATGATCAGTGACGATTATTTGAGCCAGTCCTGGGCCTCCCCTAGGTCTGCTCAGCCTCAAATGAGTATTTGGGGCGGTGCGTAAAACATCGTCACTGGGGAGACAAAGGCTGCCGGGCGTGGTGTTGGCCACCCAACCCCTCGTGTGCCGTTCCGGCCTTTACATGTGCTCGCTAACACCACTTGCCGCAAAAGTATGTTAAGGCTGTACGGGGGATCTTCGTCCTTATCGTAGCGCCTTGCCAGCCGTCGCTTCCTTCCTTCTGCCAGATCCCGTGGCTTCTTGCAAGTTTGATACGTGACGGGCCTCCAGGTTGCATCACGCACAGTTGCATCACCACCGCCATCTGGCTCCAGCTCGTCCTCTTTGTCCCAAGTTGACGCCTCAACTCCACAGTCACCACCGGCGTCTGTCTGGTGGTCTTCTCCTGGTCGCCGACCTCTGGGTGCACCCACGTCCCCCCCATCACTACCTCCTCCTGCTGCACCCTGCACACCACGTGTCCCCCCCATCACTACCTCCTCCTGCTGCACCCTGCACACCACGTGTCCCACCCATCACTACCTCCTCCTCCTGAACCCTGCACACCACGTGTCCCACCCATCACTACCTCCTCCTGCTGCACCCTGCACACCACGTGTCCCACTCATCACTACCTCCTCCTCCTGAACCCTGCACACCACGTGTCCCACCCATCACTACCTCCTCCTCCTGCACCCTGAACACCACGTGTCCCACCCATCACTACCTCCTCCTGCTGCACCCTGCACACCACGTGTCCCACTCATCGCTACCTCCTCCTGCTGCACCCTGCACACCACGTGTCCCACCCATCGCTACCTCCTCCTGCTGCACCCTGCACACCACGTGTCCCACTCATCACTACCTCCTCCTGAACCCTGCACACCACGTGTCCCACCCATCACTACCTCCTCCTCTTGCACCCTGAACACCACGTGTCCCACCCATCACTACCTCCTCCTGCTGCACCCTGCACACCACGTGTCCCACTCATCGCTACCTCCTCCTGCTGCACCCTGCACACCACGTGTCCCACCCATCGCTACCTCCTCCTGCTGCACCCTGCACACCACGTGTCCCACCCATCGCTACCTCCTCCTGCTGCACCCTGCACACCACGTGTCCCACTCATCACTACTTCCTCCTCCTGTACACTGCACACCACGTGTCCCACCCATCACTACCTTCACCTGCTGCACCCTGCACACCACGTGTCCCACCCATCACTACCTCCTCCTCCTGCACCCTGCACACCACGTGTCCCACCCATCACTACCTCCTCCTCCTGAACCCTGCACACCACGTGTCCTACCCATCACTACCTCCTCCTCCTGCACCCTGCACACCACGTGTCCCACCCATCACTACCTCCTCCTCCTGCACCCTGCACACCACGTGTCCCACCCATCACTACCTCTTCCTCCTGCACACCACGTGTCCCACCCATCACTACCTCCTTTTCCTGCACACCACGTGTCCCACCCATCACTACCTCCTCCTGCTGCACACTGCACACCACGTGTCCCACCCATCGCTACCTCCTCCTCCTGCACCCTGCACACCACGTGTCCCACCCATCGCTACCTCCTCCTGCACCCTGCACACCACGTGTCCCACCCATCGCTACCTCCTCCTCCTGCACCCTGCACACCACGTGTCCCACCCATCGCTACCTCCTCCTCCTGCACCCTGCACACCACGTGTCCCACCCATCGCTACCTCCTCCTCCTGCACCCTGCACACCACGTGTCCCACCCATCACTACCTCCTCCTCCTGCACCCTGCACACCACGTGTCCCACCCATAACTACCTCCTCCTCCTGCACCCTGCACACCACGTGTCCCACCCATCACTACCTCCTCCTGCTGCACGCTGTAAACGCGTCCCACCCATCACTTCCTCCTCCTGCTGCACACTGCACACGCGTCCTACCCATCACTTCCTCCTCCTGTACACTGCACACCACGTGTCCCACCCATCACTACCTCCTCCTGCTGCACACTGCACACGCGTCCTACCCATCACTTCCTCCTCCTCTTCCAAACCTCCAAGTTACTTCCCCTATCCTCCTCCTGTCCGCTGGGGTTCGGAGCACAGCAGGCGCAATGGCTGCGTCCGCTGCACGAGAAACAGAATCCCGCAGCCCGCAGAGCGCTGTGCAATCATTCACCATTTGCCGAGGGTCCTTGAATGCAGCTGAATAGCTACGCGGTGTGCGTGAATACAACTCGCGGATACCAATTACTATCAGTGTATTATTTTTTGTTGGTACGAAAGGGCTTCACGATGTGTGTACGCATATAACGGCACCGATTGCTCATTCCCCCATCTCGCTGAATTCTCAGCAGCTGCGCGAGGGTTGTGGAACGCGACGGCTCCGCATCTTAGGGCGGCACAGAGAAGGACCGCGGTGGCGCGAGTGGGGCGAGTCGCGCGGAGGGTCGTTCACCAAATAACCGCAGAGCTGGTAGCCGGTTTCAGATTCGAGTCCCGCTTGGGATTTGATATAAAAAACTTTAAACAAAAGAGGGCACCCATCAAACAAAACTAAACGTTCCTGGTCCACATCCGTCGGGGGGGGGGGGGGGGGGGGGGGGTTGCGCCCACGTTGTATTCCCGAAGCGCCGAGTTTTGCTTTAACCGAATCCTGCTCGGGGAATTCTTAGCATCCTCCTCCTTCCGTGCGCGCAGCGGTCAAAAGGCCACACGTCCGTGTGTTCTCGCGTGGTTATTCGAGCCGAGTTCCCCCCCGACCGCAGTAGCCACGGGACCGAGACGGGTCGCACGGGAGAGCGCCTCCGGCTGCTGGACGCTGCCGAATGAATGGAGGCCTCTATTTGACGTTGCAGGCGCTGCCACGAGTGGACGAGATGACGCATGTGACGAGTCTGTTGTCTTTGGCTGCACAGCACCCGCGACTCTACCCACCCAACTCCCAACCCACCCACCCACCAACCCACCCACCCCGAAACCCACCCACCAACTCACCCCCCAACCCATCCAGCTAACAACCCCACCAACCCACCAACCCACCCCCAAACCCACCCACCAACCCATACAACCACCAATCCACCCCCAAACCCACCCACCAACCCACCCACCCACCAACCCACCCCCAAACCCACCCACCAACCCATCCAACCACCAACCCACCCCCAAACCCAGCCACCAACCCACCCACCAACCCACCAACCCACCCACCAACCCACCCACCAACCCACCCACCAACCCACCCACCAACCCACCCAGCTAACAACCCAACTCCCAACCCACCCAGCTAACAACCCACCAACCCACCAACCCACCCCCAAACCCACCCACCAACCCATCCAACCACCAACCCACCCCCAAACCCACCCACCAACCCATCCACCCACCAACCCACCCCCAAACCCATCCAACCACCAACCCACCAACTACCAACCTCACCCACCCCCAAACCCACCAACCCACCAACCACCAACCCACCCACCCCCAAACCCACCAACCCACCCAATCAGCAACCCAACCACCCACCAATCCAACCAACCCCAAACCCACCCAACCACCAACCCACCCACAAAAGACAAAGATCCACCGTGTAGCCTTAACAGACTTTTTGGGGAATTGTCTGTTAGCGAGCACCTATGGGGCTGTCCATAAATGACGTCACGCGATTTTGGACGATTTTTGACCGCCCCCCCTCGTCTCACGGCGTCACAAAGTCAGACCACCCCTCAAATATGACGTCACAAAGCTCTGCCCCCCAGCTCAAAAAAAATAAAACATGCTTCAAATCGCTTTAAACTATTGTCATTGTAGTGCGTATTTAATGTGGCGCTGCACTCTGATGTTGTAGGAGAAAACATTTATTAAAAAGTCTATTTAATTAAGTAGAACGTGTTGTCTATATTTATTTAAAGTTGCGCATTTTGACGTGACGTCAGATTCCCCCCCCCCCCTCGTCACACATCGTCACAAATGTCTGACTCCCCCCCCCAGGTGTATGACGTCATTTATGAACGGCCCCAATGCCTGTTGAAGTTATTTCGCCAGTGTACGTAGCCAACCGTGTTCAGCGGAGGTGCGGGCAAGGATAACAAACTGAATGCTAAGCGTAGTCCTGTTTAGCTCTCATATGAAGGCCGGCATAGCACTCGATGGGGGTGGGGTGACCAACACCACGCCCGCCCGTCCGCCTTTGTCTTCCCCAGTGGCGATGTTCACACGCCACACCGGGCTACTCGTTTGAGGACGAGTCGCGACATAGGGGAGGCCCAGGACCGATTCAGGTATTTGCTGTCACTGGTGTTGGCCTCCAACGGGAATCGAACTCGGGTCCTTCGGGTTCGGAGTGAAGTGCATTAACCGCTACACCTCCCCCCTTACCCACCCACACATGTTCTGAGTTACAAAAATAAAAAATAAAACATTTAAATTAAATGTCGAGGCAGTATTTTTGTACTTAATATTTTCACGGGATTTTTTTTCCCATATATTTTGGAATGTGCTTATTATTGGTGTCTCGTAGGAGAACACCGTGTCTCTCCGCTACAAACGCGACGTCACGAGCCACGCGCCGCCCTCACTTCGTCTGCGAACCGACGCCCGCCCGAGTTCGACTCCGCGCCACGACGCTCTACAGCGTCGGGCGGAGCTCAGTTATGTGTCGTGAGTTCAACTGAGTCGCAGACGTAGACTTGGAGGCAACACGTTTATTTAACTCCAACACACGGGGTAACTTCCCCTTAACAGAATAACAACCTATGGGGGTGACCACCAGGCTAACTACACTAGGTACTACGTAACTGCTACTACAGGACGGGACCAACGGCTTGGGTCCAGGTCCACGTGTTGGAGACTCGTTGAACGGCGAACGTAGACGAAGGTTTCTTCCAGGATGAACAACAACAACCCTGGTCACTCTCGGGACCCGGCTTCTATTCTCTGCGGCGCGGCCGGCTCCGCTCTTGGCCACGCCCACCTTCCAGAACCCTCGGGAGGGATCTGGATCCCAACCACGTGACCATCTCTAGCCCCCACTTGGGGCCCCTTTGTAGACTTAATTGGTCACGTGTCCTCCCGGGTCAACCAGAGTGCCGTGGCCTTTAGTAACCTCACCCCTCGGCCGGCACCCACACACCCTGTCCTGTAGGGGCTGGCACTGCACGCCAAGCGTGGTGCCATCCAGCGCTATCACTCAGCGCTCACCGGGCCCCTCTGGGGCCGGCACTGCACGTTGACATTCCGCGATGTCACTACGAATGTAACAGTTGTGATCTCTACTAATGATATTAAAATACCCGGATAATCCCTTCAGAAGGAACATCACGTTACACGGTTATTTGTGTCCTGATTTCCATTTGCTTTGTTGCTGTACCTTATTTTACTTTTTTTTTGTATATAAATGGGACTTCTATCCTGGTCTCTTGAGTTCTCATTTGGTTAAACAAAAATCTACTTGAAACTTGAAATCACTTAAGCACTCACTCACCCGCTCATTCACACACTCACCCACTCATTAAATCGCACAGAAACCCGCTCACTGACTCACTCACACGGTCATCCACACACTCACCCATTCACTAACTCACACAGAAAGCTGCGCACTTACTCACCCACTCACTCACTCACTCGCTCACTCACCCACTCACCAGCTCATCCACACACTCACCCATTCACTAACTCACACAGAAACCTGCGCACTTCCTCACCCACTCACTCACTCACCCACTCACCCGCTCACTCACTCACTCACCCACTCACTCACCCACTCACCAGCTCATCCACACACTCACCCACTCACTAACTCACAGAGAAACCCGCTCATTCGCTCACCCACTCACCCGCTAACTCACCCACCCACTCACCCGCTCGTCCACACAATCAGCTACTCACTAACTCACGTAGAAACCAACTCAATCACTCGCTCTTGCAAACGAGACTCATGCTGGTCTCTTGAATTCTTGCTGGGCTCAACAACATAGATTCATCTCATTTGCAAGGACGCTCCCGGGTGGTGTCTGAGCATGGCTGGGACCCTCCCTAGGTTGACTCATCCTTATGCGATTCATGCCTGGTGTGGTCATGGATATCAGCGTAGGAGATACAAAGGCGGCCGGGCACGTGTGAGGATGACCAGTCCTCCCCTTCATTACACATGTCATTCTGGCCACAACAGAGTGCTCGCAAACAGCACTTTCCCCGATCGCCTGTGAAGGCTACGCAGATGGATCTTTGTCTTTGTGTATATATTTAAAATGAGCCGACGAATATATCCCACAGAGAACTACTCGGAATCGCCGGTGGCGGGGACGGTGCCCGCATCCGCGTGTCATTCGGTGTCATGGAACGTTGACGTTCGTTGCGAGTATCCGCGTGAAATGTTCACGCGTTCCGGCTCGCAATCCATCTCAGTGGGTACACCAACGCCCATTGAACGTCACGGTTTTTTTTCTTCCATGTTTAAGTTGGGAATTCTACGTTGTTCTCTTTTTCCACGTTAAACTCACAATGTTCCCTAGGGGCCTTCTTCTTTAAAGTGTCACACACGTGGGGCACAGCGTGAGCGATGGACGAGGCTAGTGTAAGGAGCTTGGAAGCTATCCATAACCGAGTTGTTTTTGGGGTTAGATCACATGACAATCCGTTACTAGTTCTCACCGGTTGTGTGTTGGAGAGTAAACCCACAACAACATTTGAATATCTGAACCGGTCCTGGGCCTCGCCTACGTCGACTCAGCCTCAAATAAGTACCTGTTGTGGTGTGTAAATATCGCTGCTAGGGAGACAAAGGCGGCCGAGCATGTTGCTGGCCACCCACTCCCTCGTGTGCCGTGCCGGCCTTCATAGGTGCTGCTCGATAACAGCACTTGCCCCAAGAGTCTGTGCAGGCTTTACGGGGGATCTTTGTCTTTGGGTGGGTGTAAGGAAGAAGGGTCAGGGTTAGGGCACCAGCCCGCCAAGGGTAGCGCCATCCCTGTCAAGCCAACGCGCTGGGACAATGGCCATGACTCGAGGTGGTTAATGTCTCTCTAAACTCAATCTCATAACTGTAGCCACGCTCAGTCTCAGACACAATTTCTGCCCGAGCGGACTTACACTACGGCGTATTGATTATTGAACGTTGATTTATATTCGTTGCAAGATGTCATCATGTTGTGTGGCAATGGCCCATTGTTTTTGCGCTGAAGTTTGCTTCTTTGCCAGACTTTATTTTAAGATTGTTTTGAGCTTTATAATATCTCACCCCCCTCAACACCCACACACACACAGGTCATTCTTGCAAATCCTGGTCCCATGACTTCTCACCTGAGTTGAAGAAAGTCAAAACAGCGAAACTTGTCCAAGTTAAACGGCACCCACTACAACCATCACCACGACCATCACCACAATCACCACAAATATCACCACCATCACCATCACCACAAATATCACCACCACCATCACTACCACCACCATCACCACCACTATCACCACCAACACCACCACCATCACCACTACCAACAACAACAGCAACCACGAGTCCCGGGGGCATCCTTGGGGGGATGGGAGAGGTGAGGGGGACGGGGGGAGGGGTGCCGGTTCTTAATTTAGTCGGCAATGCTCTTACAGTCACGTTGTTGTTGTTGTTCTTGGTATCGCTCGGGTGAGGTATGCATTGCACTCCCAATGGTGCAAGCCAGCCGAGTTGCGTTTTAACTTGAGTCTACATATTGTGTGTTGATGTGATGCATGCACATTAGACATTATGAAAAGAGCTTCATAGCTCATCGGATTCCTCCTCCAGTATAAAAAAATATTCAGATTCATACATACGTATATCACTCAATTATCCAGATCACTGCTAGGCTTGGCTTGGTTGTCGGGGCTATCAGCGTAAGGCACTACCACTAGAGTCACGCTTGCCTGGATTCACGAGATCGAAGTCCCATTCGCGCTGAATGAGTCCCAGATGGAGCGAGGATAATTAGTGCGGGAGAGTGAATTGCCTTAGCCTGGCCACTAACACGGTACCTCCACACACACACAGAATAATGTCACGTTGGGCTCGCGACCGGCATTTGGCTCAATTAACAAAATAATCATCATGTCAACTGATAAAGCGCCCTCGAACAGTCGTTCTCAGAGACATTGGCCACGAGCCGGACTCTGCGTTGCGAGGCAGCGCTCACAGAAAGGTGTGCGACTCGGTGTGGGCAAAGATGCCAAATTGCAGCGATTTCAGAAGTAGTGCTGTGGTGTCATCTTCCGCGTTCGCTTCTCTGACGTGGGGCTGCTAATCTTCACGTATTTGTATCTATCTATCTATCACTAATATGCTTCATATGCGAATGATACAGTCCCCAATAATACTATTATTTACACACCGCAAATAGTTGAGTAACTGTGAGCTTTCACACATCATTCACACACAATTAGCACCCAAGAAATTTAGTTAACATTTCACGTTGAGAGATTAATAAGTCACAAATTAATAAACACGTTAAAGAGTATTGCTGCAGAGCTACCAGCATCATCACGGAGCAGTAGGCCGGATGGGTGCCAGGTTAAGTATTATTGAAATATTATTTTAAATTCTATCATTTTTAAATATCAGCATCAGAATACGTATTTACACTGGAGGAATCTGATGAGCTATAATGCTCTTTCACAGATGTCCTGTCGGGGCGGGTCAGAACGTTACACCAACAAACAATTCAAAAACAGGATAGCAGTGCAAAATATAGCAAAGGTAAACACATCACTAACCAAACAATTATATATAAAATACAACTAAAGTACATCTATGTATATTGTTACAGTGACAGTCAAAATAAAAGAGATGGACGAGGGAAAGCAGCAGCAGAACACGTGGAATACAGAGCCAAGCACACGGGTTCACTGAATTCCACACAGCGGATAAGTCCTCACATTTACAATTGATAATGCAGACACGCGTACCCTCGCGTCCGAGCAGCAACCACCCACTCCGAGGAGATGGAGCGCTGAAGTGGTCAGTGCGTGTGCTGGACGGACTCTCGTGTGAGATGGAGCGTTTGCGTGGGGAGGATTTCGTCCAGCAGTGGTTTGATCTTGACTGATGATGATTGTGATGGTATTGGTGTTACCAGCAGTCCATAAAAGTTTAAAATTCAATAAGCTGTTTTAAATTCAAAGATTGCCCTCGGTTATCATTAACACCGCCGCAGATCTGTTCTAAGAAAGGGTTTTCGTCCAGCAGTGGATCGATCGTGCCTAATGATGGTCATCTTCATGACCCAGGCCACTCTTGCAAACGAATCTCATCTGTGGTGTCCTGAGCTCTTACCTGGTTAGACAAAACATCTACTTGAAACGTGAAACTTCATCATGATGATGGTGATGATGGTGAATATCAATGACTAAACTATTTCTTATTTTACCAGGCAAGGCCCCACTGAGATCTTTTCTCAGAAGCGATCTGGCCCACATTGATAGCTCAACGAAGCGGCTCATCGTCGCGTGGAAATGTAGAGCAGCCAAACACTCTAAACGCACGATGTTGATGTGGAGGGGAAAACCGGAGGACCCGGAGAAAAATCCACGCGACCACGGGGAGAGAGAGAGACACGCAAACTCCAAAAATACAGCAGGCGTCAGGGCCGGCATCGAATCCACGACCTCCTGCATACCAGGCGAGGTAGTTAACATCTCCTCGCCACCGTGATGATGATGATGATGAGAGAGACACGCTAACTCCAAAATACCGTAGGTGTCAGGGCCGGCATCGAATCCACGACCTCCTGCATACCAGGCGAGGTAGTTAACATCTCGCCACCGCGGCGAATATGACGACAGGGATAGATAGGCGTGTAATGACACGTCATCCCACGTGACTCAGCATCAGCATCAACAGCAGCTGCTAATTCCACAAACGGCGCGCTTGGCGAATGAGTGCGATCATGACAAATGGGCCGCGAAACAGTTTTGAGGAATTCGTGGCCCGCTGCCAACTTCCCGCGTAGTTCCCTGAGATTAATGTATCGATTCCCGGGCTCGGCGTGTGCGTGTGTGGTTTTTGTTTTGTTAACGTGATACATTGCAATGTATTTTAAACCCGAAATCAACGTGGGCAAAAACAATTGGAGGGAACAAAACAAAATGAGCCGAGCTAAGAAATAAAATAACAGCTCTTTGGAAAATATTGCCTCACTTCTTGGTGAAAAGGGCACTGAGTAGCGCGCGTTTGCGAGGAATGCGCTCCCCGCCGCTGAGTGTTTCGATGTCAGCACCGGCGACGGCTCTGCACGGAGCCCCAGTGGCGAGACAGAACGCGGAGGAGTAGGAGGCGACGTCGCTCACGCGCACCAACTTCCTTGTCGCGGAAACCCCTCCGCAGTGAGCGAGCGAGCCCCGGGTCTGGCTCCGTTCCCGGCCCCACTCGCCAGCATCAGCGCGGGACCGTGCTCCGCGTGTCTCGGACACACGAGGTGGGGGGTCGGGGCACAAAGGGGGGTCTGTAGGGCCAACCTCCACCCCTTAATGGGGGGGGGGGGGCCCTTGGTGACAACCCAGAGCCGCAGCTGCGGCACCGTACGACCGATGTCGCGTGCTGTTGTTGACGATGGTGACGTTGCTGACGACTGCCCACTCAGTTCAGAGTCGCGGGTCACCGAGGGCAACCGAGGGCGCTACCGCACGGCACGGCGATTACGCGCGACGCCGAGCGACAGGGCACCGCGCGTTCCATCGAGTGGACGAGGGGAAGCTGCCGTCGGTCCCAGCGACGGTTGGCGTTGTGCCGCACGCGCCCACGGACTCACCAGCTCGGATGGTGACATTCAGCCTGGCGCGAGTTCTCCCGTGCGCCTTCGCGACGGGTTCATGTCGTGCACCTTGCACGTATTTAGCCAACCCGTGACGACGTCGAGCTAATGCCATCGTGTTCATGACATCTGGTTTCTGACATCGGGTAAATGACATTCTGATGGTTTGGATGAATTGACATCGTCCAATGCAGTGCAGAGGAGCAAGTTGGGCTCGGGCCGGACGCGTCACGGAGAGAATGGGGGGGGGGGGCGATGTCTGTATGTATGTTGGACTTCTTTCGCACCGTACGTAGCGAACCGTGCTAATCGGAGGTGCGGGGGAAGGATAATTACACTAAACACCAAAGCCAGTTCTAAAGCAATTAGTGTTCAATTTAGATGATTTAAAAGTGTCACAGCTCCAGCGGCTTGCTAACATGGGAAGGAAGAGCGTTCCAGACGGCCGCAGGAGCGCACCTGAAAGCGCGGCGCGACGCGGTGACCGCCGCCTTTGTTCGATGGCAGCAGCCTAAAGCCGCTGCTGCTGCGAGGATGAGCGGAGTTTGCGCGACGGTGGTGATGATGATGGTGGTTCCTGTTCCTTGACGACGGTCGCGAATAATTACGGAGCGGCAGCCAAGGAATGGAACTCAATGGAACGGAGCACGTCTTTGCCAAGGAGACGGAGCGATGGAATTCGGCTTGGGCGCAGCAGTCGACTGAGCGTGGCTGACGATGTCGATGAGGCGGGTTATGGTTGGATGCAAGGCGATGATGAGCTCCGCTCTTGTTAATCCAACTCGGAGGGACGATGATTGGCGGTGGCGGTGGTGGCGGTGGCGGTGATGGCGGTAATGATCATTAATGGACTCGATCAATGGACTGAACTTTTGATGGAATTAGATTTTTCAAAAACGTACTGTCGACTGTTTCTGCCACGAAGCCAGCTGGCTACGATAGCCCACCATGGGTGTGAGAGCCAGAGTGGCCGCTGGCCACACATTCGGATAAAATACAGCGGCTAAAGATGATAGCCAAAATGCGAGTTAACGACAAATAGTGGTAATAAACTTGACAGACGCCCGCCGGGGCTGAGTTAACGCTCTGCGGTCCGTGAGATGTAACGGCGAACAGAATTCTTACAGAGTTTACGCAGCACTGGCAGGAGGTCGCCAGTATTGATTGGACGATTGCGTTCCATGCAGTTTGATGGATTAATAAAAAAAATCACTGGAATGCTGTCGTGGGTTATGGTAACACAAATACAAAGATGCCCCTTATAGCCGTAACAGACTGTTGGGGAAAGTGCTGTACACAAATACAAAGATGCCCCGTGTAGCCTGTAACAGACTGTTGGGGAAAGTGCTGTACACAAATACAAAGATCCCCCGTGTAGCCTGTAACAGACTGTTGGGGAAAGTGCTGTACACAAATACAAAGATCCCCCGTGTAGCCTGTAACAGACTGTTGGGGAAAGTGCTGTACACAAATACAAAGATCCCCCGTGTAGCCTGTAACAGACTGTTGGGGAAAGTGCTGTCAGCGAGCACCTATGAAGACCGGCACGGTACACGAGCGGGTGGGATGGCCAACACCACGCCCGGCCGCCTTTGTCTCCCTAATAGTGATGTTTTCACATCACATTAGGTACTCATTTGAGGCTGAGTCGACCTAGGGGAGACCCAGAACCGATTCAGATAATTGTCATTGGTGTTGGCCGTGAACGGCAATCGAACTCCTGTTTCGGGTTCGAAGCGCAGTGCGCTAACCGCTACACTACCGCTCCCCACTATGGTTACACACGTACACACACGAAAAGGCACAAAGCACACGTGTCAATGTACTAAACAAAGATCCCCCCTATAGCCTTAACCGGCTGTTGGGGCAAGTGGCGCTCGGATTAGCTCGGACCCAGATCCTTGCAAAGACGCTGGAGTGTTGAGAGCACTGCACTGACGATTCCTGATACGGAGCGAGGCTGAACATGTGAGTGCGAGCTCTAACTGACGATGCTGATCTATCGAGTGCACCCACGTGCCCTCCCAATCGTGTGTGTATATGCACATCATATATTCAAAGATAAAGATCCCCCGTATAGCATGAGCAGCCTGTAGGGGCAAGTGCTGTTAGCGAGCATCCTCTTTGAAGACCGGCACTGTGGCACACGAGGGGGTGGGTGGCCAGCGCCAGGCCCGACCGCATTTGTCTTCAGAGTGATGATGTTTACACACCGCACGAGGTACCTATTTGAGGCAACCTAGGGGAGGCCCAAGACCGCTTCAGACAATCGCCACTGGTGTTGACCGTGAGCGAGAATCGAACTCGGGTCGCCGGGTTCATAGCGCAGGGCGCTAACCACTATGCTACTGCTCACCACCTACCCACAAACAAAGATCCCCCATTCACCCTTAATACACCGTTGAGGCAAGTGCTGTTAGCGAGCACCATGAAGACCGGAGCGGTATACACCACCTACACACACACACTGACACGAACACTGCCTCACAGACACGAACTCGCACGCCCTGACTCGCCCTCAACACACATACACCAACACGCACGCGTATGGCAGCCTACTCGGTTTACCCAGACGCTGGTTTCTTCGTCTCATCCGCGCTGCGTGTTAAACCACCATCGGCACTGCAGATCACTACAACACACTCACTCACCTACTCACCCAACCACTCACTCACCACACTGCAGATCACTACAACACACTCACTCACCCACTCACCCAACCCCTCACTCACGCGCCCAACCAACCACTCACTCACCACACTGCAGATCACTACAACACACTCACTCACGCACAAACTCACACAACCACTCACTCACCACACTGCAGATCACTACAACACACTCACTCACGCACCCACTCACCCAACCACTCACTCACCACACTGCAGATCACTGCAATACACTCACTCACCCACTCACCCAACCACTCACTCACGCGCCCAACCAACCACTCACTCATCACACTGCAGATCACTACAACACACTCACTCACCCACTCACCCAACCACTCACTCACCACACTGCAGATCACTACAACACACTCACTCACGCACCCACTCACACACCCACTCACCCAACCAATCACTCACCACACTGCAGATCACTACAACACACTCACTCACCCACTCACCCAACCACTCACTCACGTGCCCAACCAACCACTCACTCACCACACTGCAGATCACTACAACACACTCACTCACGCACCCACTCACACAACCACTCACTCACCACACTGCAGATCACTACAACACACTCACTCACGCACCCACTCACCCAACCACTCACTCAACACACTGCAGATCACTACAACACACTCACTCACGCACCCACTCATCCAACCACTCACTCACCACACTGCAGATCACTACAACACACTCACTCACGCACCCACTCACCCAACCACTCACTCACCACACTGCAGATCACTACAAAACACTCACTCACGCACCCACTCACCCAACCACTCGCTCACGCACCCAACCAACCACTCACTCACCACACTGCAAATCACTACAACACACTCACTCACGCACCCACTCACCCAACCACTCACTCACGCACCCAACCAACCACTCACCACACTGCAGATCACTACAACACACTCACTCACGCACCCACTCATCCAACCACTCACTCACCACACTGCAGATCACTACAACACACTCACTCACGCACCCACTCACCCAACCACTCACTCACGCACCCAACCAACCACTCACCACACTGCAGATCACTACAACACACTCACTCACGCACCCACTCATCCAACCACTCACTCACCACACTGCAGATCACTACAACACACTCACTCACGCACCCACTCACCCAACCACTCACTCACGCACCCAACTAACCACTGACTCACCACACTGCAGATCACTACAACACGCTCACTCACGCACCCACTCACCCAACCACTCACTCACGCGCCCAACCAACCACTGACTCACCACACTGCAGATCACTACAACACGCACACTCACGCACCCACTCACCCAACCACTCACTCACGCGCACCAACCAACCACTCACTCACCACACTGCAAATCACTACAACACACTCACTCACGCACCCACACACCCAACCACTCACTCACGCACCCAATCAACCACTCACTCACCACACTGCAGATCACTACGACACACTCACTCACGCACCCACTCATCCAACCACTCACTCACCACACTGCAGATCACTACCACACACTCACTCACGCACCCACTCACCCAACCACTCACTCACGCGCCCAACCAACCACTGACTCACCACACTGCAGATCACTACAACACGCTCACTCACGCACTCACCCAACCACTCACTCACGCACCCAACCAACCACTGACTCACCACACTGCATGTCACAACAACACACTCACCCAACCCACCCAATCCCTCACAGACTCACGCAGAGACCCGCAGACTCACACAGAGACCCATACTCATACAGAGACCTACAGACTCACACAGTGACCCATAGACTCACACAGAGACCCACAGACTCAGACAAATGCCCACAGACTCACAGATAAACCCACAGACTCGCACAGAGACCCACAGATTCGCACAGAAACCCACAGATTCACAGAGAAACCCACAGACTCGCACAGAGACTTACAGACTCACACAAAACCCCACAGACTCGCAAAGAGACCCACAGACTCGCACAGAAACCCACAGACTCGCACAAAGATACCGAATCTGAAAGCTCGGAGTATCCGATGCTATCTATTACAACTCACATAGCGCTCTCGTTATTAATACTCGGCTGGGAAAAGCCTCGCCGAGTCTAAAGGCTCCTTTTCAGGAGGGTCTTGCCAGGTTTTCGCAGAAGGAGGGGGTGGGGGGGGGGGCGATGTTGCTGCTCTTGTGGGTGTTGTGTGTGAGTGGTGGTGCAGCGGTAAGCGCGCTGCGCTACGAACCCGGCCACCTGAGTTCGATTCCCGCTCACGGTCAACACCAGTGACGATTATGATTGTGATCCTGATCGAGTGATTGCATGATCTCAATCGAGTGATCGTCCATGGCGGTTTCCCGTGTTGTGTCGGTTGATCGGATTTGGGAGGACGCCGGAAAGAACCAGAATCGTTCACAGTTGGTGCCGCTGGTTGCTGGCCGCTCGGCGTATTGGGACTGTGCTCAGAAACGGCGATCGACAGGCGAAAGTTTAGTTTCGTTCGAATTTTTGTTATTCGTGACAAGCCCTGCGGAGTTGGGTCTTGCTCGTGGGGTTGAGTGAACGGGAGCGGTCCCCGCGGCTACTCAGAGACACCGCGAGAGAGAGGAAGAGAGAGGAAGAGAGGGGAGAGAGGGAGGGGGGAGAAGGGGAGAGAAAGAGGAGAGAGGAAGAGAGGGGGAGAGAGGTGGGGGGGGGGAGAGAAAGAGGAGAGAGGAAGAGAGGGAGGGGGAGATGGGGGCCGAGAAAGAGGAGAGAGGGGGAGAGGGAGGGGGAGATGGGGGGAGAGAAAGAGGAGAGAGGAAGAGAGGGGGGGGAGAAGGCGTCTCGTTCGCGGTCCTCGCTCGGGGTCGAGCTGACCCGATGGGCTCTTCAAAGTCGGCTACAAACAGCGCGACCTTGGCAGCCGCGGGGCAGGCGGTGGGGTATGAGGGGTAGAGGGGGTGTGGGTAGGGGGGGTAGGGGGGGGTGGGGGTAGGGGGGGTAGGGGGGTGTGGGTAGGGGGGGGTAGAGGGGGTGTGGGTAGGGGGGGTAGAGGGGGTGTGGGTAGGGGGGGGTAGGGGGGTGTGGGTAGGGGGGGTAGAGGGGGTGTGGGTAGGGGGGGTAGGGGGGGTGTGGGTAGGGGGGGTAGGGGGGGGGTAGGGGGGTGTGGGTAGGGGGGGTAGAGGGGGTGTGGGTAGGGGGGTAGAGGGGGTGTGGGTAGGGGGGTAGGGGGGTGTGGGTAGGGGGGGTAGAGGGGGTGTGGGTAGGGTGGTAGAGGGGGTGTGGGTAGGGGGGGTAGAAGGGGTGTGGGTAGGGGGGTAGAGGGGGTGTGGGTAGGGGGGTAGAGGGGGTGTGGGTAGGGGGGGTAGGGGGGTGTGGGTAGGAGGGGTAGGGGGGGTGTGGGTAGGAGGGGTAGGGGTGGTGTTGGTAGGGGGGGTAGGGGGTGTGGGTAGGGGGGTTAGAGGGGGTGGGGGTAGGGGTGGTAGAGGGGGTGTGGGTAGGGGGGTAGAGGGGGTGTGTGTAGGAGGGGTAGAGGGGGTGTGGGTAGGGGAGGTAGGGGGGTGTGGGTAGGGGGGGTAGAGGGGGTGTGTGTAGGAGGGGTAGAGGGGGTGTGGGTAGGGGAGGTAGGGGGGTGTGGGTAGGGGGGGTAGAGGGGGTGGGGGTATGGGTGGTAGAGGGGGTGTGGGTAGGGGTGGTAGAGGGGGTGTGGGTAGGAGGGGTAGAGGGGGGTGTGGGGGGGTAGGGGGGGTGTGGGTAGGGGTGGTAGAGGAGGTGTGGGTGGGGGGTAGAGGGGGTATGGGTAGGGAGGTGGAGGGGGTGTGGGTAGGGGGTAGAGAGGGGTGTGCGTAGGGGGGTGGAGGGGGTGTGGGTAGGGGGTAGAGGGGTTGGGGGTAGGGGGTGGTAGAGGGGGTGTGGGTAGGGGGGGTAGAGGGGGTGGGGGGTAGGGGTGGTAGGAGGGGGTGTGGGTAGGGGGGGTAGAGGGGGTGTGGGTAGGGGGGGGTAGGGGGGTGTGGGTAGGGGGGGTAGAGGGGGTGTGGGTAGGGGGGGGTAGGGGGGGTGTGGGTAGGGGGGGTAGGGGGGGTAGGGGGGGTGGGTAGGGGGGGTAGAGGGGGTGTGGGTAGGGGGGGTAGAGGGGGGTGTGGGTAGGGGGGGGTAGGGGGGTGTGGGTAGGGGGGGTAGAGGGGGTGTGGGTAGGGGTGGTAGAGGGGGTGTGGGTAGGGGGGGTAGAGGGGTGTGGGTAGGGGGGTAGAGGGGGTGTGGGTAGGGGGGTAGAGGGGGTGTGGGTAGGGGGGGTAGGGGGGTGTGGGTAGGAGGGGTAGGGGGGGTGTGGGTAGGAGGGGGTAGGGGTGGTGTTGATAGGGGGGGTAGGGGGGTGTGGGTAGGAGGGGTAGGGGGGGTGTGGGTAGGAGGGGTAGGGGTGGTGTTGGTAGGGGGGGTAGGGGGGTGTGGGTAGGGGGGGTAGAGGGGGTGGGGGTAGGGGAGGTAGGGGGGTGTGGGTAGGGGAGGTAGGGGGGTGTGGGTAGGGGGGGTAGAGGGGGTGGGGGTATGGGTGGTAGAGGGGGTGTGGGTAGGGGGTTAGAGGGGTGTGTGTGTTTGGAGGGGTAGAGGGGGTGTGGGTTAGGGGAGGTAGGGGGGTGTGGGTAGGGGGGGTAGAGGGGGTGTGTGTAGGAGGGGTAGAGGGGGTGTGGGTAGGGGAGGTAGGGGGGTGTGGGTAGGGGGGGTAGAGGGGGTGTGGGTAGGGGGGTAGAGGGGGTGTGGGTAGGGGGGGTAGGGGGGTGTGGGTAGGAGGGGTAGGGGGGGTGTGGGTAGGAGGGGTAGGGGTGGTGTTGGTAGGGGGGGTAGGGGGGTGTGGGTAGGGGGGGTAGAGGGGGTGGGGGTAGGGGTGGTAGAGGGGGTGTGGGTAGGGGGGGTAGAGGGGGTGGGGGTAGGGGGTGGTAGAGGGGGTAGCAGGAGGCGGGGCTCCCACCTCGCGCCCTCTCTGGACTGGTGCTGCAACCACCACCACCACGAGTCCAGCAGTCTCCCTGCCTGCCCACGGCGGCGCGAATGAATGAGATGGGCGGATTGGTGGGTGGGTTGGTGGGTGGTGGTTGTTGTTCAACCCGAGCTTTGTTGTCGTTGCTGCTGCTGTTGATGTGGAGTTTTTGGAGGGGTGAATGTTTGAGTCATTGTGAGGTTCCCCCCCCCCCTAGCAGCTCGCAATTCAATATCATCAAATTGCACTCCTTACCCCCTCTCTCTCCCCGTCTCTCTCCCCGTCTCTCCGTCATCTCTTTCTCTCTCTTCTTTTTTCACGATCAAAGGAAACAAGAAGATGCTCGGTGTAGTCGGCACTTTGCTTTGTTCACTTTTCCTTTTTTAAATGCTTTGCTTCATGTGCCCCTCCCTCTGTTTAAATGAAAGATTTCACGAAATATTTCACGTTCTGCTCTCCTCCTTCTTACCCCCCCCCCTCTCTCCCCCCTTTCTCCACCGTCGCGTTGACTCGGTACGGAAGCCACCTGTCGAGCGATGAGGGTTGGGGAGGGGGGTCGGGGCCGGGGGGAGGGCTCTGGAAGCCAGCAGTGCACCACCCTGTGACGGTGAATCGCCCTGCGCCCAGAAGGTTGATGGACATTCAACACGTCGAGCCGCTCTGCTGGACCTGCAGCGGTGACCTCAACTCAGCGGTGACCTCAACTCAGCGGTGACCTCAACTCAGCGGTGACCTCCACTCGGCTCTCAGCTGTCGTCCACGCGACGTCTGTCTCCACCCTGTTGTTTTGTTAGTTTTTGTCCTCGCAGGATCGTAGGAACAACGTGTGGTGTGTGGTGGGGGGGGGGGGGTCACGATGATGGTGGGTTGTTAAAACAAAAACTATAAACTTCGTTCGTTCTTTCGTTTATCGGTCCGCTTGTCCTGGTGATGGATGCGGCGGCAGCGTGTTGAGTAGAACGATCCAGACCTCCCTTTCCCTGGCGACAGATTCCAGCAATACTGCACTATACACTACACTATACACTACACTACTAAAACTGATTCTAGATTTGAAGTTATCGTGACTGCAAGGATTCATACTCTTTGGTTTTTTCGGTAAAGGCACGTAGGCAAAATTTGTAAATAAATGAAATCACAACTACTAAAACTATTACTATACTACTATACACTGCACTGTTATACACTACACTATACACTACAATACTATACACTAAACGACTATACACTACACTGCTACACACTACACTACTAATCACTACACTATACACTACACTGCTACACTGTTGTGGTCTCAAGTCTCGGTCAGCCGAGGAGTCGTGATCATCACCATTACCATAGTCGCCATCATCATCATCACCATAGCCATCATTATTGTGATCATCATCATCATCACTATAGTCATCATGATTGCCATCATCATCACTATAGTCATCATGATAAACATTCTTATCATCATCGTAGTTGTCACCATCATTGTTCTCATCAGCACCACCATCATCAACAGTCTCACATTCATCCCTTGTATTGGTGGTTAATGCACGTACATCGTGTGCGAGTTTACAGTATTTGTGTCATGGATAGACTGGGCCCCACCATAGCAACGTGGAGTTTCTGCCAACTGCCGTTGGGCAGCTGTTATCTCCGTTGATAATCGCTGAACAAATGGTGGCAATTCCACATTCGCGCGGCAAATGCAACTTACATGGCTTAGATCAACAGAACGCACATTCTAAAAACAGAAACTCGGTTGTACAAAGAGACCACGAGTTCTCGTCTGAGAACGTGTGTTCTACAAACAATCTTGCTGGGTTCAGGTCAAAAGGTCTTCACGGCCAAGAATGACGATGCCCACCATCTGGCAATAGTCACTTGGAAGTTATGCGTGATAAGGTGGCATGGCAAGTAAGCGTTGTGGGTGAAGTTAGGAGGAAGAGGAGGTAGTGATGGGTGGGACACGTGTGCAAGGTGCAGGAGGGGGAGGAAGACGTTGTGATGGGTGGGACGCGTGTGTGGGGTGCAGGAGGGGGAGGAAGACGTTGTGATGGGTGGAACGCGTGTGTGGGGTGCAGGAGGGAGAGGAAGAGCCGGTGATGCGTGAGACGCGTGCAGGTCACCGAGACCGACATTGGAGCGGCACCAGAGGCGGCCGACCGAGGGATGAGAATATCTCACGCCAGATGGGGGCAGGGTGGTGGTGGTGGTGACGAGACTGTGAGAGCGTGACTTGCAGGTCAGACGTCGACTATGTAACAGCTGGGGGATCTGGCAGAAGGACGCGATGACGATGATGATGGTGGTGATGTCATTGGCTGGAATTGCGTGTCGCAGGGGCAGCGCTTAATTTCATCCGGAACATCCCTAAGGGCTGTTCCGTCCGGTAATTATTTTTGACTCACCACATCCATCTCGCCCATAGCGTCGGATAAATGCGGACAGGGTCTACATCATACTCCGGGTCACTGGGTTCTTAGCCCAGTTGCTAACCACTCCGCTGCGCCTCCAACAAGCACGGCCGGCTACGTTGAACTTATAGCACGTACAGCTGACACTGTTACGCGCAATTGTGTTCACGCAGCTGAGTCTGCGTGTGTGTACGACACGTGGTGACACTTGTTTGAGTCCCACTCAGGGTCAAGCAACAGTGACGAATTTACGAACCGGTTCGTGGCCTCCCCACCCCCCTAGGTCGACTCAGCCTAAACGAGTACCCGGCGCTGTGGGTAGGGTAAACATCGGCAGTGAACAAACCACTGCCGAGCCGGCAGCAGGTCGGCAGTGCGCTGCCTTCCGGAGAGTAATCGAGTGAGAAAATCGCTCTCTGGGGGTCTTGGCGGCATTGGGCAAGTGGCATGAAGGCAGCGGAATGTAAATTATGATCCGTATTGCGAGGTGGAGAGGCGGGGTTTACATAAAGCAAAGCATTACGAACTAAAACTAAATGATGAACGAAGCAAAGTGCCGACTACACCGAGCATCTTCTTGTTTCCTCTGATCATAAAAAAAGAGAGGCGGGGAGGGAGGGAAGAGGATGGGTGCACATGGAGATTCCGCTAAGAATTACCCAGCCGGGCAGCACGAACACCACTCGTTGTATCCCCCACAATGCACCAGGGCCCGTGAGGGATTGCGGGAGCTGCAGGATCAGTCACGGGTCTCGTTTGGCCGCAGGCAGAACGCGCGCGCTGTGAGTTTGGGGGTGTTTCTGGGTGCAGCGGCCAACACACTCCGACTCCAGAAGCGAGCGTCGTTTCTAAAACCGCGACGGTTCTTTTTGTCTTCACGGATAAACTGGGCCCTACCAGAGCAATGTGGAATTTCCGCCACAGGCAAAGTTGGGTGGGGGGGGGTGGAGGGGGGAGGTTATATCTTGATCGCACGTGGATAACTTGGGTCATTTTAGCTACCAGACTAATTCATGAATATATAAAACGTGAATTGGACAGGAACGCAGCGAGTCTTGAGAATGGTAGTGCACATGCCGTACCTCCAGTATTGTTAGAATGCCTTCCATTGTAATATATCATACTGCGATGAAACATAATCGATGCCACGAGTTTTATCAGCTGGCTGCTACCTGGGCTCCTTTCCACGGAAGCTCGCTGCTGGTTAACTGCCTACGCGAGATTCTCCGTGTAACAAAATAAAAACTCGAGTTGAGTTGAAACGGCAGAAGAAGACGTTTGAAAGACAATTTACAATAATAATACCAAATAATAAGACGATAATAATAACAACATATAGTCACACCTAAGAGATGAATGTAATCAACACAGAAGACTGACCACACACGACTCGTTAAACATTGCTCTCACGTTTCAAGTCGTACCCCTATCAATGGTATTATTTCACCAAAACAGCCTTTAAATCTCGATTTAAAGCTTTCGTGACTGCAGGGATTCATCTTCTTGGTTCTTTCGGTAAAGTCACGTAGAAGGGAAATAAAAAAATAATAAATAAAAAGCATAATAAAATAATATAATAAAATAAAATAACATAATAATATTATATAAGAACATATTTTACTTAGTTTTTTTTTATTATTTTTTTATTTCCTTTCTACGTGACTTTACTGAAAGATCCAAGAAGATGAACCCTTTAAATCCCACAGCATATAGCCAAAACATCTCAGGATTCAAATAATCTCGTATCTTCTAGTGGTCGTAAATAATAATTGAAGCTGCAGGGACAGGCAGGGTCAAATGAGGCGAGAAAGAGTTCGCGAAAATGGGCGTGGCTGAGTCGAGGAGCGTGGCTGAGTCGAGGGGCGTGGCTGAGTCGATGGGCGTGGCTGAGTCGAGGGGCGTGGCTGAGTCGAGGGGCGTGGCTGAGTCGAGGGGCGTGGCTGAGTCGAGGGGCGTGCTGAGTCGAGGGGCGTGGCTGAGTCGAGGGGCGTGGCTGAGTCGATGGGCGTGGCTGAGTCGAGGGGCGTGGCTGAGTCGATGGGCGTGGCTGAGTCGAGGGGCGGGGCTGAGTCGAGGGGCGTGGCTGAGTCGAGGGGCGTGGCTGAGTCGATGGGCGTGGCTGAGTCGAGGGGCGGGGCTGAGTCGAGGGGCGTGGCTGAGTCGAGGGGCGTGGCTGAGTCGAGGGGCGGGGCTGAGTCGAGGGGCGGGGCTGAGTCGAGGGGCGGGGCTGAGTCGAGGGGCGGGGCTGAGTCGAGGGGCGTGGCTGAGTCGAGGGGCGTGGCTGAGTCGAGGGGCGGGGCTAAGTCGAGGGGCGTGGCTGAGTCGAGGGGCGTGGCTGAGTCGAGGGGCGTGGCTGAGTCGAGGGGCGGGGCTGAGTCGAGGGGCGGGGCTGAGTCGAGGGGCGGGGCTGAGTCGAGGGGCGGGGCTGAGTCGAGGGGCGTGGCTGAGTCGAGGGGCGTGGCTGAGTCGAGGGGCGGGGCTGAGTCGAGGGGCGTGGCTGAGTCGAGGGGCGTGGCTGAGTCGAGGGGCGTGGCTGAGTCGAGGGGCGGGGCTGAGTCGAGGGGCGTGGCTGAGTCGAGGGGCGTGGCTGAGTCGAGGGGCGGGGCTGAGTCGAGGGGCGTGGCTGAGCCGGTGGGGGAGATAAAAGGCAGCACGGAGTGGGGCTCAGGGCTGCTGTGCGGATTCGAAGTTGGACCGTCGCCGCTCTCGTCACCTCCGAGTGGATCGTCCTCACCGTCTGGGAGCGGGTCACCTTATCGTCTTGGAAGACTCGGGGGAGATGATATATATCGTCGCCGTAGCTGCTATTCCATCGGCTCCTATATAGTCAGCCAGCTGTATAGGTGAACGTCATGTCGGAGTTACATGAAGTTACCCACTGTACATAGTCAACTGGCGTCTACCTGTTAACATGCCATCGGATCGGGCGGACCGTAATAGACAATTAAAATATATCTACATACTTGAACAACACAGAGTCTCTGAGTGCTACATTACTATAGTATAATGATGTGCATCGGGGGATGAGGGGGGAGTGGTGGCACGGTGGTTAGCGCCCCGCGCTATGGATGTGATGACTTCAGTTAACGTCACCCCCCCGGCCCCACCACCCTCACCTCCACCCCTCCTCACCCCCCCCACTCCCACCCCTCACCCTTCCCTCACTCCCTCCCTCACCCCCTCCCACCTCCACCCCACCACCCCCCCTTACCACCCCACCCACACCACCCCCAGACCGGCGCGGTGAAGTATGTTCAAACTACTGTCCGTCCTCCGCACCTCCATTTAGCACGGGTGGCTACGTACGGTGCGAGAGAAGTTCACTCATCCATATATTGCCATGACTGACAAGATAATGCGTGGGGTGGCTTTCATCCAGCAGTGCATTGACAACAGGGAGGGCTTTAGACGTGTAATAATGTTCCAGGAGACTTTGACACCGGGGTTGGAGGCACACGTATTTATTCCGTGTCGGTACAGTACAGCACTGACATACAACACTGGAGGGGGTATCGGCCCCTCACCCGTCTAACTGGGGATACACTTCTAGCTACGCCTAGCCTACCCCTGGGTCCTCCACTAATGGGCTAGGGGAGGCTAGCTAGCCGACACTGGTAAGTCGGGCTCACGGTACCCGGAGTCCCAGACCAGCTCTGACAAGAGCACCGGCTCTGGCTCTCGGGACCACGCCACTGGCTCGATCCTGTGCGGCCCTGATAAGGGCAGCGATCCAGGGGAGTCCAGGGCTCTATCTATGACGATCTTCCGTCTTCACTGGTTTAGCTTAACATCTCTCCCTGAGCCCTCCGGCTCATCCCCTTTTATACCAAAACCCCCGCTGAGGGGTGGGGCCCCGGGGAATCCCAGCTCCGAGTCAGCCCCCCAGGCTGCCCGATGCGGACGTCGCTGGGAGCACCTCCCCGTGCACCGACATAGCCACGCCCACTGTGTTTCTTTCCCATCTGATCCGATTGTATACAGCCCCTCCGTAACACCCCTACAGACGCACAGTGCGATTGCACTGACCGCCATCGTTTGATCTCAGATGACACATCACCACCTCGTCACCACCTCCTCCAATCCAACTCATCCAGCCACCTCGTCACCAGCTCGTCTCTCGTACAGCCACCGCAAAGCTCCGCTTCCTCTCTTTCTTGCCCGCCACGAGGGTGACGTCGTCTGCGCAACGCCGATCAGTCGGCGTCCTCCCTGCCACCTTCACCGCCTACCGGTCTTGTATCCAAGCCCACCTCTCTCGTGATCGTGTCGCTATTTAAACAGAAACAAATGGGGCTACACTAGAACGCATCCTTGCCTTACGCCCTTCCCGATATCGAAGCACTCCGTCTTTCCATCCTGGGTTTCGCGTTCTCGCAATTCTGGACATCTGTGGACAAAACAAAAAGAATCGAGCTTCGTAGCTCATCGGATTTCTCCAGGATAAACATTCCGATTCGCGTGCGCGGTTTTATGAGTCAATGGCACCAGCTGAGCTCGGAATTCCCATCTACTCCGATGCGTTCCACATCGCTCCATGAGCTCCACAGTTGAATGCTTGGCTGTCGTCGGTAAGGCACGAGGATACCTCTTGCTGATGTGTTGGTGCCCGTTCCATAATTTATCGAATGTTTGCTCTGCGGTGCCCTGATGTCATCTTCCTCGCTAGGGGTGCGGAGGTCGGAGATTCGATTCCGACCCTGATGCCTGCTGTATATTGGCAGTTTGCGTGTCTCTCTCTCTATTTCCGTGGTCGCGTGGATTTTTTTCTCTTCAGGTTCTCCGGTTTCTCCCCTCCACATTTAGAAACATGCACTTAGATTATTTTGTTGATGTACATTTTCACACGATAAGCCACTTTGTTGAGCTAGCATTTGTGGCCAAGTCGCCTCTGAAAAACAAGTTAATTGCTCAGTGGGGTTTACCTTGTAAAACAAAACACAATTTAGTTTAATAGGTGCTCGCTAACAGCCCTTGCCCCTACAGTCAAATATACATTGTGGAGAGAAAACCCGGGGAAAAATCCATGCGGCCACGTGGAGAACGTGCAAACTCCAAATATACAAGAGGCGTCAGGGTCGGGATCGAACCCACGGCCTCCTGCATACCGCGAGAGATAGTTAACATCTCGTCATCGTAGCATCTGGTCACAGGTCTGCTGTGAGCACCCACAGCCACCCGCGCGCAATCAGCCACCTTTATCTCCCTACAATGCTGACTTGCGTGCAGTGCGCCAGCTACACTCATTACAGGCTTAGTGGAGCACCGGGGGGCCCAGAGGACGGGCTGACACACAGATGCTCGATGTGGTGGCAAATCAGACCCCAGGTCGCTGGGTTCATAGCCCAGTTGCTAACCACTCCGCTGATACTCGCGCATTATGTTCACGCGCACACACAAATGAGTACCTGGTGCGGTGTGTAAACATCGCTACTAGGGAGACAAAGGCGGTCGGGAGTGGTCCTGGCCACCCACCCCATCGTGTGCCGTGCTGGCCTTCATAGGTGCTCGCTGACAGCACTTGCCCCAACAGTATGTTAAGGCTATATCGGGGGGGGGGGGGATCTTTGTCTCTGTCTTTGCAGTCGGCGAGCTGAGTTCCGATGACCCACTCACGGGCAAGATGGGTGATGAACGGCCAGGGTGTGGTTCCGGCTACACCAAAGACAAAGATCCCCCGTGTAGCCTTAACAGACTGTAGGGGCAAGTTTTGTTAGCGAGCACCTATGAAGGCCAGCACTGTGGCACACGAGGGGGTGGGTGGCCAACACCACGCCTGGCCGCCTTTGTCTCCCTAGTGGCAACGTTTACACATCGCACCAGGTACCCATTTGAGGCTGAGTCGATCTAGGGGAGGACCAGGACCGGTTAAGATAATCGTCACTGGTGTTGGCCGTGAGAGGGAATCGAACCCGGGTCGCTAGGTTCGTAGCGCTAACCGCTACACTACCGCTCCCCACACACACACAGACAAAGATCAAAAAGATCCCCCGTATAGCCTTAACAGACTGTAGGGGCAAGTGCTGTTAGCGAGCACCTATGAAGGCCAGAACGGTACACGAGGGGGTGGGTGGCCAGCGCCACGCCCGACCGCCTTTGTCTCCCCAGTGGCTATGTTTACACACCGCACCAGGTACTCATTTAAGGCTGAGTCGACCTAGGGGAGGCCCAGGACCGGTTCAGATAATCGTCACTGGTGTTAGCCGTGAGCGGGAATCGAACCCGGGTCGCCAGATTCATAGCGCTGCGCGCTAACCGCTACACTACCGCTCCCCTACACACAGACACACACATACAGACACACACACAGACACACACACAGACACACACACAGACACACACACCCTTACACATGTGTGTGTGTACATCATGCGCGTGGGGAGTCTCAGCGGAGTGGTTAGCAACTGGGCGATGAACCCAGTGACCCTGGGGTCTGATTTGCCACCACATCGAGCATCTGTGTGTCAGCCCGTCCTCTGGGCTCCCCGGTGCTCCTCTAAGCCTGTAATGAGTGTAGCTGGCGCACCGCACGCAAGTCAGCATTGTGGGGAGACAAAGCTGGCTGATTTGCGCGCGGGTGGGTGGAGGTGATCACAGCAGACCTCTGCCGTGTCGAGCGTAATAGGTGCTCGCTAACAGCCCTTGGCCCCCGCAGTCTGTAAGACAAATGTACACCGAGCACTGCAGTGGTTGAGCAACGTATCATCAACAAATCGTTCGCCATTAAGCGGCGACGCTGGCGTCACAACGGCGCTCGTGCCAGGCTAGGTGCATCTAGAGGCCGTCACGTGAAGCGTCAAAGGAGCCGCTGGCGGGACGTGACGTGACAGACCCAGCAGGTGCCATGGGTCGACTGACTGAGACGACTGCCAGATGCACCAGCTGGTGTTCCAACCCCCCCACACACACACAGAGAGATACTTGGGGATAAAAAAAATATCTTAAGCTCACTGAATTGGACTTGAGCAGGGTTACACACCGCTGGTAATGGATAATAACAGATGGACAAGACTGGTAATGGAATGGCAGCTGAAGGATGGAAGACACAGGAAAAGGGGGACAATAAACTGTATATTGTGTACGTTCCATAACAGACGTTGTTTGAGTTAAACCGCGTAACTATGCATGTGTCGTTAAATCCGCCACCACCCTACACAGCCAATTAGTAAGGTTTGTCACGTGAGCCAAACATGCCAATTCCTGATGAGGCTGTTGTGGGTTTACTCTTCAACACACCGGTGTGCTGTTTCTAGTACTCGTAACAAATGGTCACGTTTTGTTAACGTCGCAAATTTCACTGATTGGCTGTGTTGGGTGGTGGCGGGATTAACGACACATTTATATGAATGCGATCTAATAAATAAAAAGCTCTATTATGGATAGCACTGGTCGCGAAAGCCTACTACGGGTTAAATTGTATATGCATGGGCTTTCAGGACCCATATCACGATTGGTGATTGATAAATCATGAGTTGGATCGTGGTGTAGGTATGATGATGCCATTTTATTAATTAAGTTAACCCTCCAGCAGAGACACAGCCAACATAACCTCGTCTCGCCATTGGAACAATGGGCCCCCGATTGCTTTGGGGATTATATTTTTGTTTATTTAGGAGAGAGAGAAAAAGCTACATTTTACGACATTTCTCCGGTTTAGTGGAAACAAATCGAAACCATCTGGCACGTCTGTCTACGTGACAACTTTGTTTCATTGGCTCCGTTGGATGGTGGAGGGCGAGAGTTCAAAGTGTTATGCACCACGGGGGCTAGGAGATGCTAAATACCTCGCCTGGTATGGAGGAGGTGGTGGGTTCGATCCTGACACTTATGCCTGCTGTATATTTGGATATCTATGGGACCGTTCTTGCCAGTATCAAAAATGATGAAGTGGCCGTCTTTGTTCGATGGCCGGCCAAAAGCCTCTGCGAGGATGAGCGGAGTTCACGCGATGGTTTATTATCTCCAGAAATCCGCATCATAACTTCAAAAGATAGGTTTAGCCCTTTCTGTCAATAAGCCATGTTCAAAGACCAAATAGAAACATTTTGCAAGGCATCAAGTCGACGTTAACCACACGTACTTGTGGTGAACATGCAAACAAACATGCTCTCATAATATTTGCATTGTCTTTGAAACTGATTGACCTATTCCAAAGAAAGCCTTCTGCATGGCCTTATCCCACTACCAGTGTTAGACCAGAGAATGCCAAAAGGTGAACAATACAAATGCAGTGACATTGCGGGATGTCACTGTGTAATGCCGGCCCTAGAGAGGCAAGGCGTGTGGTGTAGCGAAATCGTGGACACCACGGGATGTAGTCGCCACCCTTCAAGGGCCCGGTGAGCGCTGGTTGACAGCGCTGGATGGCACCACGCTTGGCGTGCAGTGCCAGCCCCTACAGGACAGGGTGTGGGAGTGCCGGCCATGGGAAAGGGGTTACTAAAGGCCGTGGCACTCTGGTTGACCCGAGAGGACACGTGACCGGTTAAGTCTACAGAGGGACCCCAAGTGGGGGCTGGGATGGTCACGTGGTCGGGGTCGAGATCCTGCTGGAGGGTTCTGGAAGGTGGGCGTGGCCAGGGACAGAGCCAGCCACGCCGCAAGAGGATAGAAGCCGGGTCCCCCAGAGGGACCAGGGTTGTTGTTCATCCTGAAGAAATCTCCATCTACGACCTACAAGAGTGTCCAACACGTGGGCCTGGAATTCTAGATTTGAAGCTTTCGTGACTGCAAGGATTCATACTCTTAGTTTTTTCGGTAAAGTCACGTAGGTAAAAAATAAAATTAAAATTAATAAAAGTAAAATTAAAATAAAATTAAAAATCACGACGTTTCGGAGGCAACACAAGCTTCCGTCTTCAGGTGGAACCGTCACAGCACGATTGCTGTATCAAGTAAGAGAAATTCCAAGAAAACCGTCCTTGTATATATTTATACGGTTGATTTGTGTCTCGCTGTACGCATATGCGCGTGCAAGTCTGTGCACGTGATCACGTATCAGTGTGCACATGCACATGTGTACACATGCACATGGCAAATAGGTGCTCGCTAACAGCCCCAACTGCCCTCTGCGGTGGCTACAAGGGGGAACTTTGTCTGTGGTTGTGATGCACACACGCACACTTAACGGGCACACATCGAAGGAATGTTCAACGACGATCGTAATTACTAAGTGTCACTGGCGCGTCCTAGCACAGCACAGGATGTCACGAGGAGGAGGAGGCCTGACACACATTACCACCGAACCTCAAACACAATCACAAAAACGCACGCCCACGCGTGCGCAAGCCAACAGCTGAAGGGTGTAATTTGAAGGGGCACGGTAAGTGACTTCAAAGCGGGTCACGACGGGAAGGAATCAATCAGCGTGCCCTCTCCCGTGGCTTCGCGCGACGCGATGGCTCGAAACAGCCCCGCGCGCCCTGCACGAGCAGATATACACGCACAGCCAGATACACGCACAGCCAGATACACGCACAGCCAGATACACGCACAGCCAGATACACGCACCGCCAGATACACGCACAGCCAGATACACGCACAGCCAGATACACACACAGCCAGACATACGCACAGCCAGATACACGCACAGCCAGATACACGCACAGCCAGATACACACACAGCCAGATACACACACCGCCAGATACACGCACCGCCAGATACACGCACAGCCAGATACACGCACAGCCAGATACACGCACAGCCAGATACACGCACCGCCAGATACACACACAGCCAGATACACGCACAGCCAGATACACGCACAACCAGATACACACACAGCCAGATACACACACCGCCAGATACACGCACCGCCAGATACACGCACAGCCAGATACACGCACAACCAGATACACACACAGCCAGACATACGCACAGCCAGATACACGCACAGCCAGATACGCGCACAGCCAGATACACGCACAGCCAGATACACGCACCGCCAGATACACGCACAGCCAGATACACGCACAGCCAGATACACACACAGCCAGATACACACACAGCCAGATACACGCACAGCCAGATACACGCACAGCCAGATACGCGCACATCCAGATACACGCACAGCCAGATACACGCACCGCCAGATACACGCACAGCCAGATACACACACAGCCAGATACACACACAGCCAGACATACGCACAGCCAGATACACGCACAGCCAGATACACGCACAGCCAGATACACGCACAGCCAGATACACGCACAGCCAGATACGCGCACAGCCAGATACACGCACAGCCAGATACACGCACAGCCACATACACGCACAGCCAGATACACACACAGCCAGATACGCGCACAGCCAGATACACGCACATCCAGATACACGCACAGCCAGATACACGCACAGCCAGATACGCGCACAGCCAGATACACGCACAGCCAGATACACGCACAGCCACATACACGCACAGCCAGATACACGCACAGCCAGATACACGCACAGCCAGATACGCACACAGCCAGATACGCGCACAGCCAGATACACGCACAGCCACATACACGCACAGCCTGATACGCACACAGCCCGATATGTGCACAGCCATCTACGGAGAGGAGAGTGGGTATACGAATGCTTGGTGCGGTGGGTGGGTAGGTAGGTACTCTTTGGTTTTTTCGGTAAAGTCACTTAGGTAAAAAATAAAATAAATGAAAACAACTAAATTAAATCACGACGTTTCGGACGCTTTCCCACCTGATGACGTACGCTTGTGTTGCGCCCGAAACGTCGTGATTTAATTTAGTTTTTTCATTTATTTAATTTTATTTTTTACCGACGTGACTTTACCGAAAAAAACTAAGAATATGAATCATTGTAGTCACGAAAGCCTCAAATCTAGGGTAGGTAGTTAGTTAGATGAGTGAGGATATCGATAGGTTGGTGGATGGGTCGGTGGGTACGTAGATGGGTGGGTTTGCGGGGTGCGGGGTGGTCTATACACGAATGCCTTCAGTGAAATAACGGAGAGCGATTAAAGAGGAACATTTAATTTAATTTCAAAGACCCCTCGAGTTTTGGTATCACGGTTTTTGCGGAGCCGAGGATCAAAGGCTCCGAGACGCCAAACGGCCGCAACGAACAGGACTCGCTGCTGCCTCTAAAGGTCTCGACCGACGGTACATCAAAGAGCCAAACCCAGGGGTGATGACGGCACAAGGGCGCAGAGTTGGCTAGGAGATGTTAACTCCCTCGGCTGGTACACAGGAGGTCCTGGGTTCGATCCAGACCCCCGACGCCTGCTGCTGCTCCATCTATGTATCTTGGTAATATCTGTCTGCTTATATGTCTGTCTATAGTTTTCTGGTTAGATTTTATGTTGCTATTTCACTATACCTGATGATGATTGCTTGTGTTGCAATCGAAACGTCGTATGCTATTATTTAATTTATTATTTTATCTTTATACGTGACTTTATCGAAAAAACCAAAGAATAATTCTTGCAGTCACGAAAGCTCCAAAATTAAGATTGTATATTTAGAGTTTGCGTGTTTCTCTCTCTCTTCCCCTCGGTCGCGTGGGTTTTTCTCCGGGTCCTCCGGTTTTTCCCTCCACATTTGGCATCAACATCACGCGTTTAGAGTCTTTGGCTACTGCTTTACATTTCCACTTGATAAGCCACTTCGTTGAGCTATCATTTGTGGCCAGGTCGCTTCTGAGAGATAGCTACATTGCAGCTCTGTGGACCTTATCTGGTAAAATAAAAAAATAAACACGTTTAATAGTTTAGTTTTAATTCGGGGGGCACTAAGCGGCAATTATTTTGGGGCCCCCCTTTTTGCTCTATGTTCTGACATCTGACTGAGATGACAGGAGAGATGCAGACCAGAGACGCGGAGATGTAGTGAGATGGAGAGAAGAATGGCGAGGAGGTTTATAGAGACATCGTACGCCCCATAATTGGCTGGGCGAGTTAAATTACACTCGTATGTTTAATCAGTTCGCGTGAGTCTGGGTTTCCCAATTCCAGCTGCTTGACGCTCTCCCAATTGACGCGAATCCGCGTCCCCTTGAGACACTTTGGGCCCTGGAAATGTGCATTTGTTTTTACGTTTTTTTTGCTTCTTTAGGGTTTAGCCTCGTCACTCTACCTGGTCCACCAGAGGGTCTGTTTAATTGACACGGTTATAGCAGTGGAGAGAGAATGCCTCGTAAAATGAAGAAAAAAATAATACGAATAACATCGTTTTTTTATGCAGAAGTTCACGATTAATCTGCTGGGAGTTATTTGTGGAGTCGCATTTGTGCGTTCCCCCCCCCCCCCCCCATAAAGCTATTAGACCACAGCGCTTAGCGGTAACATCTGTGTCAGGTTCGGTGCGGGCTGCTTAAATCCCTTGACCGTCACTCAGGGGGAGAGAGAAAGAGAGAGAAGCACTTAAAATAATTGGGTACTGAATGTCCCCGTGTGTGTGGTGCAGGGAACACACCACGCGCGGCAGCCGTGTTCTTTAGCAAGACGTTGGTGGAGTCTGTGGACGTTTTCCAAACATCACAGCAGTTATTTCTCTTAAGCCGTTCCACTTTTCACGCACGATAAATAATTATATAGAGGTACGCGGGGTTTTAGTTGTAGTTGCTCTTTTGTTTGTACGTGAATATACTTTAATATAGATCTTGTTTTTGTTTATCCTAAAAAAACAAATCACACCAGCGGTAAGCGTTACAACTCATCCAGCACCGGCTCCGTACAGTTCATTAATCGATTGCCGTGGGGTTGAGTAACGCGCGTCCGTGTCTAATCGAACCTCGAATCGTAATCATTTGGCCACGGAAACTCGGCGTTCGATTTTCTTCTTCGGGTTTCCTTTGAAGGTCACCGCTGACTCACTAATGAACACGACACGATTTACTCTGTGTGTGTGCCGTGCGCGTGGGGAGCGGTGGTGTCGCGGTTAGCGCGCCGCGCTCCAAGCCTGGCGAACCGAGTTCGGTTCCCGCTCGCCGCCACCAACACCAGTGACGGCTACTTGAACCGGTCGTGGGCCTCCCCTACGTCGACTCAGCCTCAAATGCGTACCTGGTGTGATGTGTAAAAATGTTGGCACTAGGGAGACAAAGGCGGCTTGGCGTGTTGCTGGCCACCCACCCCTAGTGTGCCGGCCTTCTAAGGTGTTTGCTAACAGCACTTGCCCCAACAGTATGTTAAGGCTATTCGGGGATCTTTATCTTTGTGTTTTAAATGTCTAGGATGTGCCCGTATACAAAGGTAGTATGGCCAGACTGGGACTTCTCAGAACGCATCACAATCCCTGCGCTCGAGGCAAAAGGCAGTGAGTGTGGGGAGCAGTGGCGCATTGGTTAGCGCACTGCACTACCAACCCGCTAACCCAAGTTCGATTTCCGCTCATGGTTAAATCACAGTGGAGAATCTCCGAACTGGTCCTAGGTCGACTCAGCATTGATTGAGTAACTGATGCGGTGTGTTAAAGGCTATACGGGGGGTCTTTGTGTGAGTGAATGGCAGTGAAGATGTGCTGCTCGATGAACAGTGTTCATATCGACGCTCCTACATGCACATTTCGCCTGCTGTGTAGGAATACACAGTCAAACGTCGCATATCCGACTCGCTGGGCACTGAGGCATGGGCGTTAATGTAACTATGTTGGATAAATCTCGACTTAAAGCTTTCGTGACTGCAGGAATTCATACTCTTGGGTCTTTCGGTAAAGTCACGCAGATATAAAAAAAATCACGACGTTTCGATCGCAACACAAGCAATCGTTTTCAGGTGAAGAAACATACAGCAGGCGAACTGCCTCAACACACTCTCACTTAAATAAACAAAATAGGTGCGGGAATAAACCGCGTAATTTTAAGGTTTTTCCCCCCCTTAGTTATTCTTTAACAACACAGTTTGACTGCTGTACATTTTGTCCTCCCGAAGAAATTCCACGGCGACCCCATTACCTGCCATATTTAATCAGTCATCTTTACGTTCAATTATGTTTCAAGACTTGTTCCAAAAAAAAAAATGGCAGCCCAAGATCCTCAAGAGGGGAAGCCAAAGAGCCCGCTGCATGCGGCTGCAGAGCCGCGTGCTGCCGGCCCCTGGGTCAGGACGATCTCGTGGCTACGAATGGCATTTCCGTTCAACTGTAGCCCTCCACCATCCGACAAAGCCAATCCGGGCGCAACGGTTCACCTGCACGGCTGTCCTGGTGACGTCACGGCAGCTACCCAAGAAGCTAATTTGTTTAAAATCTAGATCGATAACATATTTTTTTCGAATTGCTTTTTGCGTTTAGTTTGTTGTCCTTCCCCCCACCTCACAGCCCCGATTAGCGCGGTTGGCTACGTACGGTGTGAAATAAGTTCAATATGCATACATACAGCCGGGATCAGGAAGCTCGTTCAAGTGGTGAGAGTCGAGCTCTTACTCTCACCCCTAACCCCTAACTCTAACCTTGAACTCTAACCTCTAAACTCTAACCTTTAACCCTAACCCTGAACTCTTACCCCTAAACCCTAATGCTTAACCCTCACCCCTAAGCCGAACTCCTAATCCCTAGCCCCAAAACCCTAATCATAAACCCTAACCCCTAAACTTAACCCCTAATTGCTAACATAACCCTCGATCTCTAACTCCCAACCCCTAACCCATAACCCCTAACTCTAACCCCTAACTCTAACCCCTAAGCCTAATCACTAACTCTAACCCCTAACCATAACCCCTAACCCCGACACCTAACCCCTAACCATAATCCCTAATCACGAACCCATAATCCTAACCCTGATGAAGCTGGGTGTAATCTCCAGGGAAACGTCGGTCATGGAAAACAGCTTTTTCTAACATGCCTCCTCCTACTCCTCCGGTTTGGCCAAAAAATACGGAGCAAGTGGCACATTTGCCCATGACGTGAAAACTTTGACTTGGATCAGTCGGGTGGTGGAGGGTTATTTAGTAAAAAAAAACATTTGTTTACACTATATATAACTCACAGGATGACCCAACCAACAGAGAAACATCGTGGTATTGGGATGCGCACACCCCCACCGTATACAATTCATGGCGCGTATGGCAACATTTTGTGAAGTGCACGTCTGGCGTGGCCGCTCATTCACACACTGCCACGTACACTTCCAACCATATGTGGATTTGTACATGAAGTAAAAACGAAACCTTTTTTTTAACCAGACACTACCCACTGTACGTATGTATATTGCCTTTTTAAGATTTGTATATAAACTATTGATTTTATTGTACTAGTTAAGGTCCACTGTACATATGTCTGGTGAACGTGTTTCGTGCCATACATAGCCGATGGTGATAATCGGAGGTTCGGGGGAAGGACAATAAACTAAACAATGCATAGCTCTTTTTCAGAAGCGACCTGGCTATCACAAATGGTAGCTCAACAAAGCGGCTTATCACCACGTGGACATTTATAGCAGCCAAATTCTCTAAACGCGTGATGTTGATTCTAAATGTGGAGGAACAAAAAAAACTGGAAGGCCCGGAGAAAAATCCACGCGACTACGTAGAGAGAGATAGAGAGATGCAGACTCCACATATACCACAGGCGTCAGGGTCGGGTTCGAACCCACGATCTCTTGCATGCCAGGCGAGGGAGTTAACATCTCCTAGCCGCCATTGTTGGCGAGAGTACTTCATAAACAATCAACGCAAGAAGAAATACCGCACTCACTTCGTGCTGCCACGGGGCATCGTGGGGCATGGTGAAATGTGGGCACAACAGATACGATCAGACTTGCCATTGCGGTGTGTGTGTGTCTGTGTGTGTTCGTGTCAGCGGATGCGGGCCCATGTTCTTAACACCAGGACCTACCGTGGAGCTGATCTGCCCACTGACCATCGACTTGTCATCTGTAAGATGCGCCGGCCATTCTTCCACTCCAGTGGTGGGTGTAGACCCAGGACCCCATTCAAACCCTTAGTGGCATGGTCTCAGCTAGCTGATGAAATTTGCAAGCGAGAATCTAATCATCGCTTGCGGCTGGGGATGGCATCGTCTCCCACTCCTCCTGATGTCGAGGTAAATGGGTGAGGTTTAGGACTGTGGCTCATGCAGCTGCCATGGCTGCTTTGGGTACATGGTCCAGACCTCCCCAGAGACCCTGACTGACAGATGAGGTGTTCAAGCTGGCTGAGAAAAAGCAACGGGCCCACTCTCATCGGCTACAGCATCCCACGTCGGAGAATGAGGAGGCCTACCACGGCCTTCGCTAGGAGGTTTGGAGAGCCGTGAGGCGCTGCAAGGATGGGTGGTGGTCGCGGGTTGCTGAGGAAATGGGAGTCTGCCTCAATGGTCCGCGATCACAAATCGCTCTTTAATTCCATCAAAAAAATTACCTGCAGTGCCACACCTATTACCATCATTAGGGGAAATAACGGTGATCCAATCTCCGACCCCCGGGAACAGGATTGCACATTTGCTGAGCATTTCTGTGAGGTCCTGGGGAAGGGGACATACCTCAGCCTGGATAACAACGTGGGACAAAGTGGGGATGACCCTGCTGAGGCTGCGGTGCCTCAAATATTAGAAGAAAAAGTCACCCCCTGTGAATGTCTGGCTGAGGTGCCATCTGTTGAGGAAGTACTGAAGGCGATCCAGAGTCTGAGACCAGGAAAGGCACCGGACATCTAAATCCTCAGTGTGCTGGGAAAGGTCCTGGCAAGGATTATTCAACATTGCCTTGCTTGGCTGAGGAGAGGCTTGTGGAGCCCCAATGTGGTTTCAGGAAAGGGCAGTCCTGTACAGATGCCATATTTTCTGTCCATCTGCTACAGCAGAGATGTAGGGAATTACAACAAGACCTACATCTCGGCTTTATTGACCTGGTCAAGGCCTATGATACCATCAGTAGGCCTGGGCTCTGGGTTGTTCATCGTGCTTTCGGAGTCCCTGACCCTCTGCTCACGATCATTAAGGACCTTCATGATGGTGAGCGGGCCCGGGTAATACTACATGGCTGGGAGTCGGAGCCATTTCCTGTACACCTTGGGGTGCGACAGGGATGTCCTCTGGCTCCCACATTATTTAGCATCTATTTCGACCACGTAGTTCGTGAAGCCTTCAATAGCTGTACTGGAGGAATTTCCATCTGGTACAGATACAATGGGAGGCTGATCAATGCCCGGGTTAGGTCAAGGGATGGCTCCCTATTGCTCAACCATGTTATGTATGCCGTTGATCTGGTAATTGCTGCTCACTCACGGACGCTACTGGGCAGTTGGAGGCAGTTGCCCTCCAATAACAACGGAGGGCAGAGGAGCGATGCTCACAACAACGAGCGGAGCGCCGGGTGGCTAAAGCACAGCAAGTTGGCACAGTAGGGGGCACAGGTGGTGCATCAGCCAGTCATCTCAGTCAGTCGACCCGTGGCACCTGGGTCTGCCCCGTGACTTCCTGCCAGTGGGCGTTCAACACTTCACGTGGCCTCAAGGTGCACATGGCCTGGCACAAGCGTCGTGGTGACGTCACTGCCGCTTAGTGGCGAATGGCAGTTATTGTTGTTGTTCGTGTCGTGTGAATAGGGAGGCGGTAGTGTTCGCGGTTAGCGCGTCGCGCTACGAACCCAGCACCCCGAGTTCGATTCCCGCTCACTGTCAACACCGGTGGCGATTATCTGAACCGGACCTGGGCCTCCCCAGAGGTCGACTCGGCCTCAAATGAGTACCTGGAGTGGCGTGTAAATTGCCACTGGGGGAGACAAAGGCGGTCGGGGGTGGTGCTGGCCTATCCCACCCCCTCGTGCGCCACAGTGCCGGCCTTCATAGGTGCTCACAAAAATGACTTGCCCCAACAGTCTGTTAAGGAATAAAATCGTTGTTTTTTTTGGTTAGATCGCTTAAATACTGTTAAGGCCACACGTGGGATCGTTGTCTTTGTCGCGTGAGTCATAGTCGCCGTGTATGTGGACACGATAAGGGCTCGAGAACAGTCTGTTCCTCCTTTCACAATTACCTACGGCTTGCCCTTTTGTGAATGCAAACACAGCCACTGCGTCTGCGCGCGTTCCCACAGCGTCCGCGCAAATGGTTTCATCGTCGAGTGGCCTCCCTCGCCTCCGGGAGTCCCTCCTCACCCTCGCCGCCGTCTCCACCGCGGAACAAACCCGGACACGTTTCTCCCTGCCCCCCACCCCCCTGCTCACCGCTTCGGTGCAACTCACTTGGCGGGAGAGATCGACACCAGCGAGACCGGTAGCAGAGTTTCGGAGCGGATGTCTGTGCTGAAACCGGTGACGGACTGGGACTAAGAAATCGGGACCAGGCGTTTTGTCAACGCAGCGGTCACCCGAATTGCTGTGCGATCCTCATTGGGCTCCATTCGGGGCTGGCCCTAGAAAAAACACAGACAAATGGGAGGGCCGATGAGGAAGCGTACACATTAGAGGTAGTAAAATATTTAAATGAAACAAAATAATTAAAATGTCTTTAATAAACAGATCGCATGAATGTAAATGTGCCGTTAAAACCGCCACCGCCCGACACAGCCAATTCGTTAGGTTTGTCACGTAAACAAAACGTGCAATTCGTTACTAGTACTAGAAACAGCACACCGGTGTATTGAAGAGTAAACCCTCAACATTTATAATTTGAGTACGACGTTTCGCCGGTAATTACAACCAGCATCATTAAGCGACGGCCAGATTTGTGATCGCGAAAGCCTCCGTATTAAACTGATAGTTTTTGTTACTTTTTACTCAGATCACATTTGCAATTTGCCTACACAGGCCGGCCCACCCACCGGCCCTCGGAATGGACCGTTCCACTGGGGCATTTGCTCCATAGACTTGCTGCCCCTCTGGGCAGTCTAGGCCGAGTGTTGACCCATCAATCCCTGTCCTGGGGTCAAACTTGGACTGGTGGCAACTCGACTCTCACCCGGCTTCTTACTTTAATAACCCGTTTTGTCGACGTGTGTACGTATGTATGTTGAACTTCCTTCGCACGGTACGTAGCCAACCGTGCTAATCGGAGTTGCAATTAGCAGTAATAATGTGGAGACACGTGTGGAGCGGAAGAGGCATTTATTTTCTTCTGACATTTTTAACAGCGACGATTAACGGCTGTGTGATGTGCGTGTGATGCAGATTGTCGTCCTAAGTACGGGTATGTATGCACCGTGCGAAGCCAACCGTGCTGATCGGGCCAGATATCTCACGGAAAAAGCGGGGTCTTTGCATATTAAACATCGGGTACTTCCCCAGCATTGCTGCGAGCGAGCCCCATTTCTGATGAGACGCAAGGTGTCGAAACGTGTCCACAGTTTTTCTCGTTACTGAATATGTTCTTTTAAAAGCAGTTTGGAATTTTGTTTGCCTAGTAAGCACTTCCTGTGCAGGATGGTTGGGCATTACCGTCATTGTCAACACGTGTCCACACATCCGCCGATGCCTCCGTCCTTAGCGGGTCGGATATGCGACGTTGTGGTGTCTAAGGACCCTGTTACCTCCATACTGTGCTGCATTGCAGTGGCATGGCTCGTTCAAGTGTACAGCGGAGGGGAGCGGGGTCAAAGGGCAAACATGTTGACCTTACATAGAGAGATCCATCGACTCACACAGATACCCATAGACTCGCACAGAGACGTCCCATAGACTCAAAGAGAGACCCATAATCACGCAGAGACCCATAGACTTACACAGAGACCCATAGACTCACACAGAGACCCATAGCCTCACACAGAAACACATAGCCTCACACAGAAACACATAGACTCACACAGAAACACAGACTCACACAGACACCCATAGACTCACACAGCGACCCATAGACTTAGACAGAGACCCATAGACTCACACAGAGACCCATAGACTTACACAGAGACCCATAAACTCACACAGAGATCCATAGCCTCACACAGAAACACATAGACTCACACATAAACAGACTCACACAGAAACACATAGACTCACACAGAGACCCATAGACTCAAACGTAAACACAGACTCACAGAGAGACCCATACTCACGCAGAGACCCACACAGTATTTTCAATGTGCGCACGTTACCAACGTTCTCTGCGACTGAGTGACAGTGAGGGAGGGAGGGAGACACTGGGAGATGAGGGTTGGAACACGGGGAGAACGAATGCGGCGTGCAGTCAGGAAGTCTCTCGTACGATGCCAGGGTCTGGCCACCACTTCCCTGGCCGTTCCCTCAATGTGATCCGGTGAACCTCAGACGCCCCACGTGGGCAACATGACATCAGTGATCAGGTACATTCGGAGCACATGTCGTGTTTATTGCTTCAAGCAGCGGAAATGATACGCTATGTGGTGCTTGCGCACAGTGCGTGCGTGTGGGTGGCTGCTCACTGACAGCACCAGTAACGATTGTCTGAACCGGTCCTGGGCCTCCCCAAGATCGACTAAACCACAAATGAGTACCTGTTGATATGTGTAAGCATCGCCACTGGGGAGACAAAGGCGGTCGGGTCGGCCTTCATAGGTGATTTAAGAGCCGAATGGCTCACAGGGCTATACCTAATAAATGAACTTGAACTAACAGCACTTGCCCCAACAGTCTGTTAAAGGCGATACGGAGGATCTTTGTCTTTGTATTTTGTGGGATGCGGTGACAGAGTGGTTAGAACATTGCGCTCCGAACCCAGTGACCTGCATTTCATTCCTGGCCACAGATTAAATCAGTGGTAAGTGTTACCTAAGCCGCCTCCACTCGGTCAACGCAGTCTTAAATGAGAACCAGGTGCGGTCTGTTAAGATCAACACTGGGGAGACAAAGACGGCTGGGGCGTGGTTCGGGATACAACCACGCCACTCATGTGCTGTGAGCATTAATAGGAGCTCTCTAACAGCACGTTAATAGGTGCTCTCTAACGGCACTTGCACCGGTATACTGTATGGCTAAATGGGGGGTGGGTACGTACGTGTGTTGTAAGAGATCAACCAGCTTTTAATAATGCCCTTGACTTTCATCATCGCATCAACTCTCATGCCGCTGCTGGTGCTGGCTGCTATGGGAGTCGTGTCCGTCCCGAGTCCTGGAACTCCCACGGTCAGCAGAAGGCCGCACGTCAAAGTCGAAGAGCGGCCCTGGGAAATCGCGCTGTGGATCCAATTCATCAACAGTGGCCGCTCAAATAAACTAAGCAGATTTAAGATATTTTTACTGGTAGGAACCTTCTGGTTACACCAGCCTACAGGGGATTATTGTTTCCGTCCGTCCGTTGTGCAGGGAGGGGCTGGGTGGGGAGGAGTTGGGTGGGGAGGGTGGGAGGGGCTGGGTGGGGAGGGTGGGGCTGGGTGGGGAAGGGAGGGTGGGGAGGGGCTGGGTGGGGAGGGTGGGGAGGGGCTGGGTGGGGAGGAGCTGGGTGGGGAGGGTGGGGCTGGGTGGGGGGTGGGAGGGGTGAGGCTGGGTGGGGAGGGGCTGGTCCCCCGTGGTGCCCTTATAAAACTCAACGTTTAACCTACTCACGCCGGCTTGTGCCCGCCCTCACAGTCGGGCATATTTGCGGAATACACCACGCCGCCGTTGACCCTGACTATTGACCGAGCAACCCAACGTTCCTACCAGCTCCCTCTGCAGGAATGTGTTTTTTCACCAGGTAAGGCCGACTGAGGTTCTATAAAAGTGACCTGGCCACAAATTATAACTCAACGAAGTGGCTTTTCAGCCTGTTCTCCTATAACGCAGAAGTAGTTGTGTTCCTGAAGAACAGCACGTTATGAAAATATCGCGTTATAAAAAGAATAATGTAGAAGGTAAAGCACGGACCACGTGAGGTGCTTACGCAGCAGGCTGAACAAAGACTGAGACGCGTGGGCAGCATGCAGCAGCATCCAGCAGCATCCCGTTTCGCGTGATGCTTCGCCTGCACGACCACTTTCTCCTGCTCGTGCGGCGTTGTTCTGTTCAATCGATCGTGTCATACCGATTCGCATCCGCGTCGTAAAAATGTGCTCCCTAATACATGAGAATCACGCTATATTGAATTCGCGTTATGAAAACAACACTCAGCGTTAGGGGCCGTCCATAAATGACGTCACGCGATTTTGGACGATTTTTGACCCCCCCTCCCTGCGTCAAGCAGCGTCACAAAGTCACCCCCCCCCCTCAAATATGACGTCACAAAGCTCTGCCCCTCCCAAAAAATATAAAAAACATGCTTCAAATCGCTTTAAACTATTGTCATTGTAGTGCGTATTTAATGTGCCGCTGCACTCTGATGTTGTAGGAGAAAACATTTATTAAAAAGTCAATTTAATTAAGGAGAATGTGTTGTCTATATTTATTTAAAGTTGCGCATTTTTACGTGACGTCACATTTCTCAAATCCCCCCCCTCGTCACACATCGTCACAAATGTCTGACCCCCCCTAGGTGCGTGACGTCATTTATGGACAGTCCCTTATAGAACAGACTTCTTTCACACCGTACGTATCCAACCGGTACTCTTAACGCGTGTCGATTTTAAATGCGGAGGGAAAAACCTGAGGACCCGGAGAAAAATCCACGGGGCCACGGGGCGAGAGAGACACCGCGAACTCCAAATATACAGCAGCAGCAGCAGGTGTCAGGGTCGGAATGGAACCCACGACCTCCTGTATACCAAGCGAGGTAGTTAACATCTCCTCGCCATAGGAGCCGCTCCCAACAGTCGGATGTCGAAATCCCACGCAGGCGTTAAGAGATTAGAAGTACGGAGGAAATAAATATATTTTAAGCAAAATAGGGATTTTTATTTTTGTACGTGAAGCAAACAACATTTGCATTGCACGCGGGAGAGTAGACGCTTCCTGTGTACAGAATCACAATGTTTATTTAGACTGCAGGAGGAATCCGATGAGCTATGAAGCTCTTCATCACAGGTGTCCAGTGGGGACAGATTCGTCGTCTCCACCAAGCGAAAGCTCAGCACAGCACGCGAACAATTTACAACTTCTTTAATTTCAAATTAAGACAACGTGTTGCACGGGGTGGGGGGGGGACGATTCGCCTAGTTGGTATTCAAATCCAAACAAGACACTTTGTTCAATATAATATCTCCCTCACAAGACTGGAATTAGCTACGTTACGGCACGATGGGTAGATAGCAAGGCACACACTGCATACACTGAACTGTATATATTGTATATATAGCAATGCCTCGATATACGAAGTAGATGCGTTCCTGAAAGATGCGGCGAGGAATATCGAAACGACGTAACATCGTATCGATTAAATTTCGATTTAAACCTTTCGTGACTGCAGGGATTCATCTTCTTGTTTTTTTTTCAGTAAAGTCACGTAGAAGGGAAGTAATAAAATAATAAAAATAAAACATAATAAAATAATTCTCACGACGTTTCGGCTACAACGCAAGCAGCCGTCTTCAGGTGAAGAATGAGACACTGCCAAGCTAGGAGCTTATATATAAGCTGAGTTGGAGGTGGAAGAAGAGCGCCTTGATATGCACATTCTTTTTTTGGAATATTTTCCGCTATTGCGTTTTATGAATAAACACGACTGAAAGCAATCACAAAGTAATCTCCACCCTGTGGAATGATCCTGCCTCGGAGCTCACACCCGCTCCCCCCCAGGGAGGGGGGCAATCAACACGACCACCACCACCACCCCACGTCAACACAACCACCACCACATCAACACGACCCTCACCACCACCACCACCAACCACCACATAAACACGACCCCCCCACCACCACCACCCCACATCCCCGCAACGCTCGGGAGAGACGGGGGAGAGACACCGTGACTCGACGATGCAACAACATTAACATAAACAAAAACATCATCATCAACATTAACACCAACAGTGCCAACAACAACACTAATATCAACAACAACATCATTAACATCAATAACAACATTAACATCAACCACAACATCATCATCAACATTAACACCAACGGTGACAACAACAACACTAATATCAACAATAACATTAACTTCAACAACAACATTTACATCAACAAAAACATCATCATCAACATTAACACCAACAGTGCCAACAACAACACTAATATCAACAACAACATTAACTTCAACAACAACATTAACATCAACAAAAACATCATCATCAACATTAACACCAACAGTGCCAACAACAACACTAATATCAACAACAACATTAACTTCAACAACAACATTTACATCAACGACATCAACAACATTAACATCATCAACAACAACATCAACAACATCTCCCCCCGCCTTCCCCCCACCCCCGAGACCTACCCTCGTCATCATCACCCTGTTGACTTACACTGGAGGAATCCGATGAGCCGACGCTGCTAACCGGTAACCGGTAACTTGTCCTATAAACCGGTAACCGTTTTCAGAAGAAAAAAAATTTAGGGATGCTTTTACGTTGGCAGTGGTGCACAGAGCACAATCGGCGTATTTATATATTTATATATAAACAAAAAGTTTTGCTGGCTGGTTGGCACGCTGGCAAACACGCGGTGGTGACGTCATCGCGTACATCTGCGCGATGACGTCAACCGCATCCTCTGTGTTGAGTAAGGTTCGTGCGTGCTGACGTCACTCCCCACCCAGAATCATAATTTTTATTTAACTCGGAGCTATAAAGCTCTTTTCCCACATTTGTCCAGCGGGTCAGAACGTTACAACAAGAAACAACAACAACAACAACAACACACGATGGGAGATTCAATGCACGCGCGTGCGCATCGCGCAGTGCCTCGCGTGCATCGGAGCGCTTGGAAATTCCACATTCCGGTGACGAGTGCACAGGCTTGTCCCACGCACGACTGTTGTCACGGTTTTTGTTTCGAGCTGCCGCAGGAGGTCGTGGATGGGGTGCGATGGATGCCTCCGATTCGCACGGTGGGTTGCGTACGGTGCGAAAGAAGTCTAACAAAATGGCTTAGACAAATGTTGTGATTAGTTATTAATGATCTCTGGCCTCTCCGTGTAGCAACACGCGTTCAGAGTGTTTGTCTGCGATAAATGTCCCCGCGATGATGATGATGCGCCACTTCGGTGAGCTGTCATTTGTGGCCACGTCGCTTCTGAAAAAGAACTACGTAGCAGATCAACATAGACTCCACGCCATGCTAAACTAAAACTAAACTCTATTTATTCTGCCAGGTAAAGCCCCGTGAGAGGCTATAGTGTACAGCTCTTTTTTCAGAAGAGACCCGGCCACAAATGAGAGCTCAGCGAAGAGGCTTATCATCATTGCGTGAACATTTAAAGCAGCTCAAATACTCTAAAGGCGTGATGTTGAATCTAAATGTGGAGGGAAAAAATCGGGGAAAGAGAGAGAGAGGCACATGTAAATTTAAAATCGACAACAGGCGTTAGGGTCGGGATCAAACCCACGACCTCCTGTGCACCAGGGCAGGATAGAAACAACAATACCAGGTAAGGCTCACTGAGCTCCATCTCTCTTTTTCAAAAGCGATCTGGCAACAAATGACAGCGCACGTGGTGTGTCATCACGTGGACATTTATAGCAGCCAAACACTCTGGATGGGTGATGTTGATTCTACATTTGAAGGGGAAAAAAGGGAAAAAGAGGACCCGGGTGAAAATCCACGCCACCACGGGGAGACACAGAGAGAGAGAGGAGAACCGCGAGCTCCACACATACAACAGGCGTCGGGGTCGGGGTCGAACCCACGACTTCGTGGCAAGCAGGCGAGGCCGCTGACATCTCGGGCGATGTGCAAGGCGGGCGGGCGACTGGCGGTGGACACTGCTGGGTCGCATGGTTCCCCGGGCTACACCCGATGGTGGGGGGGGGGTAGGTGGGGGGTAGGTGGGGGGTTAGGTGGGAAGGTAGGTGGGGGGTGGGTGGGGGGGTAGATGTGGGGGTAGTGGGGAGGTAGGTGGGGGGTAGGTGGGGGGTAGTGGGGGGGGGGTAGGTGGGGGGTAGGTGGGAGGGGTAGGTGGGGGGTAGGTGGGGGGTTAGGTTGGAGGGATAGGTGGGGGGGATAGGTGGGGGGGGGGCTCCTGCGTGGGGTTATTTTGCGGGCCCTGCGATGCGCGCCCGCGTTGTGCCAGCCAGGGGTTATTCGGCACGATGTCCGACGTTTCAGTCCACGTGCCGGTTGGGAGCCCGTATTTTTCTTTCAGGAATTGAATAACATCAGTTACCGCTCCAACGCGCTCGGGAGCTCGTTCTGGAACCGTGGTTTTCTAGAAGCTCGCCGCCAACCCCGTAACTGCTCCTGAAGAAGGTCCCCCAGAACATCGCGCGAAACGTCGGACATGGCACGGAACAGCGTCGCTGCCGGGTTCCACTCGTCCACATAGCCGTGCACGTTAGCAACCCCCAGGCGAGCCCTGCAGCGGAGTTCTGTTCATCAGGCCGTAACCTGCGTCACGTTGCTGAAGACAAACAACGCTGCAAAAAGCGTGGGTCCGCAATGCCACGCTGGACTGATGGCTTACGACGTTGTACGCGCGTAGAGTATGTTGAACTTGAAATGTTTTTTTACCCTTCTATCTGGCAACGAAACTGACACCTTTTTTACAAGGAGTCATGTTTGCATAGACTACAATACCTGCAGCCATAATGCAAACAAAAAACATAACTCGGATAATATATGCACTGTCCTTGAAGTTGATTGGTCCACACCAGAGACAGCTTTCCTTAGAGCCTAGTCTCACATGGGTTGGACCAGATGACGCCAAAAGGCGCCATCTGGTCTATGCAAACATGACTCCTTGTAAAAAAGGTGTCAGTTTTGTTGCCAGATAGAAGGGTAAAAAACCAACTATCATATTTTGTACTGGCAAATGAGGTTCCAATGGTATGTTGAACTTCTTTCGCACTGTACTTAGCCAACCGTGCTCATGGGAGGTGCGGGGGAATGACAACAACACGTACATGTGGTGCCACAGCGACGGGGCCGCTCTGCCGAGCCAGGGAGCCGCCCGGCTTCCCCCACCGCACTGCCCCCAATCACCCGCCCCACATAAGCACACACCCGCACGCATCCCCCCCCCCCCCCCCCCCATAGAGCTGGAAGGGAAGGTTACCTGATCGACCGGTTTTTATCCGAGAGACCCTTATCGGGATTAATTCTCACGGTTTCCGGCGATCAGGGAATTGGATGACCTCCCCCGTGCTACGTGGTACCGCGGCGCTGCTGCCGGCCTTAATATGGTGTGGTCGCGGCGTGGGGCATTCGGCCACCGCGGTTGAGGCGCATTTCCCCCCACACACACCCCCACGAGTCGACGGGGCAAGCAGGGGAGGCACGGGACAGCATGAATAGCGGGGTCACAGGGGCTGTTGCGCATAGTCATGGAGGGTTGGGATAATTGCGCTTGAGCGCGCAAGCCCCATTGGTAGGAAGGGTAAGGGAGTAATTAGGATTTACGCCTTGCACGCAGCACACTGATTAGCATATCAACAGCGCCTGGGGACTGCCGTGCGCGGGCTTGGGGTGCACGAGCCCATTGTTCAGCGCAGCATCCCCTTTGGGAGGTAGGGAGGATAAATAGAGGAGCGCAGAGGGGAAATCGCTCTCTTACTCCAGCGCCAGGCGACCAGACGCAGCTCGAGCCAGCGACCCGGACGTCCGTGCGACGCACCGAGGCACGCGGTTAACAGAAGGATCAGCGGACCGCCGTGGACACTTAACAGTGAGTAAGAAGGGGAATTAGAATCATAGCCGATAAATAGGGAATAGGTACAGGTTTAGTGGAATAGGCCAGCCTCGTCGACTCACTGATTCAACATCAATTCGCAGGTGGCATATAATACATCATTAATAGCGAAGCGTGGTCTCGCGTGATCTTGTCGTGCAGTGTGAGCGTGTGGGTGCGCTGTGTGCACAGTGGTTCGCCACGTGAGTGAGCGCTGCGCGGAGCTGAGCGCGCGGGTTGCGTGTGGGAACGCGTGTGGTACTGTGTGTGCGTAAGCTCGCGGCGTGCGTAATCGGCGTACCCCAGGTGCGCGATTGTAACGTGAGCGGCCAGCGCGGCGCAGAGCGGCGCAAGAGTGGGTGTCGCGTGTGTTCACTCCGTGTGTGATACAGGTGCGCGATCATAACTTGCGTAGTTGGTGTGGAGTTGGAGTGCACGGAGCGGCGTGTGTGTGTGTGCATACGTTCGTTACATGTCGGACACGGATGCGCATTGGTAACGTGCCGCACAGGGCTATACTGCGAGCACGGCGTTTGATTGACGATGATGTGCGCACGTATGCTCGCAGCGTGGGAGCGCGGCGCGAGGCTGTAACCGTAGTGGCGTCGCATTCGAATGCCGGCAAAACCGTAGCGAGTAATAGGGAGGTGGGGTAACTTAAACGGAATAGGGGATGCAGGCGGGAGGGACCCCGGGGGCCAACGGCCCCCACAAATTGGTGTCAGCAGTGGGATGGACCCCCGCGTTACCTCACGCTAAAATAAGACTAATATTTACCGGCCGGGGGGCCCCTTCGTGGAAGGCATTCGCCCGCAATCTCTTAGGGGCCAAGGAAATTAATGGATGGACGGACGCGCAGGCAGTACGTCAACTTAATATGAATCTTGATGGGCGGGCAGCCGATTTTGTAGAAGCGTTACCCGCGAGCGCACAGACACAGCTAGAGGAGTTGATGCACCGACTCGATCAGCGCTTTGGCACGCGTGACGAGGAGGAAGCAAAATCGGCCTTAGAGGCGCGCCGGCGCCAACCTGGCGAAGATCTACGTGATTACGCCGAGGATGTGCGCGAGTTAATAAAGATCGCACGCCCGGGGTACGCAACTGATGTTATTGAGGAACTGGCCGCCGAGAAAATCCAGCGGTACCTGTCTCGCACGGCGTGGTGGCAGCCAGACATGAGCTGCCCACGTCTTCCCTTTAACACCCTTGTCGAGCGCGCACGTAAGTGTGAAAGAATTCACAGCGAACGCGCGCAGCTCCGGGGGCTGGGACGAGAGCGCGCCATTGCGAGCCTGCTCTCGGAAGACGAGGAGGAGGAACAGGAGCTCGCGAGGAAGGTAAGGGGCCGGGAAAGAGAGCCTCCAGTGTCCCGCGAGACAACCCCGGGATGGGTTGCCGGTATACAAACGGGTATAAAGGATGTCTCCGGCCAGGTAAACCAGGTACGCGAGGACGCAAATAAAAATATGAAGACCATCCAGTCTGAGATGGGTGAGCTACACTCCACAGTAGGGGGGCTGGCCGGGAAGGTATCCCAATTAGAGTCCGAGTTGGAACAACTGCGTACAGGGAGAGGGAGCGGGCAGGGGACCCACTACGGAGCCGCCACCCCTTCCCGGGCATGTTATATGTGCGATCGCCGAGGGCATCTAGTGAGGGACTGTCCTCAGGTCGCCCGAGCTAGACAAGAGCTAAGGTCAAACACTAAGGCCCCCCTAGAGAGGGGACCACCGGGGGGTGAAATCGACGTAGCCCCGACACAAACAAGCTGTGAGAATAATGGCGAGCGAGTGATCTCCACACAGGTTCCAGCAACAACGCCCACAAAAACGGTGACTCCTGGCGACTGGCTACGGGAGCTGGTGGCGGGGATCACGGGGGCCACGTCGCTGGTGGAAGGGGAGGTAAACGGAGTGCGTACCCGAATCCTGCTGGACACGGGGGCGGTGGCCTCGCTCGTGAGCGCAGCGCACTGCAGCGCGATCGGGGTCGACGTGCGTCACCTGCAGGCACCGGACCGCGCGCTGCACACGGCGAGCGGAGCCGGAATGGGGCTGCTGGGAAGAGCCACCCTAGAGGTCCGCATAGGCAGCCAGGTGTGCACGCAGGAGTTCTACGTGTCGAGTGCATTGTGTCACGAGTGTATCGCAGGCACCGACCTCCTGGAACGGTTGGGACTCAACGTGCAACCCCGCCAGCGATGCGCCACCATGGAGAGCAACGGCGAGCGGATACCGTTCCTGGGACGAGAACCAACGCGCCGCCGCTTTGCACCTGTGGCCGCTATCCTGGCGACGGCAGTCACCATCGGCCCGCTCACCGAGATGCTGGTGCCGGTGGCAACATCCCCCACCGACCCCGCGCTCCGACCATCAGGGGAGGTAATGCTAACTCCTCACCCGGAGTTGGCAAAACGGTATGGGGTTGTGGGATCCGCCACGTTGGTAAACGCAGATGGGGACCGATTGTTTATGCGGATGTTTAACCCCCACAATACCCCCGCGATACTGCGACGGCGCACCCCGATAGCCACAGTACACCCCCTGCACGCACGCCACTCTAACGACTCGGTGTTCGCACTCTGGGCTGAGGACCCCGGTCGTCCTGAGGGTGAGCAGGACCTGGCCTGGCGAGTCGGCCCGACTCCCCGAGCCGAGGTCGTTCCCCTGCTCGACGCGTTACATGTACCATGGGCGGACTTACCTAAGGGAGAGGCCGATCGGCTGCGCGAGTTACTGCGGGAGTATGCCGACGTGTTCAGCGAACACGACTCGGACGTGGGTCGGACCGACCTTGTTAAGCATCAAATTGACACCGGTGCAGCCCGACCCATCAAACTCCCTGCGTACCGAGTGGGCGCACCCGAACGCGCCCAAATCAAAGAGGCAGTTGGGGACATGCTTCGCGATAACATAATTCAGCCCTCGGCGAGCCCCTGGTCAGCCCCGGTGGTACTAGTAACGAAAAAGGATGGGTCAACCCGGTTCTGCGTCGATTACCGTAAACTAAACGCAGTCACGCTCGGCGATGCCTTCCCCATACCTCGCATCGACGACACCTTCGACAGTCTCGCAGGAGCGCGGTATTTTTCCACCCTCGATCTGGCATCCGGTTACTGGCAGGTGGAGATGACGGAGGAGGATCGGCCAAAAACAGCATTCACCACCCCGATGGGCCTGTTTGAGTTTCGAGTGTTGCCGTTCGGACTCACTAACGCGCCCGCGACGTTCCAGCGGTTGATGGAGTTGGTGATGCGGGGCTTGCAGTGGGAACAGTGCCTGATTTACTTGGACGATGTGATAGTGTTCAGTAGATCTTTGTCTGAGCATTGGTCCAGGCTTCGAGAGGTGTTCCAGCGGCTGCGAGCGGCTCATCTCAAGCTCAAGCCACGTAAGTGTTACATCGCACAACGCGAGGTGGGGTACCTCGGGCATCGCGTCAGCGAGGCAGGCGTGCGCACCGATCCGGAGAAGGTACGCGCCGTAGTGGAGTGGCCACGGCCAAGGAATCTGACGGAGATCAGATCATTTTTGGGGCTCGCCACCTATTATCGTCGATTTGTAAAGGGATTCAGCGAGATTGCACGCCCCCTCACCCAACTCACCTCCCCTAAGCACCCCTACCAGTGGACGGGGGCCTGCCAGACGGCCTTCACCACTCTCAAAGACCACCTCACCCACGCCCCCACCCTCGCTTTCCCCGATTTTACCACCGATTTTATTTTGGACACCGACGCCTGCAGCAGCGGGCTGGGCGCGGTGTTGTCACAGGTACAGGATGGGGCGGAACGAGTCATCGCGTACGCCAGCCGGACCTTGAGTGGGGCCGAGCTGAACTATTGCGTGACCCGCCAAGAGTTGTACGCCGTGATTTTCGCATGCAAACAGTTCCGACCGTATTTGTACGGCAGGAGATGTCGCGTACGCACTGACCATTATGCTCTGCAGTTTCTTCTTACATTCAAGGAGCCGCGGGGGCAGATGGCCCGGTGGTTGGCGCAGTTGCAGGAGTACAACCTGCAAATCGAGTATCGGGCTGGCCGGACGCATGCAAACGCGGACGCCTTATCGAGGCGACCCACGGTGTACGCCGAGACGAGGGCGGAGGAGGCCTGCCCGTGTTTCACGGGGGGACGCTGCCGGCAGGCAACGGACCCCCGAGAGGCCGCGGCCACTGACCCCCCCCCAGCGAGGGAGAGTGCAGTGTGCGCCACAGAAACCCTCACAGGTGGCACTGAGGATCCCGTCGACCGCCCGGCAAGCGCGGGACCCGCGGCTCGGGACCCGATCGGACGGATCCAGGAGGACGTCGGCTGCGCCTTCCCGGGCCTAAACGACGAGCAGCTGAGACAGACCCAGCAGCGAGATCCGGATCTGGCGGCAGTGGAGGCGGCACTGCGGGAGGAAAAGAGCGCCCTACCAGGACCCTGGAGCGGTTTGTATGCCCGGTTGTGTGTGCGGAACGGAGTGGTACGGGAGTTAACCGAGGCCGGCCAGCCGGGGGGCATCTGTGTTCCTGCCCAGGTGCGACCCCAGCTGCTACGGCTGGTGCATGACCACCCACTCGGGGGCCATGATGGGGAACGGCGCACCCGGGAGACCCTGCGTCGCCAGTATCTCTGGCCCAAATTGGCACAAGATGTGGCCGCCTGGGTGCAGGGCTGCCGGGCCTGTCAGCAGTGTGGGCAAAAGCCGGCGAGGTACCAGGTACCCCTGAGGCCGTTCCGAGTCAGTCGGACGAATCAGTTGGTCGGAATCGACCTGCAGGGGCCCTTTCCACGATCCCACCGGGGCAACCGATATATTCTCGTAGCGGTGGAATACTTCACCCGCTACCCCGTGGCGGTGGCTATCCCAGATAAAACAGCCCTTGTAGTGGCCCGGGCCTTCGTGGAAAACTATGTACTTAAGTGCGGGATCCCCGAACGAGTCATTACCGACCAGGGTAGTGAATTCGAGGCCGAATTATTTCAGGCGCTGTGCCGAGAGTTCGGGATCCAGAAGGACCGAACCACGGCGTATCACCCCCAGGCGAACGGGATGGTAGAGAGGATGAACCAGACTCTGGCCGGGAAGCTTAAACGCATGGCGGCCGCGAATCAACAGGACTGGGACGAACACCTTCCCTATGCCCTGTTCGCCTACACCACCGCCGTTCACACCTCTACAGGACAGACCCCGTTCCTAATGATGTTTGGTCGCGAGTCTCGCCTGCCCGCAGATCTGCTGTTCGGTGTTCCTCCGCCGCAACGGGAGGAAGGGAGCCACCCCGTGGAGCACTTGCTGGAGACCCTGCGAGGGGCCAGGGGCCGAGCCTGCCCGCACGGAGAGGCCGCGCACCAGCGGCAAGAGCAGGGCGCCCGACCCCGTATGGAGCCCCCCTTCTACACTGCGGGCTCCGAGGTGTGGCTGTACACTCCCCGCGTCGGTGCCGGACAGGTGGGGAAG